>NC_092567.1:11047375-11384875 GCF_037975245.1 Apostichopus japonicus
GAATGCCAAATACTCAGTGTACTGTTGTAAACATGATAATTTAAATCTTAACCAGGAATGCAAAAACATTGAGGTTTAGATTACATGCAACAAGCTGCTTCTTCAAATATACGATGATTCCATTCTTAACATATATATATATTTTACAAGTTTCCACAGTTTGCTCTCTGTTTCACTGACATGAAAGGACCAACTAAAACAACTAACTAGAACTAGAACATAGTAATACATCCACTCATGCATTTCTGTATTCATTGACAATAGTATGAGCACTTGACCAAAACAATAGGAGGTCTGTTAGAGTATGTTACAAATTTGCCTGATTGAGAGAAATACATCCAGTTCTAAGTTTTCACTGTTATATGTACAAAATAAGCTATGACTTTTTTCTGTGTTGTTTAATGTGCCCCTTCACAGACTGAATTGATCAAGCGTTGTGACAATGTGAGCAAGCATCTAGCAGAGATGCATATTTGACTCATTCTTCCCTTTGGCTGCAAATAACTTCATATAACATTTGGCCCCAATTGACCCTACCTTTAATTAATGAAGTCCTCACAGGGCAAGTAGCATAAGCAATGGGACACTGTGGTAAGCCAGTCAGACTGACCTACATTAAATTGAATAATAATGATGATGATAGCTCTCACTACATTGCATATGACTTCACTGTGGTAAGCCATCCTGTTCTGTGCGCAGACCTACGCCCAATAAAAGCCCCATTGACTTACACACTATATCACAAAAGTAATGTAGTCTCTAATCCTAAACGCTACCCATCACTGGATAGCTGACAAGTTTGCCACTATCAATTTTCCGTACTAAGACCATGCAGAATTTTTGCTAAGAGAGCCGGAACTTTTAGTCACTTGTAAACAAACCTCTTTACTCAGTCGTAAACAATTTTCGTATGCTGCTCCTGGGAGGGCTAACTGGTCTAAAATTGCCTCAATTGACCCAATGTTTGCACCACATGTGCTTCCATTCATGCTTTTTAACATCCAAGCCCAAAAAAAGCACATCCTAATTGATAACATAGCAAAAAAGTTGTTCTCCTACTCGTAATTGGCACTTTTCCTAAAGTAGAACACTTGGGGCAGCTTGATATAGACGCTAATAGGAGTATGCAACCTTCACTGCCATACTGACCTGTCAGTACTTACATTGCAGAAGCAAAGCATGCCACAAAGGCAAGTTTCAGGGTTCTATTTACTGTCACACTGGCCTCTAAGTACTTAAAACAATGCAGCAACAAAGCAGCCGTAGGGTTACAATTCACTGTCATACTGGCCTGTCAGTACTTACAAAGCAGTAACAAAGCATGCAATTAAGGCAAGTTTCAGGGTTCTATTTACTGTCACACTGGCCTCTAAGTACTTAAAACAATGCAGCAACAAAGCAGTCGTAGGGTTACAATTCACTGTCATACTGGCCTGTCAGTACTTACAAAGCAGTAACAAAGCATGCAATTAAGGCAGGTTTCAGGGTTAATATGCAAAATCACTGGGCATGTGCTTAGACCTAAAATGAAACACTGAAGCATGTAATGTAGTTAGGTATAGGGTTGTAAACCTAATTCACAAAATATAACATTAATTGTTGACATATTTGTCTGAGTTTCTTTCAGGCACAGTGAATCTTTCTTTGAACCTCAGATAGACCATTAATACTATATGCCATTATGTCTCCATTTTGTCTACTGCCTAGCACAAATTTGAATCAATCCCTGTTTCATGTTTTAATTACAGTGATAATAATGATGTCATAACACCATCAAACAAAACATCATTAACATACACCATGTGAATGCTAGTTTTACAAATAACTATATATATACAATGGTTGCTAATTAAATTAACGATTGGATGCTACAAATAAGGCTATGGTACAGTAACACTATTATAATGTGTCACCACCTTGATATGATGCCTGCAGTAAACTATACACACTGAAACCCATATAATATGTCTGCTTGGATTTGCAGCAGCGTCTTCAGCAGCATCATCAATCAAAGTGAAAGAAACATTGAACAGCATCAACCCGCTTGACCTCCAGTATGTCTATCGCTTTGCATGTGGACTCAACAAGTCAGCAGCAGACATCATCATCAAACACCTGCAAGAAACCAAAGAGGGATGTCAGTTTGCAATTCTTTGTATGCTTGAACAAGAAGAAAATTCAGACCAATTCAGGCAGTCAGTTAAGGACTTGGTTTCAAGGCATATTGAAATTTCCTGGAAAAATTCCAAATTATTACAGAGTTCTACCATACAAGTCCTTGAAGTTGCTTCAGCTAATCAGGTAATTATCAATTTGTGTATTGATACTACACCAGAATAAGTTGAAAAAGTTCACCCGTCTTGGTTTAATTTATTTAATATTTGTGACTCATATTTACCATACACATTGTTTAGATTTATATTACAACAGTTTATTGCAATTAACAGTTCAACTCTTTTTGTTTTTAATCATTTGGGTTTTGATTTTTCTTCTCATTGTGGATAGACAACAACGTTACTAACTTATTAAATTTCCTTTCAGAAAAGTTTGGACATTCTGAATAAGTTTCTTTCATCTCAATCCCTTCGTCGGAAATATAAGAAATATAGCACATCAAAAAAAAGGCCCCGACAGCACGCATGCACAAAACACCTATTATTTTGTGTGGAAAAATGACCATTGTCTCATTGTCTAAATGTAGCAGCAATGATTTGATAAAACAAATGTGATATTATAAATCTTAAAAAAAAAGGTAAATGGTTCTTGGCTAACCTTGGAAGACACGAAAGCAGGTTATTTAAATTATCCTTTGTAATAATACTGATGTGCTTGTTATGGAATGCTGTTGTGGGTTGACTTCTTCTCAGCTTTAAATGAAAAGGAATGAACTATATAAGTACACATGTGAAGCAAACAAATTGCATTGGGGTGGTAAAGAATATGTTAGTGCCCAGGCCTGGTCCATGAAAGAAAATTGTGGAAAAGCAAGATAATAACCAATGAAATAATTATCTTGTCACAATGTTGGGATCACTTTCGGAAGTTGACAGCATGTAGTTCATAAATGTATTATATTCCTTTCAAATAAGAACACACATGAATATGCACATCACTTTATGATCAGGGCTGTAACTATACATCCCATTGTATTCTTGTTTGGGTCTGGTGGTCTAATATGCATAAATATGCATAAATACACTAAAATATAATTACTTAATACAGCTCTATTGCCTTGATCAAAGGTATTCAGCAAAACCCATTACCACAAAACTGAAAGTTGAGAATTGAGTTGTAAAGACACTCACCCACAAAAGTAGTAATGTCATCAGTGATGTTGGATGTTTGAATTTTCTTTTTCAATTCCTTGAAAGACATATACAGGAAAACCGTTGCAATGCAATGTTGAAAACTGTACCAGCTGGAGGTCAAAGAGAGAATACAAAATAAATCAACCTTTCTTTCACTAGATTTATCAAGGTGAAAATTCAAGAGGTCTGTGATAACTTTTGGACCACAGTAAAGAAGAGTGCTTTACTCAAAGTACCTATTGTGGCATGTACTTGAGTCTATAGTGTTCAGTTAGAACCATTGAAATAGTTTTTTTTTACAACATTATGGGATAACTAAAATGATATTTTGAGTTTTTGGTTTTAATCTGAGGGAAACAAATACCTAAACAGAAGACATATTTGTTGGTAACCCAAACTACTTTCATACAAACCAACAAGTTGTCTTCTAGTCTTACCATTCTGGGAGTGCCAGAAGTTCTAGAAGACTTTATGCATTTGAGTCTCAGGCGGCAATTTTTATTTCAGTTTGGCAAATGTTAAAATGTATCAGAGGGTGTTTGGGCAAATATTGTGTCATGACAAGCTCATTACAAACATACCAATTACTGGATTAATCAGCAAGAATCCGATCATTTTAATGTCCTTACTAGGGATTAATTCTGTCAGATGTATTTTGAGTGGATGAGTTAAGACTTGATACAAAATTAATTTAGTGAGAGTGAATGAAGGTAAAAGAGTATTCCTTGATCTGAGATGCTATCCAAAAAACCTACCAGAGGTTGTTGAAACATTACTATCACTGTTATATACTAACCATTAATGTGATTACCATCACATGGAAGAAATATCAGATGATGAACCATTCATTGTCCTTGTCAGCACAGTATGAATGTGACTTCCTTCGAAAACTGGTAACTGCAGGTGGAATAGGTGATACCTTAGTAGCTCGCTTCAAAATTACCCTAATGAAGAGAAAAGAAAGTGATGTGAATGAGATTTAAGTCCTAATTATAGGAGAAATTGAGAATGTCAGTCAGAAATAGATATGTGAATGTCTCTGGCTAACTACCCTGTATACATGGACAAAAACAGAGACAAAAATTCAGAGGAAGGAAAGTACACTTCAGTTTCCAATAACCAGGTATTAAGTGTAAAAATTAGCCAGTTAAGCATGAAATTTGAACCGGATTGTCTGTTGTTTAGTGGAAGTGGCATATAAAGGTGTGGTGCAGTGATATTAATGAGCTCCCAATGGAGAGTCCAACCTCACACAAACCCAACCATGCATGGTTTGGGCTTGACTGAGAAATTTGTGAGATTTTGCACCTCTCTTTCGTAATGAGGACAGAATGTCTTTTGAATTTCCACTCATTAGGAGATAATTGTATCTAATTTAGTGTGTCAGCTTTGGTGGATGTGTTATTTTTCTTCCTTTAATGGCACCAAGCCTCTGGAGATTGCATTGGCTACATTGACCTAGTTAAACCACTCTCGGGGGGGGGGGTCTATTTCTAGATTTTAGATCACCAAAGGTTTATAAAGTACCCTGTTCAGCTGGTCAATAGCCATACAATATGGACAGTTCTTTCTACAAATTTGACAGATGAAGACACTTGTAACCTCAAAATTTTGAGTTAAAAAGTTTTGAGATGAAAAAGTCAAAATTTTTGACTTTTGAGGTGAAAATCTTGAGATCAAAATTCCAAATATTGAGAAAGCAAATTCAAAATTTTGAAATTTGGGGACACTTATTTTTTGTTTTAAGCCACCGTACTAGGTCGGTGAGGTTAGATCAGTTTTGAGACCAATTAGATTTCTTAAAACCAACTGCAGTGACTGGCTCAGCAATGTTAAAAATTAAACAAGCATAAGTGACAATTCTTTATTCACAGCTGTACATACTCAGATTAGTAGGAAGTATTTCCAATTGTGTTCTCTGTTTATAATGGCTGGACTTACAAGGGTACTGCAAAGCTCTCCAAATCTTCAGTATTTTCACATAGTTTCTGGAATCTGCTAGCAATTTTGAGCACACGAGGACATGTCAGTAATAGAAATACTTTATCTGATTTTACACTGTGGAATATATATAAATATCTGAGCCCTAGCCGGGTGCTTCAGAATAGCTCTGTAACATCTCTTCTACTCCCTGTCTTCTTCTACTAAGTTTAAAACATGTAAATACATGTTAGAGAGAAAAATGTAATTTCTATATAGTATAAATCTAAGCCCTGGTGGGAGTCCCTGGGGACTTTAGCTGAGGCATTTTTACTTTTCAGATATTTAATGTTCTTTGATAGTGATTTTGCAGCCCAAGTGAAGCCAATGGGGGGGGGAGGGGGAAAGTTATAACCACCCTTATGGATGCCAGTGCATACATGTTTTAATGCCCTCTAAATGTGTTTATTTTAAACAGTATTTAGCTCTCAAATATGCAAGGAAGAAATGTTATCATGACATGATATTGATAAAGAGTGGCAGGGGAATTTAAATTCCTTAACCATGCCTGCTAGCCATATGTTTGGTGAATAAAGTCACAACAACCAGATTAACCTAATTCTTACCATTCCTATGTAACTCTGTGCATCAAGAAGTGTAGGATACTGAAAGAAGCTTGATAGATGCATACAGACCTAATCTGTTTGACCCCAAAATATGGAGAATAACATTTTTCAGGGCCAAAAACCGGGAGAATAAGGGGAAAATAGGGAGGTTGGTCATTTTCAACTGAAATTATATAAATACTCCTAAATAAATAGTCTACAGTACCGCTCATGTATAACTGCACATGTGTACGCGCACAGGATCGTATAAACAAGTACAATCGCGTATAAAATCGTTGACAAACAAATTGCCGCGTAGACACCTCGTATACTCCCTGTACGAGTTTATACGCAGGTTATGCTATTGTGCTCAATGAATAGGGGTTAAAGTCGCCGAAAGAATTAGTGAGATGTTTGAAACAGCCGTTTCTTAAATCGTAGTTTAAGACGTGATATTCACCTAGCATCGAAGAGGACGCAGGTAAATTGTTTGCCGGCATAGAACTTAACTGTTTTTTTTGTCGTACACAAGTAGCCTACATGCGAACTGCACACATTTGGTACGCCGCATTTACAAACAAGTGAAAACTTGTGTTTATTAAACTTGTGCAGGCGCGCATCCAGGGGGGCGTTGGGGGCGCGCGCCCCCCGGATAAGAAAGAGAGGAAGGAAAAAAAGAGAGAAGAAAAAAGGAAAAAAAGAGGGGGAAAAAGAGAGAAAAGGAGGGAACAGAAGAAAAACGCCAAAGACACCGGGAAGAGAGAGAGGAACAGTGACATAATTACAGCGCTGATCCATATTATATACAGTACACAGGGTAGCCAGTGGCGTATCAAGGATTTCGGAAGGGGCATGCGCCTCGGCCTACCCCTTACACCGACAACTCCAATTTTGACGTTTCCATTTTCCCTCTCTCACTAATGTATATACTCTATATGGTATATCATATTACCCACGTGTGTGTATGGATGCCTTAAACAGTTGTACAATTGTGCTATGAAAAAAACTGTGGCTGGTCTCGAACTCGGCCGAGTCGTTGGGGAACATGGCGCATTTCGGTATTAGACCAGAATCTATATGCGAACTGCACTATACATGTGTTCTTCGATGCAACACTGCCATCCACAGATAAAATGTAATACACTCCAACCTGAATGCTAATTGTTACCCCAAATCTAGTACCGTAACTCGTACAATTAATCTAAAAATAAATTTTGCATGAGATTTGAGAATTGAGCACATTTCCTGTGAATATCATGTAGTTGACCCAAAGGCGTATCATTGCCGTGGCGGAGGGGGGCTGACGCACCCATCACTTCTTGAGATTGTTCCCATCTGCATGAAAATGTGCGCCTCACAACCCTACGCCCACCCCTCTTATCGCTTCCCGATGACATGCTATACAATACGAGAATTATTACTGTTGACATTGTTAGGCGTGACTTCTCCTAAAGACATTTGAAATGACGAGATGAAAGTATTTTGGTATTTCAACATTAATCAGAAAATTTCTAAATTATACACTTGGATAAAAGTCGGGGGAGGGGTGGGAGGGGGCAATGTTCTATTCAGCTGAGAAGAAGGCCACTGCTACGAGTGTACACCCCTACCGGCCCGCTCCAATCCCCCCCTTACGACTTTACAAAAACATTGTTCATAGGCAAAACTGCATGGTGTATGGAGCCAATTTTAGACCTAATTGGTGGTCTAATTATGCCTCGGGGTGCACCAGTTAACATCAATTATCAATTTTCAAAAAGAATTCAGGGACGGGGCTACTGAGATTTGCCTTCAACAAGCCAACGACCACACCTCAGCCATTTTTAAATTCTCTGGTCTTTCCATAATAGTGCAGGACCTACCTAAGTCAGTTGGGATTTGTTACCCCCCCCCCTTGAAATCCTATTTTAAAATGGGGGTTGAGAAGGGGTCCCATTCTCCTAGTCCTGCAAACCGATTTCAAGTAGTAGATAACCTATGCATCTGCCATTAAAATGTGGTACATGGCTACATGAAGGTATACTGTGTACCTCTTTGCAGATACAAATACTAGTCATTGTTTTTAGTACATTTTGTTAGTTCTACACAATGAAACAAATGGAATCATAAAAAAAAGCATTTGATGTTATTTATAGAACTAGTTCGGCAAGATGTCCTTACATACATATGGCCTGTAGATTTGATCAAAAGTATGCAGCACAACCCATAACAATTTCACAAACTGACTGTTGAGAAATTAGTATGTAAAGACTCACCAAAATCTCCGCCACAAAGGAAGTTATGTCATCAGTGATGTGTTCCCACTTGCTTTTTTCTTTCATTTTCTTGGAGGAAATGTACCAAAGAAATGTTGAAAATGGTATCACCTGGAGGTGAAAGAGAAAATACAAAATAACTCAACTTTCCATTCACTAAATTTATCAATGTGAAAATTCATCAGGTCTGTGATCATTTTTGTAACAGACATCAACGTCTTTCCTTGTGTCTTATTAATAAGCATATATGAATATTTTATAGAGCTGTATTCTCAGGGCAGCATATATTTTGTTTTCTATTTCTGTTTTTATCTTTGGGTTTGTTGGACTGACATAGCTAACAGCACAGGACTAATATCATTATTCAAAGCACCTTTGCCTTTATCTTAAAACTGCTATTTAAGAATATGTTTTGCATCTGAGGTAATCAATACAGTCAGTTATTTACAACACTTGAAGTGGTAACTGATCAACTCCATGTTACGTCCTAAGAGTTGTGAAGCCCCCCCCCCCCCCCCAAATAAAAGACATATTTGGAAAATTGCTGGAATATTTCTAACAAATTTGTGAGCTATCTTCCATAGTACTGCAACAGAAAATATTTGTAGAAAGCATATGTGCTGGAGTTTCCTGGAAATATCTCTTAAACGGCCAGTATTATAACTGAAGTGCAAATAATGTACATCTTATACAGAACACATTAAGAGAATCCTTCAACACTGTTGACCAATGGCTAAGAATGGAATTCTGAATTACTTTGGTTTTTACTCTGAGGACATGCATATGGTCCAGAAGGTCCATGCATGTTTTGTATTACTGACTGACAACAACATATCCACACATTACAGTAAACCCACTAAAGACTTCCATTTGTAATCCCTTAGTATATAGCTCATGGACAAATGACATAAAACCTAGATTATCTTCAGATTTAAATTTCACATCAATTTTATTGGGTTTTAGATGTACTGAGAGGGGAAGGGTACGAAAGGTTAGGATGGAAACAGAGAAATGATTCCTGTTAGTCATTCTACATGGTTCTAACTTAGTGTGGGTATGGTTCTAACTTAGTTTGTGTATGGGTCTCATTTTGTGTGCAGTGACTATATTTAATTGTTAGGGGACATGCACTTATGAATTAAATTGATTGTTTATGAGCCTGCCATACATTTTACTGGCTATTATTTGTGGAAGTTAGGCTGACAATCCAGAGGAGTCTGGCTGCGCTGTTAAGACTGATTACTACCCTTACCTGCCACCCAACACTATGACACACTGATAAATTAGAAGGGATCAAGTCATCTGAATATTTTGTTCCTTAATTTATGATGAATACACAAAACAAAATATGGACCCAGTACACTAAGGTAGCATACGCCCATTAAAAGCCCCATTGACTTACACACTAAATCACAAAAGTAATGTGGTCTCTAAGTCTAGATAGAAGTTTTCACTAGCTAAACGCTACCCATCACCGGAGAGCTGACAAGTTGGCCTTTCATGGCACCATCAATTTTCCGTATCATGACCGTGTAGATTTTTTGCTATCCGAGCCGGAAGTTTTCGTCACTTGTAAACAAACCTCTTCACTCAGTGGTAAACAAATTTCCTACGCTGCTCCCGGGAGGCCTAAAGGGGTCTAAAATTGCGTCAATTGACCCAATTTTCTCACCACATGTACTTCCATTCATGCTCTTCAACATGCAAGCCACAAAAAACTAGATTATGATTGATAACAGGTCACAAATGATGTTCTCCCCCTGCTTTTTGGCACTTTTCCTGAAGGAGAACAATCGAGCGGATTGATATAGACTCTAATAGGAGTATGCCACCTTAAGTGAGAGCTGATTTTTTTTTTTATCACCAAAATGATACTTTTCATAGTCGTCACCATATAAACCACAACAGAAATCTATGCAATTATCATTTTAGGTCCATAAAGATGTATTTTCAGAGATTTCAGTATGCACGGTGCAGTGTGTAAATACACATATGAGCAATACTGTGTAAGCAGTAACCAGGTCTATGTCTGCAACAACACTTCCAGTCACCAATTTTGATGAGCTTGACCAATTTGGGTGCATCTATGATTCTTGCAGGTATTATTGGTATCCCTGATCACAGTCCACTTGGTCTGGCTTGCCCTACCTGCAGAAACATCATCCATAGAAGGGTTAGCGGTGAGGGCTTTTTCGTCTCTGGCTCTGAAAAGTGATGAAAACTACTTTTGTTTAGCTCAGCAGATTCCTCACAAACTGACCCACAGGACATACCCCAATGTATTCCTGAACTGTTTGGAACATGTTAAACTGATATTGCATGTCACTCCAGTGCAACTGTTAAGTTACTAAGAATAAAAGAAGAGAATTGAAGGTGTTCTTTGCCAAAACTGGATCATCAGGATTTGTAAACAACAGCCTCACTGTAACAGTATTACAGTAGTCAAAAGGAAAGCTTACTGAAATGCTATCTACTGTAGATACACTGTTCACCTCAATAGCATATCCAGTCCATTTAAAGGTTTGTGCATAGGTTGTTACAATGTATTAAAGACAGTTATAAGAGAAGAGACGTGGATAGGGGGGCATATTTCATGATAAAACATTCAAATTTGTTGCTCGGCAGAGAACAACAACGTCAAATTACCTTATTCTCCATTTGTGGCAAGCACTGGTTCCTATAGTTACTACAGTAGATCTCCCATGGAAGCATCAGGATATCTCTTTCTGCTGTCAGAGTTGTTTGGGATTTGTTGTTACCTCATCTAACCAGTTGAGTCCATTGATACCACACCCATTCAAAGTATATCGCTGTGCATGCTGAGGACTTAGCACATCAACTTTCTCTGAAAATTGACAAAACAACAGAAAACTAATGAGGAGTGAGTAGGCTCAAAAACTCCTTGATTCACATTGGCAGAAGCAGAAAATGCATACTGTACCTTTGTGGATTATTTGCTAAATAAGACTCAAAACATTCTCTGTGCAAGGTATTAGCCCTCAGCAGCCACTCCACTTAGGATACAGACCTCATACAACATTGTGCTACAGCTGGTGTAGACTTGGTCTAGGATACTAACGTAGCGCCATTATGAACCTGAGGCCTAGGCCTAAGCTAACAACATTAGGGGTATTTCATGCATTGAAACTGAGTTTTTGTCCTTAGTTAAACACCAGGTACTTCCAACTTAAGCAAAAATAACCTAAAATATGATTACCATGTACTTTAGGTGCCCACAGATGTCAAATTTCACTGAACTTAGTCGTTCACGTCACACACACTGCAGGCATTTTGGTCTGATTCTGAAGGATTTTGAATTTCGTGCATTTGGCACCTACTTAGCAGATTCAAGGCAGGAATCATACTACGGAAGCTTTGGTAGGTCAAGGTTTAATGACCCAATAGTTTATTGGGGAGGAAAAATGGTCAGAAATGCTCAGAAGGCTGTTCTAGTCTAATGTATAGAAACGCACATGCTCTTTGTGGTACTTTAAGGCTGTGATACTAATGTATGCGTAAAAATCACCCAAGCTTGAAATTTTCTGACGTTTGCTTGAAAACCATTTTTACACACCATAGCAACTACTTTGATCCAAATTTGGGACTTCTAGCACTTAAAATGAAAAATTTGGCATTTTTGCTTAAGGTAGCATACGCCCATTAAAAGCCCCATTGACTTACACACTAATCACAAAAGTAATGTGGTCTCTAAGTCTAGATAGAAGTTTTCACTAGCTAAACGCTACCCATCACCGGAGAGCTGACAAGTTGGCCTTTCATGGCACTATCAATTTTCCGTATCATGACCGTGTAGATTTTTTGCTATCCGAGCCGGAAGTTTTCGTCACTTGCAAACAAACCTCTTCACTCAGTGGTAAACAAATTTCCTACGCTGCTCCCGGGAGGCCTAAAGGGGTCTAAAATTGCGTCAATTGACCCAATTTTCTCACCACATGTACTTCCATTCATGCTCTTCAACATGCAAGCCACAAAAAACTAGATTATGATTGATAACAGGTCACAAATGATGTTCTCCCCTGCTTTTTGGCACTTTTCCTGAAGGAGAACAATCGAGCGGATTGATATAGACTCTAATAGGAGTATGCCACCCTAAGCACATACACCTCTTTGTGTACTTTTACACAATGGTAAGCAATACAATGTATGACATGCATTGCCTCATATATGGTGTATGTAAGTTAGACTGAAGCCATTATCTTCTTCCCTAGGCCCTTAGGGAGTTTGCTGATCAAGCAAGATTCAAAACATTTACTGTTCCTCCAGGAATAGGCAGTAACAAAATCACTTCCTACTTCAGAATCAAATCTAATTATAACTACAACCCAGCTTACCAGTCCTGCTATACTCTAAGTATACACTAATCATTACCATCAGCATATTGTAAACTATCTGTGCAAGATCCACTCATGTGACCCCCAAAGATCGTCTCAAGAAAGATTAATCCACATTTACCTAATCAGGAGATAAAGACAAAGACAATAAGAAACATATCTGAACTAGATGTTTAATGCAAACGATAAAATCCCTTGTTTTTGAGTTTGCCTTTATAATATTTACTCAACAGTTATTCCATTGCTCACAGATACACAAGCTTATGCTAAAATGACTCAATAATTGCAAGTTCATTCATTTTATTGCAAGGCACTTTTATTTTAAAGTTGAATAATTTTTGGAAATTTATCCATAAAGAAAACAAAAGGCAGCACTTGGTAACATGTTTGCAATCCTATGGATTAGACTAACTTGGTCAGCACACTTTCTAATTAGGTACTTTTAACGTTGTTTGGTGCAGCAGGCCAATGAAGTTGTTCATCTTTGGGGCCATTTTCTGGAAAATGAAACTGGCATGAAAAAACTAAAGTGTTCATCAGGACCAGTTGCTATACTTTTTGTTTTAGAGGGATTCCTCAAGTTTTCTGTTTCATATTTTTTTCATTAAAATTACAACCATAACATACTAATTTGCATAAATTTGCATTATTGTAAGTTTTAGCCAAAATTTGCAGTTTTTAACTGTATATTTGTTTTTTCTACATCAGTATCTAGAAATAATATTTCAGTTATCAACTATCACATGGAGGCAGTTATACATGGGTTCATTTATTTCATTCCTAAAGTAGAGGTTCCTGATCTTCAATTCTTTGTTAATAATGGGTGCTAATTAGCATAATTTTGACCAAATTTTGACCAAAATAACTCAAAAGTTTTCGTAAAAAGTAACTGATGTGCCTTATGATGTCCACACTTGATATGCAACCGTTCTTGGTACAGACTGTTCGTTTTGCAAAATATCCAGTCAAATAATTATTCTAACGATCAACTAATAGCCTCTAATTAGTCATCACATACGTGACCGATGGTCACGTGTGTGACATTTATCAATGGAAATGCAGAATGTCACACACATGACCAAACAATGTCACACACGTGACCCTCCAAATCATGGCAGTAAAACTGTCTTAAAGTAATTCCTATGGAATATCAACATTAGTGCTGTTCTTTGGTCATTACTAGAGTCACATTTGCACTGCAAAAATTGCATACTATGGACAGAAAATTCAGAATGTCACACACGTGACCCAACAATGTCACACACGTGACCGGATTTTTTTAGCTTATGTAGTATTATGCTAATTTTAAAAAGTGAAATATTGAGGTGAAATGTCTTGTTAGAATAGAAACACATTAAGGGAGAAACATGAGAAAGAAGGGTTAACCAGCCCTGTTAGAAACTGAGGAATTTGCCAATGTTTTTTTTGTGCAAATAAGCCAGTATCATTTCACGTCACACATGTGACCGACCTTTATATAACCTCTGCCAGCACATGAATGTTCTGTATTTGGCTAAGCTATATGGTTTTGTAAAAGAGACCCCTAGTGCATACTTAAGTACTACAATCAAATCAGTGCAATACTCAATACCTATCATTATCCTTGACAACTATTTAATATGATGGGATGGGTGGACCTTGCCATAAATTACATAATATCCACTCAACCTGGAGACGGTGACAATAGAAAGCCTTTATTAGCATTATATGCCCACACAGGAATGAAACGGTTACATAATGAAACAATGTGTGTCTAATGACCATTAACATTGGTCAGATTTGTAAGATTAGAGATGTACTTGGCATCAGAATTTCATCTTCTTGAAACCTACAGTTATGGTAAAATTTGTAGAGATGATGCTACAATTAGAGAAACACTGAATAAAAGAGGTCTCACAAAATCCCTAAGACACAACCTTTAGCAGTGTTCTAACTAGATTGCTCATATGTTATGTCTTGTTTTGCAGTGATTGCAATTGATGGGGGTTGGGTGCTGGATGATAGACTTTCCGGTGGGGAAATTTCCCTTGAGGGATCATCTGATACGTCATGGAGTAAAAATATGCAATTAAACACTTGCATTCTCATGGAAGAGGGGGAGGGGTGGGTGGGGTAAAAATCAGGTGGTGGACCATACAATCATTACCCTGCTCATGTAAACTGTACACATTTCTTCAAAGAGCTGTTATCCGGATATGAAACTGGTAAATCCCTAAACAGGCTGATCTCAGTACTGAATAATTCCAGTTTACCTGATGATGAAAAAAAAAAATGCATTTGGTCTTCAGTTATAATGTTATTATTCATGTGAATTGTCATCACCCGGTCTGCAAGTAGCTGCATTCTATCATGTAACATTGTCAAACACAGAACACAGCTATTATTAACATATGGTATGCAGCAAAATGCTACTGCAGTTTCAAAATAAATTACTCAGTTATAATTATAATAACAATGTAAAGAAACTAATGCAACTTGAATACAAATCTATAGACTGTACAAGATGATGAGTTCAAGGTCTCATAATGCTTCCCACTGTGTATATACAGTTCACCTACTACCAAACTAATTGAAATATAAAGAAACATTAATTTGAAATTGAGACAAGCATTGAATCTTCAATACAAACTTTAAGCAATATCATGGCAATCCAGTCTGGTTAATATTCATTTGAGAAACAAAAGTTATAACAATGCAACCCTGAAATAGAATGGAGCCTGAAGAAAACATGATGAAGGATCCTGGTCACATAATTTAGGAACCATTGGTTCACTGTACTGTCTATAGGTTGATGAATTTGTAGGATTTCGGAAATGATGACATTGTACTATAATTGATTGAGTTAAAGTACATATTTTTCTATCTGCAGACTTTGACATATACTGTTATTTCATAACATGTTGTTCCGTGCAGTCCTGTTGTGAGAGGGTGAGGATTGGGTGGAGGCTACAGTTGTACGTCAGCTACTGTAAGTGCCCAGTGAAATATGTGATCAAGAATGATATACTTTTAACTTTGGATAAACAAAGACTTAAAAAAAGTGGATCTGGAGACACAACTGTGCATGGAACTGTGCCTGTCTCTCAATGTCCTTGGTTTTGGGTACTTGTACATTCTTCGAATAATGCTTCTTTAGCCTCACAAGATGTGATTGTGAATCTTAGAACTGTTGTGCGACAGTTTTTCAGGAGTTTGGAGAAAAATAACAAAGAAGTAGAGGAGATACAAACCCAACCATAATATTCAGCTGATATGATAGACATCTTTGAGATGAATACCAAAGGTGGAGGTGATTTGCATTTTACTGTCCAATTACATTTCAAATCATATTTCCAATATGTAAGCAAATGCTTAAAACAGTCATCTCTACTGTACTACAGTAAATAAACATCATAACAAACAAAGTACATTAAAGTTCAAGATTATATCCATATTTGTGTGACCTGTGTGTGACCTGCCTTAATTAATCTAGGTTTTTTGTTTTTTTTGATGGAGTGTTCATTACAAATACCTCTAACTCAAAGCTCAGCAATACAGACTGAGTTGACTTCTTTAATGCTTCCACAGCATTATGGAATATCTAAAATGGTATTTCAAGTGTTTGGTTTTAATCTGAAGAAAATAAATATCTAAACAGAAGACTTATTTGTAGTTAACCCAAACTACTTTCATACAAACCAACAAGTTGTCTTCCAGTCTTACCATTCTAGAAGTGTCAGGAGTTCTAGAAGAATTTATTAATATGAGTCTCGGAGGCAATTTTTATTTCAGTTTGACAAATGGTTAAAACGTACCAGAGGGTGTTTGGGGGCCTATTGTGTCATGGCAAGCTCACTACAAACATACCAATTACTGTATTAATCCATAAAAATCTACCAGAGGTTCTTGAAACATTACTATCACTGTTCTTTACTAACCATTAATGTTATTACCATTACATGAAAGAAATATCAGATGATGAACCACTCGTTGTCCTTGTCAGCACAGTATGAACACTTCCATCAAAAACTGGTAACTACAGGTGGAGTAGGTGATCCACTAATAGCTCGCATAAGGATAACTCAAGTTAACCTTTAAGTGAAAAGAAAATGATAATCAAGTTTTACTGATAGTAGATCTTGAGAATTTCGGTCAGAAATAGATATGTGTATGTCTCTGGCTTACTACCCTGTATACATGGACATTCACAGGGAATACAATCCAGATGAAGGAAAGTACACTTCAGTTTCCAATAACCAGGTAAGTGTAAAAACAATTAACCAGTAAACTATTAAACTTGAACCGGATTGTCCGTTGTCAGTGGAAGTTGCATATAAAGGTGTAGTGCAGTGATATTATAAATGAGCTCCTAAAGGATAGTCCAACCTCACACAAACCCAACCATGCATGGTTTGGGCTTGACTGAGAAATTTGTGAGATTTTGCACCTCTCTTTCCTATTGAGGAAATAATGTCTTTTGAATTTCCACTCATCAGAAGATAATTTTTTTTTATATAATTTAGTGTGTCAGCTTTGGTGGATGTGTTTTTGTATTATTTTTCTTTATTTAATGGCACCAGGCCCCTGGAGACTGCATTGCCTACGTTGACCTAGTTACACCACTCTCTGGGAGGTCTCTTTCCAGATTTTAGATCACCAAAGGTTTATAAAGTACCCTGTTCATCTAGTTAATAGCTATCTAATATGGTCAGTTCTTTCCACAAATTTGGCAGATGAAGACACTTGTAACCTCAAAATTTTGAGTCAAAAAGTTTTGAGATGAAAATGTCCAAATTTTGACTGTTGAGGTGAAAATCTTGAGATAAAAATTCCAAATATTAAGGAAGCAAATTCAAAATTTTCAAATTTGGTGACACTTATATATTTTTTTTAAGCCACAGTACTAAGTCGGTGAAGTTAGATCAGTTTTGAGACCAATTAGATTTCTTAAAACCAACTGCAGTGACTGGCTCAGCAATGTTTAAAAATTAAACAAGCATAAGTGACAATTCTTCATTCACAGCTGTACATACTCAGATTAGTAGGAAGTATTTCCAATTGTGTGCTCTGTTTATAGGGCTGGACTTACAAGGGTACTGCAAAGCTCTCCAAATCTTCAGTACTTTCACATAGTTTCTGGAATCTGCTAGCAATTTTGAGCACATGAGGACATGTCAGTAATAGAAATACTTTATCTGATTTTACACTGTGGAATATATATAAATATCTGAGCCCTAGCCGGGTGCTTCAGAATAGCTCTGTAACATCTCTTCTACTTCCTGTCTTCTTCTACTAAGTTTAAAACATGTAAATACATGTTAGAGAGAAAAATGTAATTTCTATATAGTATAAATCTAAGCCCTGGTGGGAGTCCCTGGGGACTTTAGCTGAGGCATTTTTACTTTTCAGATATTTAATGTTCTTTGATAGTGATTTTGCAGCCCAAGTGAAGCCAATGGTAGGGGGGGGGGAGGGGGAAAGTTATAACCACCCTTATGGATGCCAGTGCATACATGTTTTAATGCCCTCTAAATGTGTTTATTTTAAACAGTATTTAGCTCTCAAATATGCAAGGAAGAAATGTTATCATGACATGATATTGATAAAGAGTGGCAGGGGAATTTAAATTCCTTAACCATGCCTGCTAGCCATATGTTTGGTGAATAAAGTCACAACAACCAGATTAACCTAATTCTTACCATTCCTATGTAACTCTGTGCATCAAGAAGTGTAGGATACTGAAAGAAGCTTGATAGATGCATACAGACCTAATCTGTTTGACCCCAAAATATGGAGAATAACATTTTTCAGGGCCAAAAACCGGGAGAATAAGGGAAAATAGGGAGGTTGGTCATTTTCAACTGAAATTATATAAATACTCCTAAATAAATAGTCTACAGTACCGCTCATGTATAACTGGACATGTGTACCCGCACAGGATCGTATAAACAAGTACAATCGCGTATAAAATCGTTGACAAACAAATTGCCGCGTAGACACCTCGTATAATCCCTGTACGAGTTTATACGCAGGTTATGCTATTGTGCTCAATGAATAGGGGTTAAAGTCGCCGAAAGAATTAGTGAGATGTTTGAAACAGCCGTTTCTTAAATCGTAGTTTAAGACGTGATATTCACCTAGCATCGAAGAGGACGCAGGTAAAGTGTGTGCCGGCATAGAACTTAACTGTTTTTTTTTTGTCGTACACAAGTAGCCTACATGCGAACTGCACACATTCAGTACGCCGCATGTACAAACAAGTGACAACTTGTGTTTATTAAACTCGTGCAGGCGCGTATCCAGGGGGGGGGGGCGTTGGGGGCGCGCGCCCCCGGGTAAGAATGAGAGGAGAGAAAAAAAGAGAGAATAAAAAAGGAAAAAAAAGAGGGGGAAAAAGAGAGAAGAAAGGAGAAAAGGAGGGAACAGAAGAAAAACGCCAAAGACACCGGGAAGAGAGAGAGGAACAGTGACATAATTACAGCGCTGATCCATATTATATACAGTACACAGGGTAGCCAGTGGCGTATCAAGGATTTCGGAAGGGGCATGCGCCTCGGCCTACCCCTTACACCGACAACTCCAATTTTGACGTTTCCATTTTCCCTCTCTCACTAATGTGTATACTCTATATGGTATATCATATTACCCACGTGTGTGTATGGACGCCTTAAACAGTTGTACAATTGTGCTATGAAAAAAACTGTGGCTGGTCTCGAACTCGGCCGAGTCGTTGGGGAACATGGCGCATTTCGGTATTAGACCAGAATCTATATGCGAACTGCACTATACATGTGTTCTTCGATGCAACACTGCCATCCACAGATAAAATGTAATACACTCCAACCTGAATGCTAATTGTTACCCCACATCTAGTACCGTAACTCATACAATTAATCTAAAAATAAATTTTGCATGAGATTTGAGAATTGAGCACATTTCCTGTGAATATCATGTAGTTGACCCAAAGGCGTATCATTGCCGTGGCGGAGGGGGGGGGGGGCTGACGCACCCTTCACTTCTTGAGATTGTTCCCATCTGCATGAAAATGTGCGCCTCACAACCCTACGCCCACCCCTCTTATCGCTTCCCGATGACATGCTATACAATACGAGAATTATTACTGTTGACATTGTTAGGCGTGACTTCTCCTAAAGACATTTGAAATGACGAGATGAAAGTATTTTGGTATTTCAACATTAATCAGAAAATTTCTAAATTATACACTTGGATAAAAGTCGGGGGAGGGGTGGGAGGGGGCAATGTTCTATTCAGCTGAGAAGAAGGCCACTGCTACGAGTGTACACCCCTACCGGCCCGCTCCAATCCCCCCCTTACGACTTTACAAAAACATTGTTCATAGGCAAAACTGCATGGTGTATGGAGCCAATTTTAGACCTAATTGGTGGTCTAATTATGCCTCGGGGTGCACCAGTTAACATCAATTTTCAAAAAGAATTCAGGGACGGGGCTACTGAGATTTGCCTTCAACAAGCCAACGACCACACCTCCGCCATTTTTAAATTCTATGGCCTTTTCATAATAGTGCAGGACCTACCTGAGTCAGTTGGGATTTGCTACCCCCCCCCCTTTGAAATCCTATATTAAAATGGGGGTTGAAAGGGGTCCCATTCTCCTAGTCCTGCAAACCGATTTCAAGTAGTAGATAACCTATGCATCTGCCA
Source organism: Apostichopus japonicus (assembly GCF_037975245.1). Classification (NCBI taxonomy): domain Eukaryota; kingdom Metazoa; phylum Echinodermata; class Holothuroidea; order Aspidochirotida; family Stichopodidae; genus Apostichopus; species Apostichopus japonicus. The sequence goes on from NC_092567.1 coordinate 11,067,477, forward strand.
TTAAAATGTGGTACATGGCTACATGAAGGTAACATGCTACAGTATACTATTTATCTCTTTGCAAATACAAATACTAGTCATTGTTCTTAGTACATTTTGTTAGTTCTACACAATGAAACAATTTGAATCAAAAAAACATTTGATGTTATTTATAGAACTAGTTAGGCAAGATGTCCTTACGTACATATGGCCTGTAGATTTGATCACAAGTATGCAACACAACCCATTACAATTTCACAAACTGACTGTTGAGAAATTATTATGTAAAGACTCACCAAAATCTCCGTCACAAAGGAAGTTATGTCATCAGTGATGTGTTCCCACTTGCTTTTTTCTTTCATTTTCTTGGAGGAAATGTACCAAAGAAATGTTGAAAATGGTATCACCTGGAGGTTAAAGAAAAATATAAAATAACTCAACTTTCCATTCACTAGATTTATCAAGATGAAAATTGGTCGGGTCTGTGATCATTTTTGTAACAGACATCAACGTCTTCCCTTGTTTCTTATTAATAAGTATATATGAATATTTTATATAGCTGTAATATCAGGGCAGCATATATATTGTTTTATATTTCTGTTTTTATTTTTGGGTATGTTGGACTGACATACAGATAGCTAACAGCACAGGACTAATATCATTATTAAAAGCACCTTTGCCTTTATCTTAAAGCTGCTCTTTAGGAATATGTTTTGCATCTGAGGTAATAAATACAGACAGTTATTTACAACACTTGAAGTGGTATCTGATCGACTCCATGTTACGGTCTATGAGTTGTGAACCCCCCCCCCCCCCCAATAAAAGACATATTTGGAAAATTGCTGGAATATTTCTAACAAATTTGTGAGCTTTCTTCCATAGTACTGCAACAGAAAATATATGTAGAAAGCACATGTGCTGGAGTTTCCTGGAAATATCTCTTAAACGGCCAGTATTATAACTGAAGTGCAAATAATGTACATCTTAAACAGAACACATTACGAGAATCCTTCAACACTGTTGACCAATGGCTAAGAATGGAATTCTGAATTACTTTGGTTTTTACTCTGAGGACATGCATAGGGTCCAGAAGCTACATGCATGTCTTGTATTACTGACTGACAACAACATATCCACACATTACAGTAAACCCACTAAAGACTTCCATTTGTAATCCCTTAGTATATAGCTCATTGACAAATGACATAAAACCTAAATTATCTTCTGATTTAAATTTGACATCAATTTTCCTAGGTATTATATGTACTGAGAGGGGAAGGGTTGGAAAGGTTAGGATGGAAACAGAGATTTTTATGGTTCCTGTTAGTCATTCTATATGGTTCTAACTTAGTGTGGGTATGGTTCTAACTTAGTGTGTGTATGGGTCTCATTTTGTGTGCAGTGACTCTATTTAATTGTTAGGGCACATGCACTTATGAATTAAATTTATTGTTTATGAGCCTGCCATACATTTTACTGCCTAATTAGGCTGACAATACAGAGGAGTCTGGCTGCACTATTAAGACCGAGTACTACGCTTACCTGCCACCCAGCACTACAGTATGACAAACTGATAAATTAGAAGGGATCAAGTCATCTGAATATTTTGTTCCTTCATTTATGATGAATACACAAAACAAAGAAATGGACCTGGATATTAAACACATACACCTCTTTGTGTAGTTTTACACATTGGTATACAATACAATGTATGGCATGCAGTGTCTAACATATGGTGTATGTACTGTATGTTGAGGCCTTTATCTTCCCCTCTGGCCCTTAGGGAATTTGCTGGTCAAGCAAGATTCAAAACAATTGCTGTTCCTCCAGGATTTAGGCAGTAACAAAATCACTTTCTACCCAGAATCAAATCTAATTATAACTACAACCCAGCTTACCAGTCCTGCTATACACTAATTATACACTAATCATTACCATCAGCATATTGTAAACCATTCTGTGCAAGATACACATCATGTGACCCCAAAGATCGTCTCAAGAAAGATTAATCCACATTTACCTAATGAGGAGATAAAGACAAAGACAATAAGAATCATATCTGAACTAGATGTTTTAATGCAAACGATAAAATCCCTTGTTTTTGAGTTTGCCTTTTTTAATATTTACTCAACAGTTATTCCATTGCTCACAGATACACAAGCTTATGCTAAAATGACTCAATAATTGCAAGTTCATTCATTTTATTGCAAGGCGCTCTTATTTTAAAGTTGAATAATTTTTGGAAATTTATCCATAAAGAAAACAAAAGGCAAAACTTCGTAACATGTTTGCAATCCTATGGTTTAGACTAATTTGGTCAGCACACTTTCTAATTGGTACTTTTAACGTTGTTTGGTGCAGCAGGCCAATAAAGTTGTTCCCAAATTTCTAACTCTATTACTTTGAAGTCAAGCAAAGTTAGGCAATATTACTGGTCTAGATTGCTTTTTTTTTTCAAACTATCTGCATACCAGTGTGAAGCAAAGGCTGCTCTATTACATAAATGTTAGTGTTTTTGCTTTCACAACTTTCCCAGTAACTTAATTTCTAACTTTGCCAATATGCAGCAACATGATGCACCCCCCCCCCCCCCCACCCAAACACACTCTTATAACAGAAAAACTGAATTACACAATAACTTTAAGAACAGAAAAATAATACAAATGCATTAAAGATTTCAGATGACATAACATGCTGAATCCTAAAAGAACTTGTCATATTGTGTTGTATGATCTTCTGTGATAGAATCGTAAATTGTTGCTAGACATAGTGCAATACTCAATACCTATCATCATCCTTGACAACTATTTAATATGATGGGATAGGTGGACCTTGCCATAAATTACATAATATCCACTCAACCTGGAGATGTGACAACAGAAAGCCTTCATTAGCATTATATGCTCACACAGGAATGAAACTGTTACATTATGAAACAATGGATGTCTAATGACCATTAAAATTGGTCAGATTTGAAAGATTAGAGATGTCCTTGGCATCAGAATTTCATCCTCTTGAAAACTACAATTATGGTACAATTTGTAGAGATGATGCTACAATTAGGGAAGCACTGGACAAAAGAGGTCTCACAGAATCCCTAAGACACAACTTTTAGCAGTGTTCTAACTGGATTGTTCATATTTTAGGTCTTGTTTTGCAGTGATTGGGGGTTGGGGGGTCCTGGATGATAGACTTTTCGGTGAGGAAATTTCCCTTGAGGGATCATCTGATATGTCATGGAGTAAATATATCCAATTAAAAACTTGCATTCTCATGGAGGAGGGGGATGGGTGGAAGGGGTAAGAATCAGGTGGTGGACCATACAATCATTACCCTGATAATGTAAACTGTACGCATGTCTTCAAAGAGCTGTAATCCGGATATGAAACTGGTAATTCCCTAAACAGGCTGATCTCAGGACTGAATAATTCCAGTTTACCTGATGATGAGAAAAAACAAAATGCATTTGGTCATCAGTTATAATGTTATTATTTATGTAAATTGACATCACCCGGTCTGCAAGTAGCTTCATTCTACCATGTAACATTGTCAAACACAGAACACAGCTACTATAAACATACAGTATGGTATGCTACTGTAGTTTCAAAATAAATCACTCAGTTATAATTATAATAACAATGTAAAGAAACTAATGCAACTAGAATACAAATATATAGACTGTACAAGATGAGTTCAAGGTCTCATAATGCTTCCCACAGTGTATATACAGCTCACCTAATACCAAACTAATTGACATATAAAGAAACATTAATTTGAAACTGAGACAAGCATTGAATCTTCAATACAATCTTTAAGCAATACCACTAGCAATCCAGTCTGGTTTATATTCAATTGAGAAACACAAGTAATAACAATGTAACCCTGAAAACAGATGGAGCCTGAAGAAAACATGATGACTGTTTCGGTCACATAGTTTAGGAACCATTGGTTCACTGTACTGTCTAGAGGTTGATGAATTTGTAGGATTTCGGAAATGATGACATTGTACTATAATTGATTGAGTTAAAGTACATATTTTTCTATCTGCAGACTTTGACATATAGTTGTTATTTCATAACATGTTGTTCCGTGCAGTCCTGTTGTGAGAGGGGGAGGGTTGGGTGGAGGCTACAGTTGTACGTCAGCTAAGTGCCCAGTGAAATATGTGATAAAGAATGATATACTTTTAACTTTGGATAAACAAAGACTTAAAAAAAGTGGATCTGGTGACACAACTGTGCATGGAACTGTGCCTGGCTCTCTATGTTACTGATTTTGCGTACACCTTATTTGAATGATGCTTCTTTAGCCTCACAAGATGTGATTGTGAATCTTAGAACTGGTGTGCGACAGTTTATCAGGAGTTTGGCTAAAATTAACAAAGAAGTAGGAAAGGAGATACAAACCCAACCATAATCTTCAGCTGATATGATAGACATCTTTGAGATGAATAATAAAGGTGGAGTTGATTTGCATTCTACTGTCCAATTTTATATTTCAAATCATATTTCCAATATTTAAGCAAATGCTAAAAACAGTAATCTCTACTGTACTACAGTCAATAAATATCATAACAAACATAGCACATTAAATTTCAAGATTATATCCATAGTTGTGTGACATATGTGTGACCTACCTAAATTAATCAAGGTGTTCTTGTTTGATGGAGTGTTCATTACAAATACTTCTAACACAAAGCTCAGCAATACAGACTTAGTTGACTTCTTTAATGTTTCTACAGCATTATGGAATATCTAAAATGGTATTTCAAGTTTTTTTTATTTTAATCTGAAGAAAATAAATACCTACACAGAAGACATATTTGTAGGTAACCCAAGCTACTTTCATATAAACCAACAAGTTGTCTTCCAGTTTTACAATTCTGGGAGTGTCAGGAGTTCTAGAAGACTTTATTCATATGAGTCTAGAAGGCAATTTTTATTTCAGTTTGGCAAATGGTAAAATGTACCAGAGGGTGTTGAGGTAGCTATTGTGTCATACTGTAGCAAGGTCATTACAAACATACCAAGTACTGGATTAATCCAGCAAGAATCCGATCGTTTTAATGTCCTTACTACAGTAGGGCGTAATCCTGTCAGTTGTATTTTGAGAAGATGAGTTAAAACTTTATATACATTATTTTAGTGAGAGTGAATGGAGATAAAAGAGTATTCCTCGATCTGCGACGCTATCCATAAAATCTACCACACATCTTTGAAACGTTATCAATACTGTTCAACACTTACCATTAATGTGATTACCATCACATGGAGGAAATATCAGATGATGAACCATTCATTGTCCTTGTCAACACAGTATGAACGTGACTTCCATCAAAAACTGCTAACTACAGGTGGAATAGGTGATCCCCTAACAGCTCGCTTCATAATTAACCTAATGAAGAGAAAAGAAAGTGATGTGAATGAGATTTAAGTCCTAATTATAGGAGACATTGAGAATGTCAGTCAGAAATAGTCTCTGGCTAACTACCATGTATACATGAACAATCACAGAGAAAAAAATACAGAGGAAGGAAAGTACAGTTCAGTTTCCAATAACCAGGTATTAAGTGTAAAAACAATTAGCCAGTTAAGCATCAAACTTGAACCGGGTTGTCCGTTGTTTAGTGGAAGTGGCACATAAAGGTGTGGTGCAGTGATATAAATGAGCTCCCAAAGGAGAGTCCAACCTCACACGAACCCAACCATGCATGGTTTGGGCTTGACTGAGAAATTTGTGAGATTTCGCACCTCTCTTTCGTATTGAGGACAGAACGTCTTTTGAATTTCCACTCATTAGGAGATACTGTAATTGTATCTAATTTAGTGTGTCAGCTTTGGTGGATGTGTTTTCATATTATTATTTTTTATTTAATGGCACCAGGCCCTCGAGACTGCATTGGCTACCTTGACCTAGTTACACCATTCTCGGGGGGAAGGGGGGTCTCTTTCTAGATTTTAGATCACCAAAGGTTTATAAAGTACCCTGTTCAGCTGGTCAATAGCCATACAATATGGTCAGTTCTTTCTACAAATTTGGCAGATGAAGACACTTATAACCTCAAAATTTTGAGTTAAAAGTTTTGAGAGATGAAAAAGTCAAAATTTTGACTTTTGAGGTGAAAATCTTGAGATAAAAATTCCAAATATTGAGAAAGCAAATTCCAAATTTTGAAATTTGGGGACACTTATATATTTTCTTAAGCTACCGTACTTAGTCGCCGAAGTAAGATCAGTCTTGAGACCAATTAGATTTCTTAAATCCAACTGCAGTGACTGGCTCAGCAATGTTTAAAAATTAAACAAGCATAAGTGACAATTCTTTATTCACAGCTGTACATTCTCAGATTAGTAGGAAGTATTTCCAATTGTGTTTATAGTGTTTATAGTGGCTGGACTTACAAGGGTAATGCAAAGCTCTCCAAATCTTCAGTACAGTATTTTCACATAGTTTCTGGAATCTGCATTTTGAGCACATGAGGACATGTCAGTAATAGAAATACTTAATCTGATTTTACTCTGTGGAATATATAGCTGAGCCCTGGCCGGGTGCTGGGGGCTTCAGAAGAGCTCTGTAACATCTCTTCTACTTCATGTCCTCTTGTACTAAGTATGAAGCATGTAAATACATGTTAGAGAGAAAAATGTAATTTCTATGAAGTATAAATCTAAGCCCTGGTGGGGGTCCCTGGGGACTTTAGCTGAGGCATTTTCACTTTTCAGATATTTAATGTTCTCTGATAGTGATTTTGCAGACCAAGTGGAGCCTATGGGGGAAGGGGGGGGGGCCAAGTGCTCACCACCCTAATGCCAGTGCCTGTATATGTTTGAATATGTTTATGTTAAATGGTAGTTAGCTCTCAAATATGCAAGGAAGACATGTTATCACGACATGATATTGATAAAGAGTGGCAGGGAAATTTAAATTCCTTAACCATGCTTGCTAGCCATCAGTTTGGTGAATCAAGTCACAACAACCAGATTTACTTCATTCTTACCATTCCTATGGAACTCTGTGCATCAAGAAGTGCAGGATACTGGAAGAAGCTTGATAGGTTCATAGGTCCTGATCTCCTCTATCAAGTACAGTCTCTGTCTTCATAATTACTAGAGGGTTTCTTCCTACCGTTGAATTATTACATCATGGAGCCGTCAGACTGAGCCTCAGTGATTTCTAAATCAAAAGTGAAACACTAAACATGAAATCAAATTAGTTATTCAGATATTTTTAGACTTCAGAAACAAAAGTATACTCACTTACAAAGAAAACCCATGGTAGCAGTTCCACTTTGATCCAATCATTGATCATTTTATGTTAGTGATTAGTGTTTGGTTTCTGAAGCTTTTTGAAAGTTCTTAGGAACTTTTGCATTCAGATAGCAACGTGACACTACAGCAGTCTTTGTGAGCAATCAACTTTACATGTTAGTTGTAAAAGACCCCTACACCTTTAGTAAGTAAATTATGTAAAAGTGCATAATTGATTTGTGATATTGAAGCTAAAGATACGTCAATAGGAACTGAGCATTACCAGCACAAACCCTGGAAATTCTGGATATGTTCCAATAATGGGTTGTCTTTGACCAGCAAGGGAAGTCTAAAGCACTGCAGTATTATGGGTGACAAACTACAAAAATGTTTGTATATGATATGGGATATTGAATCTCAATCTCTGGAAAACCTTGCACTTCATTTGACCTTTACTCACTGGCAGGTTAGTACTTAAATCTACAATATACCAGGAGAGGAAACAACTCCAGAGTACTTTAAGAGTAGGTTTTTATGACTACATAGTTTGAATAAAGGCCGTGGCTATTCTTACGACTAGTCGTAACAATTATTTATAAACTATTCTTACGACATCGGCGAATTCATGCGAATTAAAAGTAAATAAAGCAACTGCGCATATAGTAGGGGTAACCCTAACCCTAACTCTAACACTCAATCCAACCCTTACCCTAAACCTAACCCTAACCGGAAATTATTGTTTCTCCTGGTCGTAAAAAAAGTACTCCTAGTCGTAAAAATAGCAACTGTGCATGCGCAAAAGGGTATTATTGTTACAACTAGTCGTAAGAATATTTAGCCACTTTGTTGAATAAAACCTTTCAGATACAGTAGTTGGATGATCTCGCAAATGTAGAACACTTCCTCAATAAACTAATGTGATCAGTATTCTGAGGGAGGAAACCCTCTCCTTCAACTTGTAACCAACTAACAGGCTAGCATCACCATATTTCAGCTAGTCCTACATTGTGCTGATCCTAGGACACGCTTTATGCTGGCATTGCGAACTTTTGAATGTTGTCATTAAAGCCATTGGACTAGGCCATCGTTAGGCTGCACTTTTCTTATATGACTAAAGAAGACCTAAGCCATAACTTCAACGTTATGATGTCCCTGTCCTTGTAGGTACATAGCCTAACAATATGAAAGGAAAACACGACATACATTTCTTCTTTGACAATTGCAATATACTTAGTCTGTTTCTTTCAGTATCACCATCTGGAATATATTGCAATATCTTCATATTAGTAAGCCAGTACTGTAGCTTCAGGGAATCACGTTAAACAAACAGAGAAGTACAAGTTGTACAACCATACAACCGTTCTTCAAACGCTGCTTTACACTGTGTCGTTGGTTTGTTTAGATATTGAAGATGAGACTTGTTCAAGTCGTTTCATTGGCCACGAGGGAAATACCCCTCTTTTTCAGATAAATGATCAATCTTCCAATTCAAATAATAGCAATCAGTGGCGTAGCTACGGGGGGCGTGGGGGCGACAGCCCCCCATGAAAGCTCGTCGCCCCCCAGTCGCCCCCCCCCACTGGGATTTTGGGTGTCGAAAAAAAATTACATGTGCGAAAAAAAATATATCATTGGTCTGAATGGTCTCGAATCTCCATGATGACCACTCATGAACGACCCTTCGACCGCGGACCGGCAGTAGGCTATAGTTGCTGAAAACCTGACGTGACATAGCTCATAGGCCGAGAAGTCTACAGTAGTCGCACTGTACTGAAAACGCATGTTAACGACCGTCGAATAATATAATTCTTGCTCTACAAGACTACAGAACACATAATGTTTACCAGTGGCGGCGGAACCGGGGGGGCTTGGGGGGGGGGGGGGCTCAGCCCCCCCCCCCCCAATGAAAAAGGTTGAGGGGGCAAATGCATGATAAGCCCCCCCCCCCCCAATATTTACCAAGGCTCCGAAACGTGCATCTGCCCATTTTTCAATGCATACTTGTCGATCTGTCCGATGCACACGTATACTATATATATAGGTGTAATATTTTAGTAATTGCTGGGGGACCCTCGGCCCGTCCCCTGGCTATAGACCACATTGTCACCCCAACCGCGTCTTCACGCCCCGTGAAAAGTGGAAGCAGTGAGTGTGAGTACCGGTAAGCGTAACACAACTTCGTCTTAGGCCAATGACTTGCCTCATTTCAGCCAGTTCTCCAACATCCCCTTACTTAGTGGCGGAGCGTCCATATATACAGTCAGGGGGCGGATGCCCCCCCCCCCCTGACGGACTCAAATGGACTGCTGGCGCCCTTTTCAGCTTTTCACTACTTTTTACTTATTCGCGATTATTGACTATTTTATTGCGCTCTCATATACCTATTGACATTTGTCATATTCTGTTGGTGTAATTTTTCGACAAAATGGCGACGACACCTTTTTATTCTCCGTTAATCTGCAAATTAGCAAGGCCCGGAAAGGGTCATTTCCTGCAATCTAGGGAGTATCTTTTCTCAAAAATTTTCTGTACGCTCCGCGCCAACTTGTGGTGGCGCTCCGCTTAGATAGTGTCGAAAGCGCCCCTACAGACCATTCTTGTCCCCCCCCCCGTCCAATACCCCTAGCTCCGCCACTGCCCTTACTACACTCAAAAACGTCTTTGCGAGTACACTACGAGGAATAGCTACTCTCTTAAAACACCATCGAACATACAAATTACAATGTTTTTACAGACTTTTAGGTGCAATCTGAGAAATTGCAGGCTTGAGACCCATATTTTAGGGCTAGGTATTCGCAGCATTAAACACTCGGGAAGTGCCGTTTCCGGCCATCTGGGGGTTTGAAAAAACCCAATATTTTCTTGTACGCTCCTCGCCAACCGATGGTGGCGCTCCGCTTAGATAGTCTCCACACATTAGCCCCCCCAATAATTTTTCCGTTCCGCCGCGCCTGATGTTTACTACTGAATCTGTGTGTTCGACTGTTCGGGCAAACTTTGCCTTTGTCACTCTTTTTTTTAAATATCCATAATCCCTAACATGCAAATAAATACTAATACAAACAGCCTATCATTATCTTGTAACCAGTGCGTATTAACTGATCAAACAAGCTAGTGAGCAATACTATACCCTTATAGAAAGGTGGTCTCCAGGTACTTGAATGCCAAAGAAGATGTTAATAGGTAAAAAATGCTGACATCATACACATGTTTCTCACATCATTGCTCGCGTCATTGCCTCAATACCCTGTTACATTTTCAATCTGGTTTTCACTTCTGGGACGTACCCTGATGCTCTTAAAACCACTAACAACCAAATTTTCAAGAAAGGAGGCAACACTATCATTGAGAACTACCCCCCCCCCCCCCGACGGACTCGAATGGACTGCTGGCGCCCTTTTCAGCTTTTTAAGCATGTTTTACTTCGCGATTATTGACTTTTTCATTTCACTCTCATCTACCTATTGACATTTGTCACATTTTGTTGGTGTAGTTTACTGACAAAATGCTCTAACGTACGGCGGTATTTAATTTATCGGCACTTAATTCTGTTGTACGAAACTCTTTCCAAGAACTGTACGGGGTTTTCGATCTATTTTTTTCGAAAACATGAGCACTCACAAAGATACCACGGGGATTGTGATGAAGCGCATGTACTTTCAACACCCATATAAACTTCCACTTGTCACAAATGTCGATGACACATATTTATTCTTCGTTTACCTCCAATTAGCAAGGCCCGGAAAGAGTCATTTCCGGCAATCTAGGGAAAATCTTTACTCAAAAAAAATCTGTACGCTCCGCGCCAACCTGTGGTGGCGCTCCGCTTAGATAGTGTCGAAACCCCCCCTATAGGCCATTCTCGCCCCCCCCCCCGACCAATACCCCTAGCTCCGCCACTGCCGGCCAATCAGTCTATCACCAAAATAATATTTTAGACGCAATCTAGTTCGGTCATTTCAGTATGTTACTTGGCTGAAAGCCCAGTCAATCTTTCTTTATTTTCCACACGCAATTTTCAGATTTGTCGAAAACTGTCAATGCCGGTGTCAAACTCACAAAAGATTTGTCATGATATTTCAAAGTAACTTACCAGATTGTTTTTTTTTTTTTCTATTTCACTAAACTCTTTGATGACCATATCATAACATGGGATCTCAAAATAAAGGATGTTGAGAAAACTTTAGAGCACCTAAGAAGGCCTGGGAAGTGTCATTTCCAACGATCTGGGAGGCCCTTTTAGCTAAAAATTTACGGTACGCTGCGCGCCAACTCATGGTGGCGCTCCGCTTAGATAGTAACAAAAAAATGGTCAAGCCCCCCAGAAAATGTTCAAGCCCCCCAGCGCCCCCCCCCCACTGAAAAAAATCCTGGCTACGCCACTGATAGCAATTTACAACAAAATGGCAAATTCCTTGTATCTAGGAGTGAGGTCTTCAACATTATGCTGCGAAATGTCAATTCATCATTTTGCACCTCGATAATTTTCTGGTAATTTTGCGTTCATAGAATCTTCTATAGCCGCTTGAAGTGTATACGTGTTATGGGTCGTAGCGTATAAGTCTTATGGAAAAGACAAAACAATACTTAGTTATTACACTGCAACTCACCAAATTACAATTTGGACGGCATCTTGACTATTCACAACAGATCTTCCGAAGTCCAAATATAAAAGGGGTCCGGCACTAAATATATAATAAAAACGCAATATGCAAATAATGAAAATATTTTGATGGTCTTGACCATTCCAGTAAAGCAAAGATAAGGGGCTGGTGTAAGTTCCAAAGAAAAACGCGTACTATCGCCTAGCGAAATCTATCGTGATAGTATTTCGTCACTACAAGTGTCACCAAGACAGCATGAAAATTAGACATGTTTGGCACTTTTCAGGATATTGTTTACTACGAGCTCACAAAGAAGTCAATATTTTATCATTTCTAAAGACTTTTGAAATGACGAGATGAAAGTATTTTGGTATTTCAACATTAATCAGAAAATTTCTAAATTATACACTTGGATAGAAGTCGGGGAGGGGTGGGAGGGGGGCAATGTTACATTCAGCTGAGAAGAAGGCCACTGCTACGAGTGTACACCCCTCCCCCCCCCCCTTACGACTTTACAAAAACATTGTTCATAGGTAAAACTGCATGGTGTATGGAGCCAATTTAAGACCTAATTGGTGGTCTAATTATGCCTCGGGGTGCACCAGTTAACATCAATTTTCAAAAAGAATTCAGGAGACGGGGCTACTGAGATTTGCCTTCAACAAGCCAACGACCACACCTCCGCCATTTTTAAATTCTCTAGCCTTTCCATAATAGTGTAGGACCTACCTAAGTCAGTTGGGATTTGCTCCCCCCCCCCTTGAAATCCTATATTAAAATGGGGGTTGAGAAGGGGTCCCATCTTCCTAGTCCTGCAAACCGATTTCAAGTAGTAGATAACCAATGCATCTGCCATTAAAATCAGTTACATGGCTACATGAAGGTAACATGCAATAATGTGTACCTCTTTGTCAGGCATTATTGTATATAGGAATAATATACTGGTTTGGCAACATGTCCACCCAACGGCTATTTACAGAATAACTGGACGCGAGCAAGACTGCATTTTCTGATTTTTTTTTATGCAATTATACAATAGTGATTTTAACATCGGTCAGTTCAGTTCTTAAACTTCACACTAGTATTTTTTAGCACAACCTTAATTTAAGTTTAGACAAAAATTATAATCTAACTACGCCCCAGAATTGTTTCAGTCGGAGGACTCCCACAACCCCGTACATGGAATTGCATTCAACGACTACTCCACAGCAACAACATCAAAACTTTCGGATCCACATATAGTCTGACCATAAATGTTCGTTCCCCTTCCTAAATTGATCGGGAGAATTTTGGAATGTGAACCCACGTTACTGGGTACTAAACCATACAGGAGAGTCGATCCGTTTTCAGGATTGGAGAGGCAAACTTACCGCTCATGCACTTAATCAGAAATATACACAAATTAGCCACAAGATGTACCTCCTCCTTTATGTTCTACACCCTTCCCCACATCTATGTAGACATGTGACAAATCACTTGATTGGCGTAGGAAGGGAGCAAAAAATGAATTGGTTGGGGAGGGGGTCGGGGGGCATCCCAATTAAGTAAACAATACACATTTTGTCATTATTGTGACCCACATGGAACACTGAAAAATTTCAAAATTTCCATATCAAAATTTTAATTATTTTATCCCGAAAGTTTTGAATATTTCTGGGAATTTCAACCCTTTTTCAAAATTGAAACCCTTTTCTTGAAAATCAAATTTGTCTTAAAATTGCAATCTGTAATATAACCGAAATTCTCAACATTAAACTACTTTTTCTAAAATTTAGAACCTCTTCGATTGATTTCGACCTCTTTAATTCCCTTCGTGTAAAATGTCGATTTCTTTTTGTTTTAAATTTAAACTATTGAAATGTTGACTTCTCAACTAAAAATATTAGCGTTTTATCTCAAACTTGTACGTTTCTCTCGAAATTGCCATTGCATTTCTCGAAATCAAGATTTCTTTCTTATGCAAATTTCAACTATTTTTTCTCAAAAAATAAACTTTTCTTGATGAGGATGGTAATAAGTAAAACGGGAGAAAAAGGGGGGGGGGGCTACATGAATTGACTATTACAATTATTGGTTAAATGTCGACATAGTATTTTGATTTGAGCAATTACGAGGTACGTGAAAGACAAAACATTGTTTGATTGCCTTAAACTCTCTTTGCTGGTGCAAAGATTTAGCTAAATAATCCAGCATTGACATGGAATGGAATTAATTACAAAGGTGGTTGGGTGGGGAGGGATGAAAAAAGTCGTGTAGTTACAGGTGCGTATCCAGGGGGGGGGGCGTTGGGGGCGCGCGTCCCCCGGGTAAGAAAAAGAGAAGAGAAAAAAAGAGAAGAAAAAAGGAAAAAGAGGGGAAAAAAGAGGAGGAGGAGAGGAAGGAAGGGAAAAGAAAAAGAAGAAAGAGAGAAAAAGGAGAAAAAGAGGGAGTAAAAGCAAAACGCGAAGACACCGGGAAGAGAAAGAAGAACAGTGACATCATTACAGCGCTGAAGGGTAGCCAGTGACGGATCAATGATTTCGTAAAAGTGTGACTCACCCTACCCCTCACACCGACAACTCCATTTTTTGACGTTTCCATTTTCCTCTCTCACTAATGATCTATATATATACTATATATGGTCTATCATAACGCGTGTGTAGAATTGTGCTATGAAACCAACTGTGGCTGGTCTCGAACTCGACCGTGTCGTCGGGGAACATGACGCATTTTGGGATGGGGGCGACCGCCCGCCCCCCCCCCCCATTCAGCATTTTTTTAAATGATATCGCTAAGTAATTTCAAAATAGAAAGTGCTTAGAGGCAACTAACAAGGCCTGGGAAGTGTCATTTCCAGCGATCTGGGAGACATTTTCGGCCAAAATTTGCTTGTACGCTTCGCGCCAACCTATGGTGGCGCTACGCTTAGATAATTTGCCTACAGGCTTCGCCTCTCCCTTGGCAAATTCCTCGCTACGCGCCTGTTCGAATTTGTAACGCAAACAGCAGATATAACATCATATTAGTGAGCATGAAAATGGCGTTCCAGGATGAAAAGCCTCAAAACTGTCCGACTTGCCTGAAAAAATAACCAAAAACGTGTTCTTGTCAATATCATATAAGCAAGTATCGGTTATTACATCGCATGCCATCATGTACCGTACGGTCCGTTAAAATTGCGCAGTATACCGCGGGATGCTAATGTAAACAACGACATGTCTCATGTAGATGTATAAAAAGCATGGAGGTCCAATTATGTCAAAACTCTCTTTTACATTAGTAATGGCGAATTAGGGCCTGCACCCCGCCGCGCAGTGGCGGAGCGTCCATATGGTCAGGGGGCGGATGCCCCCCCCCCCCCTGACGGACTCAAATGGACTGCTGGCGCCTTTTTCAGCTCTTTACCACTTTTTACTTATTCGTGATTTTTGACTTTTTTATTGCGCTCTCATCTACTTATTGACATTTGTCACATTTTGTTGGTGTAATTTGGCGATGACACCTTGTTCTTCGTTTATCTGCAAATTAGCCAGACCCGGAAAGGGTCATTTCCGGCGATCTAGGGAGTATCTTTACTCAAAATTTTCTGTACGCTACGCGCCAACCAGCGGTGGCGCTCCGCTTAGATAGTGTCGAAAGCGCCCCTTCAGACCATTCTTGCCACTCCTGACCAATACCCCTAGCTCCGCCACTGCCGCCGCGCCTCCTACGCCTATGTGTGTAGTGTTCGGTTTCGGAAATATCTGCTATTTTTTCATTTCCTTCAACCAAGTTTTATAATAGCCGTTATAACAGGTTTTAATATTTGTACATCAATAAATTAACTGTGTCTGAATTTTCGAAAATTTCTGACCAACATTCTACATCACACTTCCCTCTACTCGTGCAATTTTGACCGGTCTGTTAGGGGTTGAAGGAAGTTTTTTCTATATTGGTTGTCCATAGATGAAATTTTGTACAACATTATGGCTATGTTTTGAAGTGAGTTTATTCACGAGAAATGTGAATTTTCAAATTCTGAACAAATATGGGGCTTAAAACCTTGAAAAGTGGGGCTGACGGGTATTGTGGGCCGGGACGTAGAATCACCTACAAAGCAAAGACCCACAGGAGATGCGATCAGGTCGAACATGATGTGTGCCGGGTTGACAATCTTCTAAAAGGTTATGGATGGAAAAAAAAAAACTATTAGGAAATACTTGGTTCTCAGGCAAAAGGTGTACATCTGGTTGGTCATTTCAAGCCCGAGAAGTGCCGTTTCCGGTGATCTGGGGGGTTTCAAAACAAGAAATTTTCTTGTACGCTGCGCGCCAACCGATGGTGGCGCTCCGCTTAGATAGTAATTCGCGCCCCCCGGGTTTGAAAATCCTGGATACGCGCCTGAGTTACATTTATTCCGATAATTTCATGATGATTTAGTGAATATATGTAAAAACAAAAATGTAACTTGACACAGACACGTTTTGTCTGCACGATATGTCTGCAAGATGTGTAGGACGGAGCAAGGCTGTTCAATTTATGTTATTCCATGTAGGTTTTATTATTCATTAAACATGTACTCTTTAAATCATTTGAAACAGACGGTATTCAAACTTTTGTGTTTATTGCTTGTTTATGCATCCACTAGCAGATAATAGGGTGGGGGAATGTGTACATGAAATGCTATTTGCCCAAATTTTAACCGGTGGTGGGGGAGGGGGAGGGGGTGCACGGGAACTAACACCCTACCGCTTAGGTAGAAATGTCAATGATAGCTTGATCTAATTGATATAGGTTGTGTTGTATTATTTACTTCCTCGACCCCTTCCTTACTACATACCCAATCGACGTCAGTTTTCAAACTGTCTGTTTTCACCGGGTATGTATAACGTTACATCTCTCGTACATTTACTTCTATTGGCGCCAAAATGTATGTTACAAATTTCAAACATCACCCGCGAACAGTTGGAAAACACCTGTATATGCTATTGAATACCTGTTCACATCTAGTATCTATATCACTGACAACGAATGTTTTAGTGTTACATTAGTGGAGCTCCAGAGTACGTATTATATTCGTGGGAGACTGGGAGTTGTTTGTTACCATTGACTTGTTGGTTAATAAGATGGATTATTTAATGGAGAGGAACCACTGTTAATAGTTAAGACAGCGTTCATTGATAAGTGAGATAATTTGACGGTATGGTATAGAGGCATAGGCTAGAGGGGGAAAGCGGCCAGGCCAAACTTAGTTAGGCTATAAGCTAGACTAGTAGTAATAAAGTTAGGCTATGTTAGAAAACTCACTCATCACCTTCGAAAAACTATAATTATCTACTTTTAGCGAGAGGACATGCTTAGCAAATCTAACTCATAAATAATAGAGATCTTAGCCTAGTTGCTGACTGAATATCAGAAAAGTCCAAGTTAAAGCATATCTTAACTATAAAGGAATTGAATAAAATACAATCGAGACACTGAGTTTTCTTTAGGGATCTTAAATTAAGCGAAGAATGAAACCAGCGATTAACATTCTAGGTGTACTGATGCCTAACATTTACTTCATTCTAGCTAACAAAATGTATAGACAAACTCTAGAAACTTTGTTATTCCTCAAAAAAATTTAAATCACAGAAAATGGTTCAACTCGATTTTAATCGTACATAACATAGCCTTATACGCATTAATACAAGTCAATCTATAACATTCCAAAATTATCATTTTAATCACCTAACTTATTAAATCTACCAGGTCGGACATTTGAGCCACTTGTGTGAGAAACCTGCAGCTTTTTTACCGAGCAGGCTAACTGAAATAATGTTATTTAATAACTGATTAGTTGAATGACCATACTCCTGCCAATATACCTGACACTTTATATGAAATATACCTTTGTTAAATACTGTATAGGGCCCAGAGCTTTGAGCCTCTATAAAACAGTTTTCCTATTAAGTCTAATAATAATCAAATGCAATACATAGTTATTAAAAGGAATCTTTCGTCCATGTTTTTCCAGGAGCAACTAGATCGTGGTGTTCTACTGACAGCTGGTTTGTCTTAATTTTGCCCACATAATTATAAAAACTGTACGTCATTTCCAAGCCAACAGACTTATGGCCACATGATGTTTAAAAAGTAAAATGGTTTTGAATTGAAAGTGCGCCACCTATTTTACCCTGCTGCAACTCTCAATAGCAGAAGTTCGCCAGAGCCGTAGCTCAAACGTTAAATGTTCCGCTAACTGTTCACACCCGATGAACTCCATGTAACAGAAGATATTTCAATGAAGACCCAATCAACCCGATTAAACTTAAAAGTAATAATTAATTAGTATAATTAAACCCTCAAGGATATGAAGTGTTTACAGATAACAATATTATTTGTAAAAAAAAATATATAATTAGCGGATGTTACTATTTAATTGGAAGAAACGATAAAGTTTAGAAAGTTAAAATCATAAGCAATACCCAATTTAGGAATATCTACAAACACAAAGAAAGAAAAATGTTACATTTCGAAAAAATCTACTAGAAGTTATGTCACACTCAAACCGTAACTTAGGAATGAATTTGATAATTAACTAATTAAACACAGATGGACATCATCTTTAAACAAATCATATTAATTAGAAATAATTATAATTCAAGCAGAATAGTCGGATTTGGATTAATAATGAAATAATTTGTAAATTAAATTTTGAGTTTAAGCCTCGTCAACCTTCTCTCTGGAAACTTGAATTTGATCTACCGTACATCTGCTTCTCTAAACTGCATTTTAATTATAAGAAACAACCTATTGATTTAAATATAATTCTTCAAACTCTCCTTATACTTTATAAAAACCTGGTATTAGTTAGAGTAGAAGTTTCCTTTTCATGATCCCTATAACATTAAATTACATTTTCCTTCTGAAAGTTCTAAATAAAAATACAAATAAATTTGATCAATTTTTTTCTTCAAAAGATAGATAATCTCAATTATTATTGACCCATTTCTTATAAAATTCTCAACCCGTCATTGAGATTTGTTTCCTATTAACTAATAAATAAAAATATGTAGCCTCCCATTCCTATTTTATTAAACCTTACTAGCTATAAAAACTTTAATTTATAATTTAATTGTAAAACAATAAACTAACCCTTTAATCCTACATTACCACTTTATTTTTCTCTAATCCTTATATCCGTTCCATAAATGTATTCCTTCTTACAAATAAACACGTCCTATATGTCTTTGTTTATCGCTTTAACTTTCTTTTATTTTTATTTCGTTATTTTTATCATTTATTATATCATAATTAGTATTAAAATCTTAACCAAATCCAATCTATTTATCTCTATCTACTCTATTATCAGTAACTCTATTCTTTCATTCTAGATTCCTATCTCCTGTGTGGATTTAGACCACTGCTCTCCTAGAGTTGATGAGTCTGGTCTGAACCTTATCCTTCAGTCTGGTTTCTCTCTCTCTATCCTGAGTTCTCTCCAGGAGCTGAATATCTTTGACATCGACAGGAGACTAACTAATGAAGAGTTGGCGGCCATCTTGTCTTACTCCTCACAGTGTACAAGTTTGAATGAGCTGTGGTAAGTATTCCGGTGTAGATGTTAGAATCATCATAACAGTTAAACAGGGAATTAATTAAATTAATAAAAGTTATCAATTTTAAACTAACAAAAGGGAATGTAAAGTCTGCTGTATTTTAATGTCAAGGATTGAATTTAATTAGTTTAGTTGAATTTATTTCAATAATTAGGTCATCGTGGAAGGTGTTATGTAGAATGGTATGATAAATAAAACAAAATATAATGGATTATTAGGGAATATTTTAAGAGGGTGCTGTTAAGAGAGGGGTGGATGGGTCGGTGGTGGTTGTTCAAAATGTTCTTTGTTTAGTTTAACAATTTAACTAAGTATTAGGTTTCATAATGACAGGAATGTTTATTAGGATAAAATAAGAGATATATAGACAAGGAAATTGGAGTTTACTAATTCTAGCGAGTAAAATTAATATTCTAAAGTAAAGTTTTATAAGGAATAACTGTTACTTTTGACTGAGACCTCCAAAATAGTTGATTCTCAATTATGTACAATTAATATAAGAAACTAAAGAGATTGAAAATCGTTATTAATATTAAAGTAGTAAAATGATGGCAATGAAAATAGCAATAACTTATAACTTTGTTGTTATAAACTCCTCATAGTTTTGATCAGATTATGACACTCTAGCAAAACTGAAATGCATAAAAAAGAAGCAACCAATAAAACAATTTTAGTTGTCGAAATTTAAAAAAAACAGTTACTCAAAATAAGTTAACAAATTGGAACAAAATAAAAGTTAACTAGAAGAAAATAAATAATTGAAATTGAGTTAACTATAAAGTTAAAAAAAAACCAATTATTACAATAAATATAATTAAAGGCAAATCTGTATCTGTTAAATTTCAGAGGTTCAAATTTAATCCATTTAAAACTACATTAATTTCTTCTTTATAGTTTGAAATACGATGTCATACAAAATAAGCTAAATTAATATTTATGCTTTTATTTTAACATAATTATCAACAACAATTAAAAATTTAACCAAGAGCTTTCAGCTTTGTATAATTGATAACTTTAAACAAACACTGTTTAAATATTTTAATATTCCTCGTATTAATGTTACTTCATACTTGATTCGATCATAACGTCCCTAGTTCGTCCTTTACAATGTAGTGTTATTTAATCCTCCAAGACCCCCTCTCTCCCCCCCCCCCCAACCAACCCCTCCTCCCGCTCCTCCTCTTGCCCTGTTTGGTCCCACAAATCAATTCTCCTTTCCGTCCTCACCATTCGGAAAGTAATCAGTGACATCCTCAACTTACAGCTGACGTGTTACTAAAAAAAGAATATATTTAAGTCGCACCCGCCACCCCCCCCCTCCCCCTCCTTCCCCACCGCGCCTCACCCAAATCTCGAAAGAAAAGAGAAAACTATTTTAGTTACATAAATGAAATAAATTAGAAAGAAAGCTGCTTTACATATGTTATAAGTGATATACCGCCATTCCAGGAATAACTAACCTCGGAGAAAGATATCAATGGAAATAACACACTGTGGTCTGGCTATAAAACAAATATATAATGTTTCTTCCCTATCTAGACTAAATACCTTACCCCAATCCCAGTATGCTCTTCAGACACCTTACCTGGACCCGTCACCACTCTCCCTTTGCCACCCCCCTCCCCATGGCACATACTCGTTTTTTAGATGGCCCTTCAAATCCATTCTATGTTTCTACCCGATAACATCACTTATACACTAGTTTTCTGCACAGACGATTGATTCACACAATTTATTTCTAAAGAAAAATAAGTTAGCAGTAGAGATGCCACACTTGGATTTCCCGTAAATACCTAATTAGCATAACAATAGATGACACGGGCCAGGGTTAAAGATAATGAATAGAAAGAGAAACAAGACACGCGTTTAGTGTACACCTGGAATGGGGTCACTGCCATACAACGTAACCATGGAAACTGACGATAAGTAGGTCAGTCTGTGTCTAGCAGTGGCTGGGAATAATGCATTTTATTCAATACGGGTTAGCATGTCATATGCCGTGATATTACGGCGTGTTCTCATTATTATTCTTTGTTTATATATTTTAAATGAGTAAACTTGATTACCTTGGTTGTTTAATTCATCCCTCATTTGCTCCTCTCCCTAATTTGATAGAAGGATTGTTTTATTTCCCTTTCTTCGTTTTTTCCATTTATGTACTTCTCGTTGGTATATGGAAGTCTGCCTAATTAGCACATCATTAAATAGCCCTTAATGTAACTCACATATCTAATATGTGACTACAAACATTGCGGGTTCTTAATTGCCTAGTTTATGGAGAACACTTTTGTTCTGTGAAGTTGATTAAACAGTTAAACGGTGGAGATAAAATATTACTCGTGTTTAGCAGGGAGAAAGATTCGTTTGATGAGATCTTTTATCTTTTAAATATCGAATTATATACTGCACTAGTTCTTTTTTATCTACACAGAACAGGCGAAAGTGATTAAATTATTCCATCGAAGTTTAAAATGTATAATGGATAACGACAACTAGAATCGATTTCAAATTTGCAACTTAAATGTTTTTAGCGAATTTAGAAAGGCTCAGAAGGCTGTCATCATCGCCTTCAGAACTTTCTTCAAAATGGTTTACATTATATTTATAACACACGCTAACAAAATGAAGTACATATTTATATCCCCGGTACACAATGAATGAACCTACAAGTTAACAATCAGAATAAACACTTATACAACTGCCAGGGTCATATCCAGGTCGTAAATATGGCCACGGTTAATTTAGTTTTGTTGCTGAGAAGGAAAAAAGAAGAAGCAGTTATTCACTTGTTGAAATGAATTCATTACGTCATAATTTGCGATGTTTTACATGAATCATGGTGGTATGCTGATTAAAACAGAACATAAGTATATTGTGATAGTAACATGCATGGTGGACAAGTAAAAAGAAAAAGAAAGGAAAATAAAACAGAAAAGAAACCGAAGGAGAGGTGTTATGTTCCTGGAAATACAGTTAGTAAAGATATGTGGGTTATTGTATTCCGTCGGTTGCACATCCGGGGTTTTCCTTAAGTCAAATCGCAGCGAATAGGGTGAAAACATGTAAAGTAATCGTGTCTAAATATCGCGAATCTACGCTTTCAGAACGCATGAAGAGAAACATGAATACTCTACGCATAGACCTCTAGGCATAAGAATGCAATATAATAGTTAAGTAGAGGAGCCCTAATGTAACAGAAGCTAAGCTATCTTCGTAGGTATTTTACAGATGTTGTATTTTTAATTGTTTGAGACACTACAGTAGGCCTACCTGCTTATTTATGATTCTGCGTCATGTTTTACTTTGTTCAACACTTACTTTTGGTGGGAAAAAGTTTTCATTTCGTACTGCAAAGAATCATATCTTTCTAATGTGCAATTACGTAGCACCATGCATCTGCCTAACTGCCTAACCTTTGCTCATAGAAAGTATTGATGTTGCAGATCTCTACTTTGGAGACTTGGACAGCAATCATAGGCCTACTGGCGAGTGAAATTTGGCGAGTAGATTTTTAGTCACGGTCGCCAAATAGCGATTACTTTCAAAAATAATTGTCGAGGCCTGAAAAACTTCACAACATGATTTCTCATGGTAGAAATCATGGATACTTTTCATACATGGTATATGGATTTGCCATATTGAATACAAGAATCCTAAATGAGTGTGAGGTCAAATCTCCTATATGTCACCAGAGGTCAAACTCTGAAAAACCTTTTACATGATATGTAACGATGGAAATCGCGGATACCTGTAATACTTGGTGTGTGGATTCATAACATCGAGTACAAGACCCCTATTGTTTTGGAGGTGTGTATAGCCACGTACAGTAGACGGACCTGTGTTATCATGCCATATTGGAATTGTAACAGCTAGTTCTGGTTATACCAACAAGAAGAATTCTGCATTGAAGTCATCGAAATCTCAATGCATTCTGCATTCTGGTTATCTTTGGAAAGGAGGGGTGGGGGTGGGCTCCAAATATGACTTGGGTCCGTTGGGAGGAGTTTAAACGGGGAGAACCCTTTTATTAAAATATAACCTTTAATAAATAGTTTTTAATGCTGCAGCGTTATAAATTATTAGTTCAACAATTATGTCCAGTATTTTGCCTACATGTGTACATTGAGTTGTTGTGTCCGCTATAGCCATTACATTATATATAAGATTAGTGAAATATTCGAAAGCACCTGTTTTAACCAGTCACTGGATAGATACGGAAAACTAACGATTGTAAAGAAAACGTTTTACATAAGTAGTAGCACTATTTATGCGTTAATTATGATAATTAGATACAAGGAATGTAACCAATATATTTTCTTTCTATGTCCGGAGCAGTACTTTACATAGAACTGGGCAATTCAGGTATAAGGTAGGATGATTCTGAGCTAGACTTTAACATATTTATTGGATATTATGCACTATCTGTTACCGGTTAATCCAGATAATTTCATTTCATGCTCGATAAACTCAAGTGCCCTCTTGTTGTTGTGTGTTTGTAACAAGTGCCTTCATGTCTAAAAATTTGCTATTTGGCTTCAAAATAATAATAATGATAAAATATGCAGTTCAAGAGTACCGGTATTAAGAAAACTTTTGCTGAAAACTTTTGCCTCCCCTCAGTGTTTGTTCCTCCACCTTCTAATAAAACTTTTCTTTTGTGAATCAACGACGATGGCATTAGTGTATTCTTAACAAAGTATGACCAGGAAGTCTTCATAAGTCCTCGGTATGAAGGGGTTGGATATTTTGGACACATGTAACCCTTCATTGAGAACATAGTTGAACAGAAAGATTCGATTGTGTAATGGTTAAGGTTATTATTATCAACTCCACAAAAATGTTATAATTTTGTACAATTTGATTTAGGTCAATGACAAAGAACAATGCGTGCAATGTGATCACATTATTGAAGGTAGATATTGAATAAATTCTTAAATAACGTTGGTATATCATATAATAGTAACAATTTGTGTTTAACTTCAACCCGAGATGACAATTTGTTGCGTCCAGTAAAGAATGTTGCTATGTCCTCGACCCTCCTATCCCTCTACCTTCTATTTCTCCTCCATTTTAGTGCAAGATTGTGCAGGTTTGTCATTCCGAAATTACGTTGAAAAACGTAATTTGTAGCATCTTAAACTATTCTGAGATTAAGTAACAAGATTCATAATTTCTAGATTTTATATTTTACCACTGCACTCTAACAATCTCAGACATTTAAGTTCTCATTTAAAAGTGAGAAGGATTCACGAAAACTATCTATATTATCAATCAATTTACCGAATATAACATACGATAAAAATCACGTGGTCCGAGCTGAAAATGGCAAGCGGTTGTTACAAGGATTTGCTCCGTTTACTTAGTTTATTGTGTACAATGTTGTATTTCTACATGTTTGATCAACTTTAAATGAATTGATAATTTAAGATTACAGACAATTTAGCCAATTATGATCATGTGGACAGCTATTCTTTTCACAGTTACTACCAACCGCATATAATTTGCATACAGTAGAGCAGTTCCAACTATCATTATTATTATTGGCAAACCTATATCCATTCTAATTTATTTTTCTTGGAATCGTTGAAACACGAGACTTGTGATTATAATTAATTCTGATTAGTATGATCAATTAGATGTGATTTATTTCCTTGTTATTTGTTATTTACTTTGTCTATACTTTGTTCTTTATCTTCATTGATTTAGTAAACTAAACCTGACTAGGAGGACATTCCTCTACGTCATCTACATCTTACACGATGATTACTCTGCTTCTATCCATAGGTTTGTTTTATACGATCTGCCAGACACTATTCCGGTTGGATCCATTCCATCATCCTTGAAATCAAGATATGTGAAAGGTATTGTCACAATGACGTCATTATGGACGCACTTAAATTTCTTACATTTAATTAAAGGCTCTACAAACTATGTGAATTTCTTTTGACTTGTTGACTGTTGTTGAATTATATACAATAAAGTAATGGATCAGCAACATATGATTGCCATTTTATATGAAGGAGACACCCAAAACAGACTCTTGTGATAGTAAACAACGAACTGAATAATAAATATGTAACAACACTTAATATTGCTAAGCTTGGTTGATTTAAGAGATAAGTCATATTCCTTTAATGTCGCTCCTTCGAGATCCCTGCCCTATATGATGTTTTTGTGAGTAGCCATCACATCAATTGATGCTTTAAATCTCTTTCCGAAAAGTAGTGGTATCATACACTTTGGGAAACTTAAGAAGTACACAGCGACAATTATTGTGTAAGGTTTTGAAGTGATGTTGTGCCCCTCGGAGTCTGTCAACACACCCCCAGTCCGCCCCCCCCCCCCCGGCGAACACACACATAAAAAACATCCTTCTGTCAATCTGAATTGCAGAATAAAGCCGCGAAGTTTAACTTAATTCTTTTCCAAGTTCTGCAACAAATTTCTTGTTTCTCTAAAATTGCTGCAAAGTGTATTACAAAGTAAACGAAAACAAAACAGACCAAAAGTGTATCGGAACTGTTGGTGCTAGATGTATCGTACTCAAAATATACGAATAGGTAACATCAGCATAAAGATTTTATGAAGGCAAAAATAAGACACTCGTTCTGCAGTTTTGTAAAGGAACAGAGGGTCGCCAAAGCCGACATCATATATAGGGAGGAGGGAGGGGGGGGGGTCTGTGGTCTTTCCCCAGCCCAGAAAGAGGGGAAGTTTAGACTTCAAATGATACCTCTGAGGCATAGTTTGACTTATAAGACTTGACTTATGTCCAATATATAAGTCTAAACGCAACATTGTGTTTTAATTATTTTTAGTTAGTTTGATATGCGTTGTGGTGGCGTGGTGGGGAGACACCCCATCACTCCATTGATCGACGCTTGAAAAGAGTACAATTTACATGTATTGGGGAACATTAAGATCCATGCATGACTTGCATTGAAAAAATAATAGTAGAAATAAAATGTGGGTAATGATATGAGGGAAAGCATTTAGAACTATATGTGAATTTGACACCATATTTCTATATTTTTTATTTGTACACTTACGAAAATAAGAGTCATAATACAAAAAAAACAAGAAAAGAAAACAAAATCGGTCTGTCTGTTACTCCCCTTACGTCTACATTTACCCAGATTTAGATAATATTAGGTAAATAAAATGAACCCTAGATAACCCTATCTAAAAATATGCAGTTTCCTGGGACTTCGCATCACACCCTTTAATAACATTAATCTATCAAAGAAAAATATCTAATTTACATGTTTGGTCTGCATGTTTTAAATCTGCATACAAAGCGAAAAGTGCATAAAACAGGAATAATGCATTATAGATGAGCACTAGTTTAATTTTCAAGCCATCAATATACGTATTGTGTATCGATTCGGTACAGTTTTACATCGGTATTATATACTTAATGAGGTAACGATTTATACTTTATTCCATTTACCGCGTGTTTCTGTCAAAGTTTTAAGGTAATATTTTTGTTTGATTTTCGCTGAGATGCTAAACTGTCAGAAAGAAAAATTAAATAATAAAGTAACAACTAATCTTACAAGTAGTAGCGAAGAGAACCAGGGACGTAGCTAAGGCCTGATGATTCGGGGGGGGGGGCGGGAGGGAGTAGTGGCTGAAATTCCAACTAGGTTTGTTTTGAAGCGTATTAATCACTCTGGTTAAGCAAGCAAGCAACTGAGTAGAAGTTAACTGCTCCAAGGCTACATAGACTACTAACTACAAAAGCTATGTTAATGTAACAAATGGGAAAACTTTTTTTTTTTTCTTTAACAAATTATATTCGACGACATAGTGAATTACCAAAAAAGCACCGGGGTTTTTCCTAGCGAGCTTAATATTATTATTTTTTTTGGGGGGGGGGGCTATTTATCACTCACATGAACAATCTGCCTATCATCTTCGTCAAGGACCAATAGAATTCTTAGAAATAAGTATAAAAACGTACTGTAAAAACATACAGTTTTCAGTGGTTGCGGTTCTCACCTAGGCCTTTATATCACTTCGATATGGACCTATTCGGTGGCGATATACGCCAACCCGTATTAACTATTGACAACATGATAGTTAACTCTGCTCTAAGTTGAATAAACACAGTTCGCAGATAAAACTACAACCGTGACTAAAACTAGTAGTGTTTTCGTGACAGCCATGTGCATATAAAATAGCTTTAAAGAGCGCTAGTATTCAATTTTAGTCAGTCTGACTCTTGCCAATGCGAAAAGTAGCCGGGAAATATCCCTAGGGCGGGGAGGATGCAGTTAATAGTCAGGTGGCTTAGCAACAATTTTTAGGCTTAACGTTACAGGCCGGACAAAAGTACCAAATTTGGCATGGAGTTTCTTTTCGACCTATCTATCGATTTTATCCGTGGAACCCACTTTATCGGTTCCGATTTTTCAAGATGGCGGCCAAAATCCAAGATGGCCGCCAGAAAAAAAGGAAATGTCATATATCTGGCTGTAAAAATCAGAGATGAACAAATGAGGGGTCAATTCAGGTGTTTCCGGGGTCACTGAAACAGATGATGATCATGGCATGTTGCTTGAGTAACCCACTTCCAAGATGGCGGCCAAAATCCAAGATGGCCGCCAGAAAAAAACGAAATGTCATATATCTGGCTGTAAAAATCGGAGATGAACAAATGAGGGGTCAATTAAGGTGTTTCCGAGCTCACTGAATCAGATGATGGTCATGGTATGTTGCTTGGGCCACCCACTTCCAAGATGGCGGCCAGAATCCAAGATGGCCCCCTTGAAAAAAAAGGAAATTTCATATATATTCAATCCCCAGACCCCTGTGCCCTTTTCTGATCGGGACCATCAAACCTTCCGTCCTCAAACGTGTAAATGAAACCGGGCTTGCACCCTGACTATATGTTATGGCTGGTATTCTAATTATGTCACTTTGGCTCAGGAAGCCACTTAGGACTTATTGGGGAACTTTGAGGTGTGATCGACCGTGGATAGACACTGTCGCAAACCCGTTATTATATGGGAGTTACGAGTGTCATGTAAGACTGATTACATTGAGTCAACTATATAATAGGGTAACTTGAGGGAAAACAGACCAGATGTGAATACCGACTCATTGAGAGATTTTGTAGGATTGTGCACCCTTCATAAACACAATGTCAGTTGTGCGAACAAAACACGCTAAGTCAGGTCACTAGGCATCTGAGGTATTTAGGTCGTTCTTTTCGGACATGTACTACAGGTCTGCTATTAGGGAGGATCTCCAGGAAGACTTGTTGTCTGGTATAGACAAGGCCCCCCCCCCCCTTCATAAACACATATCAATTCTGCGAACAACACACGCTAAGTCGGGTCACTAGTCATCTGAGGTCAACCAATGACACTAATAACCAAAACAACAACAATAACAACCAATAACACCAATAATGAAGGCGTGAAACCATTATTCCGACACCAACCGGACAAAGGGACACTCCAGCAAAAGGTGTTGCATAGTCCTAATGGCTTTACAGCCCACACAGGGACAAATCCCATAACCTAATCGCCACCTGACTAGGCGAAAATGGTTAGTGATGAGGACCCCATGTGCAATCCTCCTCGCGAAGTCCCGGAGACGGCTATCTAGTGACTTACAACACAGAACACCACACATCTGGAGAGATGGCGGTTTGGCAAGCCGAGTGGGCCACGTTAAGCAGAACATCTGGACCACCCTCCTCTTTGATTCTACAAAGTGAGTCACCAATCTGAGTATACACCCAGAAGAGCGTGTCGCCTTTGACCGGTTATTGGAAAAGGATCCGGGCCAGTAGTGGCGAAAAAGAAAACCACCCCAGAACCAAAAAAGGCAAACGAGGGATTCTCAAACGCAACGAAAAAACCTTTCAAAAGGAGAAAGCGCAGTTAAGATGGTAGGTGGACCAAACCATGCCCACCCGCTCAAGGGGGTCTTTTACAGAACGGTCCTTTTGAGAAGGTTTGGTTTGCACGTTCCCCAAATGATATAAAAAATGATCCTCTCCAATCGTACCAAGGAATAACCTGGTGCAGCGATCACCGTACCAGGATACCGAAGGAGAGGAAAAAATAAAACGATTGACAACTGTAACCTTCCCATGGAGGGAGAGTCACCTCCGATTGAATGTGTCGAGCCTTGCCTCCACCTGATCAGCCTTCTCTGCCTAAGTGGTGGCCTCTGGGGCACCATAACCTAGCCAGATGCCGATTACCCTGATCATGACATCTGACCAAGTAGCATCGAACGGGAGGGATTGGCCACGCCAACCTCCTGAATGCAGCCCTTTGGTCTTGGACTTGTTAAGTCTGGCACCATAGCCTCTTATAAGGTGGCCAAAACCTTCGATAAAGGCTTCAAGGAGACGAGGTCCGACACAATACAAGTGACGTCATCGGCATATTGCACGCATTTAACTCTAGCCCCACCCGGTACATTGAAAGGTCGAAACCCCAAGCATCTGTCCAGCGAGGTACTGAGCGTTTCGCTGAAGAGAATATACAACAACAGGGAGAGGGGACAACCCTGACGGAATCCCCTTCGAACCGGGGAGGGACCAGAAGTAAATCCGTTAACAGTGACCATGCTCGTGACGTCCTTATATAGTAACGAGAACCAACGAATAAACACTGAGTTTAATCCGAAGGACTCGCACAGCGTAAGTCTGGAGAGGACCTACAATATCCGGCATCACATTCGCGATTTCCTAATGCTTTGGCCAGGATTTTGTAGTCCAGATTTAACAGCGTTATTGTACGCCTATTAGGGTCCAAGGGTCTCCCGACTTTGGGAGGAGAACAATATTTTCAGCCCTCTGTGTTTGGCTCATGTAATTCAACTGGAAAGCGGTAGAGAACACGTCTCTAAAGTCCCCACCGAGAAACTCCCAGAAGTCCTATATAACTCAGCAGGGAGGCCATCAGGACCGGGGACTTTCCCTTCTTCATCGCTGCTACCGCTGTCCAGAGCTCACCAACGGAGAGATTCGAACCCAAGCTATCGTTTTACTATGGGGGGGGGGGTGGGCTTGTCTATACCAGACAACAAGTCTTCCTGGAGATCCTCGCTTACAGTAGCCCTGGGGTACAGGTTCGAAAAGAACGAGTTAAATGCCCCAGATGCCTAGTGACCTGCTTAGCGTGTGTTGTTCGCACAATTGACGTTGTGTTTATGAAGGGTGCACAATCCTACAAAATCTCTCAATGAGTCAGTATTCACATCTGGTCTGTTTTCCCTCAAGTTACCCTATTATATAGTTGACCCAATGTAATCAGTCCTACATGACACTCGTAACTCCCATATAATAACGGGTTTGCGACAGTGTCTATCCACACCTCAAAGTTCCCCAATAAGTCCTAAGTGGCTTCCTCAACCAAAGTGACACAATTAGAATACCAGCCATAACATATAGTCAGGGTGCTAGCCCGGTTTCATTTACACGTTTGAGGACGGAAGGTTTGATGGTCCCGATCAGAAAAGGGCACAGGGGGTCTGGAGATTGAATATATATGAAATTTCCTTTTTTTTCAAGGGGGCCATCTTGGATTCTGGCCGCCATCTTGGAAGTGGGTGGCCCAAGCAACATACCATGACCATCATCTGTTTCAGTGAGCTCGGAAACACCTTAATTGACCCCTCATTTGTTCATCTCCGATTTTTACAGCCAGATATATGACATTTCGTTTTTTTCTGGCGGCCATCTTGGATTTTGGCCGCCATCTTGGAAGTGGGTTACTCAAGCAACATGCCATGATCATCATCTGTTTCAGTGACCCCGGAAACACCTGAATTGACCCCTCATTTGTTCATCTCTGATTTTTACAGCCAGATATATGACATTTCCTTTTTTTCTGGCGGCCATCTTGGATTTTGGCCGCCATCTTGAAAAATCGGAACCGATAAAGTGGGTTCCACGGATAAAATCGATAGATAGGTCGAAAAGAAACTCCATGCCAAATTTGGTACTTTTGTCCGGCCGGTAACGTTAAAGTTGCTAAGCCACCTGACTATAAGGAACATACTAAGTATCGCCCACATGTTACATATACCAAATTAATAGAGAGGTTTCTCAACATCATGGATTTCTCGGCCACTGTACAATTGATACAATCAGTTGTAACTGGTTAAACCTAGCCTAGGGTCCAATTGAATTTGGAAAAGCCGATACTTTAAAGAATATAATTTGTACAACAAAAAATGAAGGAAATCATCAAGAAGTGAACTTTAAGGCCAATCCCCGAACACTTTATTCACTGCTCAAACCTTAGTTATTTGATGTAAACCTCATACCTTTTATATGGTCATTACTTCTGAGGAAGATAATTGTCTACTCCTAAGCTATACATTATTATGTGGGCCCGAATCCGCGAACAAAAAATAACAACTGAACTATTTCTATAAAATATATTCTAGTCTAAATTTGGCCAAAATAGTCTTACATCTATCTTCTACAACTGTATAAGATGTAATTGTCTGAATAATACAATACGAACCAATTTTGGCAAAGACTCAAGAGTTCGGTTAGACGAACCAGGTAACGTACTGTAACGGTTACAACTATTACTGACTAGCATTGGGTGTTGTAATTTAATACAATATAGATCATATATATATACCAGCGACGTAGCCAGGAATTTGCAAGGGGATGCACATTTTGCGATTGATATGTGGGAGGGGTCTAAGAGGAGGGGGTGTCCTGTTTTGAGCAATTTAAGGTCCTTAGATGCGATCTGGAGCAATGTTTTGCTAGTTTCATCATGATCATATGATATCATATTATCAGCAGATTTTGTTTCCGATTTGAAATATTCTTTCAGAAAGACAAACATAGTGCTATTTTACAATTTTTCCAGTAGGATGATTCTTGTTTATTGTCCAATGTCTGGACTTTAATACATTTGACGAACTTAACTGATGGAGAATATAAACTCTCGTATTTAGCAGTGTAATAATTATTCATAGGAAGTGTGTATCACGTACGATTGCTAGCTTAGCTTCAAAACATGCTGTTCGTGCAACAACTTATGACGAATCATAGAAAGGATGAGAACACACGTTGTCGTCGTCGTTGTGCATACGGTTCGTGACTCTTCATCGAGTGCGGTTAGGTAGGCTATATGTATTTTATTACGCAGTGGCCAACTGTAGGCTGGTAATAGGTAAAAGGCCACTGGCTAAATTTAGCTAATTGCATCTGCCGAACTAAGTAGCTGAATCAGTAGGCCTAAATATTACTACGATTATATTCGAGTTAATGGAGCTGACGAGTATTCAAGATCAAAAGAGCACTGGCAAAATACCATGCCAAGTAACAAACAGTATTTAACATTTTTTTCGACACTGAAAGGGAAAAGCAGTTGCTCCGACTGCCCCCCCCCCCCTCCTTGGCTACGTCTCTGATATATACTGAACTTACTTGAAGCTAGCGAACAGGGTCAACCCACCTAATAACAAAATTAGTACATAAATAAACCGAATTGAAGCTGGCGAACGTTGTACGGTAGTTCTTTAGGCATATTGAATGTATTCAAATTCATACGAAGTTTTGTATGGTGGAGTATAAGGATCGCGAGATACAATTTCTCAAAGAAGCAAGGAAACGTGGTAAATAATATGACTGATTAAAGGACAATTTTGACCTAACTTTTTCAAATTTTAGGTCATTCACAATCACAGGAATATATGAATAGGTCTAGGTGATTAAGAGTGCGACAGTCGGAAATTCCGACAGTCGTACTCCAAGTTTCCAACTATCGTCATTTTTACCAAGCTTGGGTAGTGAGACACCCCACCCCCTCTCTTTAGCGACTTCACTGCGGTCAACGCGTAAATACAAGAAAAGATCATTATTTTTTTGCGTTGAATGTTTTCAACTGTATGGTCCACCATCTTGTCTACAGACGTCTAAAAAAAATTGTAGACGTTATTATCCGGCGCGTAACCAGGATTTTCTAACCCGGGGCGCGACTTACTATCCAAGCGGAGCGCCACTCATGGTTGGAGCGCAGCGTACAAGAACATTTCTGGTTTTGATACCCCCCCCCCCCCACAGATCACCGGAAATGGCACTTCTCGGGCTTAAAAATGACCAACCAGATGTACACTTTTGTCTGAGAACCAAGTATTTCCCAATAGTTTTTGTTTTCATCCATAACATATTTGAAGATTGTCACCAGTCACACATCATGTTCGACCTCACCGCATCTCCTGTGGATCATTGCTATTGTAGGTGATTTTACGTCGCGGCCCATAATACCCGTCAGCCCCACTTTTCAAGGTTGTAAGCCCATTATTTGTTCAGAGTTTGAAAATATTTCTCGTGAATAAATTCATTTCAAAACATACCCATAATGTTGCACAGAATTCCATCTATGGACAACCAATATAGATGAACCTTCTTCAACCCCAAACAAAATTGCACGAGTAGGGGGAAGTATGATGAAGAATGTTTGCCAGGGACTTTCGAAAATTCAGACAGTTAATTTAAGTAATTAAATTAATTGGTCTACAAATATTAAAACCTCTTATAACGGCTACTATTAAACTTGGCGGGGGGAGGGGGGGGGCTGCAAATATTTTTGTGAAAATTTTGACAATTTACTGAGACTTTTTCGGGCACCTACTGAAAGGAAAATAAATTGCAATGATGTAGCTAAAGAAAGTCAATAGTTTAAAAAAAATCTCCTTGGTATTTAAAATAAAGTTCTTAGCTTGCCCGACTAATTTGCCATTTCGGTATAACACGGCAAACGATTGTATGTAATTGGCATGCAGTGTAATAACCGATGCACGCCTATATGATATAGGCAATCTTATTTCTTTTACTTACCATTTACCATATCATTTGTTTAATCTGAACAAGAACTGTTTTTTGATGCACGCCTATTTATAAATATTTTATATTTATACTGGTTTAAAAATAAATCGAAATCGAAATTAAACCTGATTCCATTTTCTGATATGTAAATGAACATGTCGCACGAAAAAAAAAAAGTCTCCTATGACTACACACATATAGACAATTTGGAGGTTGTTCATCCTGGAACGCCATTTTCTGTTCATGCTCACTGATATGATGTGATATCTGCTATTTGCTTTACAAATTTGAATAATTTAAACGAGACTGAAATAAATAACTTTTTTCTGTTTACTGTGCAATGCCCCACATTCTTTTCATTTCGAAAGACGCACAGTTTCAAGTTCATTACACACTGAAGGCTTCAATTCTCTATTTGCCTTCAGTTTAGGGAAGATCTTGGGATTTTCATCCCTAGATATTGCTAGATATTGCTAGATATCGCTGGATATTGCTAGATATCGCTAGATATTGCTAGATATCCATACAGTACAGTGTCCTTGGGATTTTCGGGGCCTGATCTTGGGAAATTGCAAAACCGGAAGTGGTCACACTCTATGTAGGCCAGTGCAAGACCTTATAGACGTCACTAATACACAACCCAATCACTTCGTATCGATGAAGTGGTGTGTTGCCGGATTTAGTCAAGGTCTTGGTACTACGGGCGAAGGTCATTAATTAATTATTTCGTAACTCACAGGTAAGCGATAAGAGGGGTGGGCGTAGAGTTGTGGGCGCGTTTTCATGCAGATGGGGACAATCTCAAAAAGAGATGCGTCGCCCCTCCCCCCTCCCCCGCCCATGATAAGCCCATGGATCCACTACATGATATTCACAGGAGATGTGCCCAATTCTCCAATCGCATGCAAAATTTATTTTTAGATTAATTGTACGAGTTACGGTACTAGATGTTGGGTAACAATTAGCATTCAGGTCGGAGTGTATAACATCTTATCTATTGATGACAGTGTTGCATCGAAGGACACATGTCTAGTGCAGTTCGCATATAGATTAATACCGGAATGCGTCATGTTCCCAGACGAACTCGGTCGAATTCTAGACCAGCCATAGTTGGTTTCATAGCACACTTGTACAATTGTTTAAGGCGTCCATACACACACGCGTTATGGTAGACCATATACATAGTGAGAGACTGTAAGGGGTAGGGTGAAACGCTCGCCCCTTCCGAAATATACATTTTCAAGCGATACTCCTGTTGTAATGAACGACTAAATTTTTATCTTTTGCTGTATAATAAATAATAATGCAGATGCCCATGAAATACAGAAAAATCTTGCATACAATTACTTGCGACTGTTTCTGTAACTACGATCCAGTTTTCGCATTAGCCGCAGGATATCGTGATTCACACATTTTGATTCAAATCCCGCCGTAATAAATTTCAGCTCTCAACGTGAATTACACATTCATAACGGCTGTGGCCGTGTAGCGATTCATCGCTATAAGCGATCGCAAATGGAATAAACGTTTAGTATAAAGCCGTGATTATGTTTGTTTTGTTATCCCGTCTACAATCCATCTTATAACATCCCGTAAATGTCCTTGCCAGTCGTTCCTTCTATTTATAAATGAATGAAAAAAATAAAGCAATTTTGAGAATTCCAATATTTACGCAAGCACGAATATACAGTAGCTTTAACTATGAGAGGAAAGCACTAACTATGGACTACCAGAGTTAGCTGCTTGGTGACAACAAAGACACGTGCACTCGACAAACTACGTTTGCGTAAATTCCACACTGATCTCCGACCACATTGTAGCCTAAACTCACACAGAGTCAACATGGAAATGTAGCCTAACCATATGTTTATTCGCTCAAATTTTAACGCAGTTAGCTGGAACTAAAATATCCATGGAATTCTTTCATTATTACTGCTATCTTCGACCACAAACTAGCCTAACACCAAACTAATTCAATGGGAAAAATCTTGCCTTAACCATCGTTTTTTTTTTTTACATATACACACACACACACAAGCGTAGCCTTGTTTACAACTTTCAATTACCTGGAAATCGGCAATTGTTTGGAAGGTATGTGCTATGTTTTGAAGAGGTAATATATTAGTGTACATACACTGTTACTGTTGCGGTGGATTAAAGATTTCAATCTTGAGTAGTTTTCACCGGTATAATATTTTTGTTTTCGGTGTTGAGTGATTGTATCCACACAGGAAAAAGAACCATTACGAATGGCTAAAACTAGAAATTGTAAGCAATTAAACAGCCATCTACACTGCAAGAAAGTTATTTCATTAAATGAATTTCCGTATTCACGTGTCTTGATTACTCAAAACATGAAATCATGAAAGCACTCGCATAGCAGTTATACGCGATCCCATCCGCCCCCCCCCCCCCTCACAAAACGGGTACCCGTTTTGTGTGTTTTCGATTCGGGTACACGAATGTTCGGTCGGGTACCCGGGTATCCGGTTACCCGACTCAGGCCTAGAATGTTCTTACTCATTAAATACAAATAATGCTCTAGAGAAAGTTTTCATCCTTCGCTTGGATCAAGTAAATCATCATGGATGCAACTATGCTGCAGGCTTTATTAGTATCTGATGAAAAAGCAATTATCGTGGGTATTCAAACGAGATACATATTTCTTGAGTTTAATGGAAATGAGCATTTGTCATATCGTCACCAGTATTGTTACTGAATTAGAACCGTAAACCTAGGGACGTGCAGTTAGCTATAGCAGGTGGTTAGATCTGAACCAGTAAAACGTCCGGTTATTCAATGGAGTGGGCACTGCAACTATGATATCTTTGTAAGATCGGCTGCAATAGTCTAGGCTCGCATTCAAATTCCAGAAGCAGAACATGTAAACAAACAGAAACAAAGAGATGTTACAATGGTCTGTTCTATTTCAATTCAACAAGTATTGTTATTGTATACACTTGCTGCTGATATTTCTGTTAAGTTCGTTTGCAGTTTTGCCATGGCCTTATTGATGTTCTGAAAGACAAACCACGACACAAAACATATTTTATATTGATATCATATCTTTATTCATAGCTGTTTACATGTAAGTTGTTTGTTTGTCCATCAACACTTCTGTCGATAATAGACTTTAATGTAGGTTTCTTGCAACTTTTTAGAAATATGGACAGTGTTATTGTTCAATGTTACAATTGTGCACTATGTCAAGTCATAATTACACGATGTTAGATTATACTAACCTTCCTCCTCCATATAAGGGACAAGTAGAGAGATTGATGTATTTAGTCTTAATACAGTTTAAAAAAAACATATCTAAGAAAGTGACTGGAAACAAGACATATAACCTTATTTTACACAACTGGCATACTCTCAGGACATCGGAAATGGGATCAGGTGATTATGACGATGATTAGTCTAGTCTTATAGCTCCATAATTTAACTCAATAATGTAATTCCAAAAACAATTAGTCTTTTTCTATTATCAATATCTAAATTTTTGGTTTTCATGATCTTTGATGACGTCACTAATGCGTTGTAATATAAAGCTGAATATCATGAAACCGGGTAGCTTTACAAACATCACGAGCAATCAAATGTTTAATTTCTCTGTAAATTAACACATCTATACTAAGATTCCACCTAAATTCATTATTTCAATGATTAAGAGTAATATCAATACATACAAACCACTCTATCTCCACTCCTCAACATTATTTCTCGGACTCGTACACATTGTACCCTCGTTCATTGATCTGTGTTTATAAGACACCTCGAGATTCTCATTGTTAATGATGGAGTGACGTCACTGCTGATGATGTCATCATTAATCAGTCTCAAAGACATAAGTAGTTAGCATAAACAACACGTTTGCCCCGATCCAGTAAATGTTTGACTATACTGCAGACAGATGTGTGTATAATGGCTATACTAAATCATCTCGTGATAACAGCTTAGAGAGAGATTCAGAGACGATGTAATCAAAGTCAGTTTGTGAATTTTTTAGAATATTCTAATCCGTCGATAATTGGACTTCATATTCTGACACTCTCATAACATGCCGGAGCGTCCATACAGTCAGAGGGGGCGGATGTCCCCCCCCCCCCCCTGACGGACTCAACTGGACAGCTGGCGCCCTTTTCAGCTTTTTACCACTTTTTACTTATTAGCAATTATTGACTTTTTTTATTGCGCTCTCAAATACCTATTGACATTTGTCACATTTTGTTGGTGTAATTTTCTGACAAAATGGCGATGACACCTATTTATTCTTCGTTTATCTACAAATAAGCAAGGCCCGGAAAGGGTCATTTCCGGCGATCTAGGGAGTATCTTTACTCAAAAAATTTCTGTACGCTCCGCGCCAACCTGTGGAGGCGCTCCGCTTAGATAGTGTCGAAAGCGCCCCTACATACCATTCTCGACCCCCTGACCAATACCCCTAGATCCGCCACTGTTCCTGCCCCCACCTCCTCCCTACTCCTGATTCCATTCCACTTTGCAAAGCGAGGTGTCAGCTATCACCTGCACCGTGTTCCTACACCTATGATTTATCTTAGTACAGTTTGAAGAACATTAAACAAAGAAACACTGAGTGTAAAACCAAAGTTACCTCCCTTTAACGAACTGAAATGCCCTTAGATCCAGCAGTCCTCTTACATGGAGACTGGTTACGTGGTTATGAAAATGTTTTGTTTACTTTTACATACATAATTTACTTCAAATTTGCTATTAAACAAATCCACTTTTCATCTTTTAACAATTATTTTTAAACAGTGTTTAATTATGACTCTCGTAATTTGTGATGACGTCACTGATGTTGAGGGTTCTCTGATCCGTTCATCGTCTCATGGATTATTATTCTTGATCTGAACATCGAATACTCGACTATCATGATTTGGTTTCTCAATTTAGTCCAAGACTTGTTTCTGTTTGAATGGGAGAATATGTTTTCATTTAGGCTAATTGTATAATTGATCAGATATATTAATGAGATGATAACAATTCTAACCTGATTGGTTTTATTACTAAGAGGATAATAGTTGTAAACTGATCAGGTATAAAACCGAGATGATAATGATAGTAAACTGATCGGTAGTCCTACTAATATAGAAGGGTTGTTAACTGATCAGCTATATTACTGATATGATAATGATAGTAAACTAATAAGATCAAAATTAAGGAATCAACTAGATTGATTACTCAGCTGATATGAAGTTATCATCGAGAGCCAACATAAATCAGTTGAATATAATGTGTATTACTTCATTCCACCCACCCACCCCCCCCCCCAAAAAAAAAAGAAGAATTACAATTGCAGATGTGTTTTAATCAATTCCGTTCATTTGATTCATCAGTATGGAACCATAAGTATCCTGATTTTCGTCGCCTGAATCTACAGACCGGTCTATGGCAGGTAAGATATTATGCACCTTTCTTACAGCTATTGCTCATAATGCATTCTGGTCAGCTTATTTGAGCTAAGTTGCTCTCTGTATTACGGTACCAGTAAATATAAAATTAATATTATGATAACGTAATCGGTGAAATGCAGTTAATAAATGGTAGCATTAGAATTAGATAAACTTAAAGGAACTTAAAACAACATAAATTTACAGATATCTTCCTGCTCCTGTTCCCAAACGTGTGTCCCATATTAACCAACCATAAATTTGTTTTATTATTCAAGATATTCTCTCACAAGTCTATATATATACAATACTTGCTTACAGAAACAAGACACACATGCTAAGTTTTCATTTAATCAGGATTGTATTAATATTTTGCTAACATTGAAGAAAAAAGCCTTCATCAGAAAGTAATGAATATTTATGAATATTTATCTACTATATATTTACTGAAAAGATAATAAATTAACTTTGTTCCTTAAAAAGTGTTAGGGTATTTGAATTATCAATTGCTTAAAGTATTATTTATCCATAAGAGTGTTTATTAGTGACATTGAAACTAATAAACTCTGGTATATATTATTCTGAATGGTAATGCTTGCTATGATCCTGGTCATTTGTGTATATGAAAGGAGGAAAAGCTATTTAAATTACTGATATTTCAAAGACTCCGATCTAATAATTTTTTGGGGGAGGGGGGCTGGGGGCGGGGGTATTATTAAATTCGTGTAAAATGGGAATAAATTAAAAACATATTAAACTCTGTAGTATAATGTGTAGCTCTACTAACCCGTTTCGTTGTTCTGTTGTACGGATAACATGATAACCGACACATATGTAATCACTTATATGAATATAAGATATATTCGTATTATTTCCCGCGTGTTTGTAACAGACACAGATATAAATACATTCGACGGTTTAGAAGATGTCAGGATTCGAATGGGGGGGGGGGGTTGTGTGGGGGTTGTGAGGGGTTTGTGGGGGGTTAGAGTGGAGTTGTTCCACTCGGTTACTGATAATCTCTTTTAATATTTATAATTTGTCGTCGGCTAATTGTTTATGTATCTTGATAATTATCTTAAATTGTTAAAGATATTATATTGCAACACCCGGAGCTTATCATCAGTGTCTAGCATAAGGTGGAGTATTGAGGGCGCCAAATAATACAGGAACAGATTGACATTTGGACAGGTTTGCTACATATTGTACAATCGTTTTTGACACATGCCGTTTTATTAATGTTCGAGGTTGTGAATTTGCATCCAATAAACCTCACGTTTATTCTGAGATGAAACCATAGAATGTTAAAAATCATATTGAACAGGTCTGTTATTGTAATTTCCGTATATTTATTCATCATAACGCATAACAACAGTCGTAACAGTCCTTTTAACTGACCATGTATCTTACTGTAGCAGCTCCCTGGTTTTAACTGGTCATGTTTAGTTTAGTTGTTTCTGATGGTGCAGGAGACGTGGGTCTTCCATACATCATTAAAACACTAACATATATTACTTAAAATTGTTGGTCTTGATTCAAGTAATTACTAATCAAATTAAATTTAACCATTTATATGGTACTTTGCGAATTGCTCAAATGCACAGGATGATGGTGAAAATTTGGTAGTTATTAATAGCAACATATATATGGAAAATTTGACTGTAAAAACATATTTCAAGTTGATTTCTATACTGTCTTGGTGTTTAACTCAAATAATGTTGAGAATTTAGTCAATGCGTAAAGGTTTTAATAAAATGAAATAAAGCTGCATGCTACGTAATAGGTTATAACGTTGACCAATCCATATAATATTCACACATAACTGGATATCCCTGCAACTAATTAAGAGATCTAAATATGTTGTTTGAGTCGCATGACTGCTACTTATACTAGTGAGGTATTTATCGTTTAATTAGATTCAGACAATAGTTTGTCCCACAAAATTATTGTCATTTTTTATTTGTTTGTTTCCAAACCTTTAATATCTCTGCCTACTCTCATCGTTCCTGGTGTGATTTTTGTGAAATAAAGTAACATTATGTTTTCAAAGTCCTTATCTTTCCTTTTACGGTCAAGTTTGTTGCCAGCAGATTATAGCAAACACAACACAAAATACAGAACCTAGATATATCCAATATAGTATTCTTCCATTGTATTAAATCTTGATAATAAATTAACTGTGTTGCTTAAAAAGCTTCGGGGGATTTGAAGGATCACTTGCTTAAATTTTTATCCAGATTAGTGTATACGACACTGACATAAGTCTGTGGGTCCAAGCAGGCCTATATAGATAAGGACGGGTCTGGCTTTTATTTGAAACTAATAAACTCTGGTATATTCTTCTGAATGGTAATGCTTGTCATGGCCATTTGTATATATGAAGGGAAGAGGAGCTATTTTTATTGAT
The DNA here is from genome assembly GCF_037975245.1 of Apostichopus japonicus. NCBI lineage: Eukaryota > Metazoa > Echinodermata > Holothuroidea > Aspidochirotida > Stichopodidae > Apostichopus > Apostichopus japonicus. The sequence goes on from NC_092567.1 coordinate 11,109,505, forward strand.
GAAATTTCAAGGGTTCCGATCTAATACTCTTCTTTTTTTTTTCTTGGGGGTGGATAATTGTATTTGTGTAAAATGGGAATAAATTAGAAAACAGAAAGGAACTCTGTGTTATATATGTGTAGCTCTACTAACCCGCTTTGTTGTTATCTTGTACGGATACCATGGTAACTAAAATATATGCACTCACTTGATAAAATATTAATATAAGACAGATATTCGTATTATTTCCCTCGTGTTTGGAACAGACACCAAAATACATACATTCGACGACGGGGAGGGTGGGTGGAGTTGTTCCAATTACGGTTTAGTCGAAAACTGATAATCTGATTTAAATATTCATAATTTGTCATCCGCTAATTGCTTATTTATCTTGATAATTACCTTCAAGTGTTAAGGATATTTTATTGCCACACCCATACCTTCCAGCCTCATTCATTACTTATCATTAGTGTCTAGGATTGGGTGGAGAGTTTAGGGCGCAAAATAATAGAGGAACAACTCATGTAAACTTTTGTATCACGTTTATTCCAAACGTATAGAAACAAACTTATAAAAATCTGGAAGTGAACAGAAATACATATCTTTAACATATATTTTTGAGATAAAAGTCTGTAAGTAAATTACGAGCATTGGTATGATAATTAACAACTCAGCATATCATTTCAACATATAGTAGAAGACTAGTAGCGTGTATGACTCTGAAACAACATAATTGACATAACCGACGCTGCTTAACGTTTCCAACATACCACTATAAATCCTCGTGAAACATTGGTATTATTCTTCTGAACCAAAATTTAGTTGTAGTAAAAATCAATGACTTATACAAATATCTTAATCAAACAATGTCTTCACCTAAAGAAATGTACTGAACATATCCCGCGTTTACTTCACCATCTCGATGTACATTAAATATGAAACCTTATAATGTTGTCAATCTTGTTGCACCGTTCTTGTTTATGTTCATTTAATTCGGGGCAAAGGTTCATCATAGCACATACAACAGTCGTAACAACAGTCCGTTTAGCCTACCCTGCAGCTTACTGTAGCTGTCCTTGCATATTTGCCTTTGTAGCAGACTCCCATGATTTCACTGGTTATGTTCATTTTCTTCGTTTTCTCTGGTGTAAGGAGAAGTTGGTCTTCCATTGACTAAAGCTGCCTTTTACGTCATAGGTTGTAAATTGACCAAATCGTGAAATATTCGCAGAATTGTTGGGTACCCTGCAACTAAATAAGATATCTAGATATGTTATCACAATCACGCGACTTCTAATGATTAGTGAATTATTTGTCGTTTAACCAGATTTAGACTATTTGTGTACGATAAATTTAGTGTCATAGATATTTCTTTGTTAAAAAACTTACTTTAATCTTCCCCGGTGGACTGAAGTACCATTATGTTTTCAAGTCCTTCTCATTCCTTCAACGGTCAAGTTTACTACCAGCAGATTGTCGCAAAAACAACACAAAGTACAAAGTACACTTTTGCTACTCTTCCTTCTAGGTTCAATCTTACTCAATTATTAACTCAAATTTATCAAGGTAAATGTCCCTGCGACGGTTCCACGAACACTCATGTGTATATGACATTAAATACCTGTAGTTTCTAGGTCAGAAATGAGGATGAACTGGTTCTGTAACGCAGTGGCGGAGAAACAGGGGGGTGGGGGGGGTTTAACCCCCCACTTTTTGAAGAGGGGGGCTGGCCCACACAATAAACCCCCCTAGTTTTTGCCAGTAATGTTCTGTTATAGCCTATGTTATGTGCTCCAAATGGAAAAATAAATCAAATTATTAATTTGAAATTGTAAAAGTCATTTCAACCTTTTACCTGGTAGGCTACATCAACAATTAACGACCGAAAACCGAGTTAGAATTGACCCACACATTATTTCTAGCCCCTTTCCCCCACCTTGCGCATTGGAACTTGTAGCTCATAGCGCTAACTTCACCCACAACAGACATACACAAAATAACGTTTTGTTGCTGTTGAATAGCTTTGAAACTGTATACACTTGCCAACTTCAACGAGGTGAAGGAAGGAAAAGAAAAAGAAGAAAGAGAGAAAAGGAGACAGGGGCGTAGCGAGCGGGGGGGTGTGGGGGGGGTGTCACACCCCCCAATAATTTGGTCGCTGTCGGCAAATTTTGGGTCTGTCGGCAAAAGGAGAAAAGGTGAAGAGAGCGGAAGGGGAAGAAAGAAGGAAAGCTGAATAGAGAAAAGGAGAACGGGAGCTTCTTCCGTGCCAAATTTGACTTAAAATATGCACCAGATTGCATCTAAGGACGTTTCAAAACTAAAAATTTTCCAAAGGGGATGGGTAGACCCCCTACCCTAAGACCCCTCCCCCATTCCAGTCACCACTTCCAGATCCGCCGGCAAATCAAATTTGACTTAAAATATGCACCAGATTGCATCTAAGGACGTTTCAAAACTAAAAAATTGCCAAAGGGGAGGGGGACACCCCCTCCCCTTAGACCCCTCCCCCATTTCAGTCACCACTTCCAGATCCGTCGGCAAATCAAATTTGACTTAAAATATACACCAGATTGCATCTAAGGACGTTTCAAAACTAAAAATTTTCTTAAATTTTCTTAGAGCCTCCCCCATTTCAGTCACCACTTCCAGATCCGTCGGCAAATCAAATTTGACTTAAAATATACACCAGATTGCATCTAAGGACGTTTCAAAACTAAAAGTTTTCTTAAATTTTCTAAGATTTTCTTAAATTTTTTAGACCCCTCCCCCATTTCAGTCACCACTTCAAGATCCGTCAGCAAATCAAATTTGACTTAAAATATGCACCAGATTGCATCTAAGGACGTTTCAAAACTAAAAAATTGTCAAAGGGGAGGGGGACACCACCTCCCCTTAGACCCCTCCCCCATTTCAGTCACCACTTCCAGATCCGTCGGCAAATCAAATTCTCCTCACCCCCCCCCCAACAAAAAAAAACCTTCGCTACGCCCCTGAAAGGAGAAAAGGATGGAGTAGAAAATACGGCAAGAAAACGGGAAGAGAAAGAGGAACAGTGACAAAATTATTCGAATTTGTAAAGCAAACAGCAGATATCACATCATATCAGTGAGCATGAAAATGGCGTTCCACGATAAACAGCCTCCAAACCATGGGCGCAGATCCTGGTGAGGACAGCGGGACGCGTCCCCACCAACTTTTTCAGTAGTGGGGACATGATATACCGTGGCCCCACCAATTTGTCTTGACCAGTAGCTGCATTTCAAGTTCCCCTGTATTGAACTTTGGCGCAGTTGGATCCAGCATTGTGCAAATGACATGCAGCAGTTCTCATTTTATTGTATGTTATCCACAGTTGTTAAATATAGGACGGAAATTGCATTTGCGGCAGTCTATATTTGTTTTCTGGGAGAGGACCCCAGACCCATCGTATATACATAAGTGTACTTGGATTATTTGTCCCTGATTTTCTTTCTGCAGACGCCCATGTATTTCTCCAAACTAAATTTCTAAGCCATGAGATCTAAAACTTAAGGAGGTTTAGGAGCATCATTAGGTCTGGGAAGTGTTATTTCCGGCGATCTGGGAGGTATATTTGCCCAAAAAAATCCCACGCTACGCGCGAACCCATGGTCGCGCTCCGCTTAGATAGTGTCATAGAACAGACACGCGTCCCCACCATTATCCAAGACTGATCTGCGCCCTAGCTCAAAACTGTCGATGTGTGTAGCGTTCGGTTTCGGAAATATCTGGTATATTTTTATTTCCTTCAACGAAATTTTTTAGTAGCCGTCTGAATTTTCGAAAATTCCCTGACCAACATTCTTCAACATACTTCATCATACTCGTGCAATTTTGACCCGTCTGTTAGGGTTTGAAGGAGGTTTTTCTATATCGTTTGTCCATAGATGATATTTTGTGCAACATTATGGGTATGTTTTGAAGTGAATTTATTCACGAGAATTGTGAATTTTCAAATTCTGAACAGTGGGGCTGACGGATATTGTGGGCCGCGATGAAGAATCACCTACAAAAGCAATGATCCACAGGATATGTGATGAAGTCGAACGTGTGTGACTGGTGACAATCTTCAAAAAGGTTAGATGAGAAAAAAGTATTTGGAAAAAACTTGGTTCTCAGGCAAAAGTGTACATATGGTTGGTCAGTTTCCAGCTCGAGAAGTGCCATTTCCGGTGATCTGGGGGTACCAAAACCAGAAATTTGCTTGTACGCTGCGCGCCAACTAATGGTGGCGCTCCGCTTAGATAGTAATACGCGCCCCAGGTTAGAAAATCCTGCATACGCCCCTGGTTAAATGCAGCTTTTCAAGGCCTGGGCAGTGCCATTTACTGCAATCTGGGAGGCAATATTTGCCAAAAAATTCTTGTGCACTTCGCGCCAACTTATGGTGGCGCTCCACCTAGATAGTGAGCCAGCAGTTATGACTTTTTATTTCATCAATGGCCTGCAACCCCCCCCCCCCCCACTTCTGACAAGAAATCTCCGCCACTGCTGTAACGGATGGTGACCGATGCGAAGCAGCGCGATTCAACATTGTTGTTCTTAGTATGGTTTTAAAGTCATACCAGAAACTGTTTTTTTATTGCCTATTATTTGTGTGTGGGGTGCATAGATAAACGAAATTGCTTTTGAACATCAGACTCACTGTTTTCCAGAGTGCAATGGTGGACATTTTGGCGATTGACATAAATGAAGGAAGAAGTGATACGTTTAATGATAAAATGAAGAAAAAAAATGAAGACTATTTTGTAATTTGAAAATATTATATTCGTGGTTTGAAATAAACTTTAGAAGAAGGTCTTGCAAATATATTTTTAGTGGCACAAGATTCTCTCTGTGGAGTAAATCATTACCGATGATTCGGTGGAGCTGTGATTAAATCACTTCCCACGCACATTTACACAAGAAAACTATATTACCAGTCAGCATGTGGGAGCAATTATACTACTGCTTCGTTCTGTTTTCTAGATACCATAGTAACCAAAGAACTGGACACGTATTTTGTGACGCCGGCTGTAAACGGACACAATGTTGAAAAAGATCACGTACATGAATCTATTTTTTGCGTCGCAGATATATATATTCTAAGCCTTTGTCGTATATTGCTTTCTGCATTTTGTTAAAGTGCTTTAATATGTGCAGTAGACAAAAAGGATTCTAGTCATTCTGTTTGAATAAACTTTACAGCAACGCAAAGAAGAAATAACTGAAGGGCTTTATTTCATTCTTTGGGGCAAGATATTAAGATTGTGTACATTTCTGTTGGCTTTAACTAAAATACCTTAAGTGCAAGATACAATGGGTGTTCCATACGAATAGTGCATGTCTTCTCAATATAATAGATTGTCCAATCAAAACGTTAAAAGGAATAATTAGTTAACGGAAGAGCTGTTAATGTTGCAGATTATAATTATGGGGATTTTTAATCTAATTTTTTTGTACACTGTTATTGATGAAAGAATTATCCCTCGCAATCGAAATGGTATAAGCAATGCTATAACTAAAATATCACCTTTGACGATGTCATAAGAGGGATTTGTCTGAAATACAGACTAAGCTGATTTACAGATACGACTGCCTGGTATAAAATACAACACATAGTCATATATATAGTATATTGCTATATGTATTCTGTTGCAGTCGATACGGGGGCTAAGACATGTTCGTATACTTGGATGAAAGTGCTACAGCATGCATAGCTATAGAGACTTAACTAGTTTTGTTGAAATTCTAACTTTCAGATATTGACATAAAGATTCAGTTGTTTTTTTGTATTACATTGTTGTAAACTGTGACAGATCAGTGAGTTATGGGACATTAGTATGTATTACAGGTCACGGTAGGTCAGAGCGTTAATCTAGGATATGATCTTCATTTTCCCGACACTCTTACATGTTGTCAAGTGTGTACCTCCTGTCACGCTCACATTAAGTGTTAGAAAGTCCCCATGACGTTATTACAAAGTCTTCATCAAGTTGTATTTTGTTGGTGGTAGAAATAAACTGTCCCTACTCCTCTCTTTCAACGCCCTTTCATCTGATTTGGAAACATATTCATGTGTTCCTGAAGCATCCATATCTGTTGTTGTATTATGTTATTAATTTAACATGAAACGAAACCTTATAAAACTGTAAATGTTAGATAGACTTGTGCGCAAACGTGGTAATTAATGTAATCACACGTAGCACTTAATTATATTATTCTGATTCAGTAAACTTGAACCCAATTAAAGACGATCGGTCATAAAAATCCATGTATTGCCTAATTATCGTTATAGCATACTTTCTCTGGTTTAATGTGTAATATATAAATGAACATATTAAAGATGGAAAAGCATCTTCATAACAGATTCTAATGGCGGAAGGGGGGGGGGCTAGGTCCAGAACTGAAGTAACGATAATTATATATTGTGTTAATGTTCATTTGTCCAACGACGAGGACTTATTTGTCCAGGATGTATTTATCGTCAAATACAACATATACGTCAGGAACCCTTGTTACTAGGCATGGTACAAATATTATGAGGTATGGTAAAAATAAATGAAACTAAATGAAGTCTCCCTTCCACTCCCGTACCCCAGCACTTTCGTCTTATTTCCTTATTATTGTTGTTGTCCTTCTTTCTCTGCATGTGTCACCCACAAAAAGAATGCAAGTGGCAATGCGACACATTCGCCTAGCGGCTATCCAAAATCAAAATGCAATGTAAAAAAGAAATACTCCAACCAACTAATGATGCAGAACAAGTTTTATAAATTCAACTTCTTAAGTGAATAGGTATTTATTGAGGAGGAACTTTCTCCTTAAAATAATAAAAAAAGGAACATGCAAAATAAAGGTTACAGCGTTCTGTAATACTGCTTAGGAACACGTAGGACTCCTGAATACTTAGAGATAACAGATTGCTTTGGCGCAATCTTTACCAGAGGATAACATATACTAGATTTAGCTTAACTACTGAAAAGGTTAAGACTTTCCAAAGTTTTGATACCCCTGGATCTTTTTCAATTGCGAGAGAGCAAACTGGCACGTATAAATTTAGACTTAATATATATTAATTGGATATTCTTTTCTCTATAGAAGAATGAGATTACCTCTTCTAGTCTGAAGAGCTTTCCCCCCTTTACATCATGAAATTCTGATTTAACATTTATCTTAAAAAAAAAATGAGTTCTGAGTTGTCACTATGACGAATATTGCCTAAAGGTGTTGACAATACTTGTTGACACGTGGTTGCTGATATCAGGTTGTGGTAGGTGTTATAGTCGGTGATAAAACTATCCTCAAAAGCTTCCGGTCTTCGACCCAATGTGAGAGGAAAGTGGCAAATGGTTCCAGTTCTTAAACTGTCAGACGAGCTCTGCAATACAGCTTTACTTTATCCGGTCAGGTGATGTACTTCCATCCCAACTCTGCCGACAAGCTGCCCTATCCAGAACACTAAATATTGTGTGATACTGGAATCTCCAGGGAAAAATTGTGTTTCAAGCTTTCACAGTTAAATGCCAGATATTAATTAAAGTATGCCAGCCCAGGCTTCAATACAGGTATCCTATATATAGGATCCTGTGCCCCATGATATGAAAATCACAATATTGTAGCTCCGTCTTTTTCAGCTAAGAGATATAGCAGGACTCAATCCGATGATGGTATTTTGGAGAGTGAATAAAAATCTTATCCAACACTCACTTTACTGGCTGGATGTGATGTCACACGTAATTACTAGTGCATCAATTTGCATAACTTGGCAATACAATACATTGTCATCTTGAATATGTCCTGCCCTGGTAGGTTTCTTTTGTGTGCACTAGCTATGCTATGCTACCCTGTACCTTTGTATTTTTATACTATGCCCTGACCTGGTGATGTTTCTTTTGTATACATACTCAATTATGCTACCTTGTATTTTTGTAGTGAATAGAGGGATTAGGGTTTATGTAAATTGTCCTACATCCTTGGATACTACTTTCCAACATCAACAACAACCAGCATTGACTAAAGTAAAAGTTACTAAAAAAAAACTTTCTAAAATAAACAGCTGACAGATTGACTTCTTCTGTCATACAAATACAAATTAACTAAATTATACTATTCTAATGTGACAGCATGTAAACTCCTTTATGCTCTCCTTATATAAGTAATTGCAATGTGAATCAATACAAATTCTCAACTTTAAAGTAGAGAATATTCAGACAGATAAAAACATATAAAACAAAATGAATCTATTGTGCTTCCATTATCTCTCTTCTTCGGTTCTAGTAGTTTGAGTTGTAATGGGATTTGAGGGATCCCTATTGATTATATTTCATGATTTATTTCGATTAATGTATATATATACGTGACTGATGTGAATGTGTGGGTCCAAGCAGGCTTATATATAAAAGGACGTATGTGGGTTTAACTTTAAAATAAGAAACAAATGGATTTTTTTTAGGTAGGTTAAATCACCTCGATGTACTTTAACATACTAGAAAAATTAAAGGAGAGGTGATTACCTAAAAGTTTAACTAAAATATTCAATTTAAGGTTTTTATTTCATTTTTAAGAAACGCAGGGATGTGCCCACGCTGGGCGGCCCCGAACAGCATTACAAATTACCGCCCAGCACTGTCTTAAAAATCGTGAATCCCGCCCAGCACTATTTTCATCTAAAATCCCGACATTCCTAACAATATATTCAACATAAATTGGGCTTAGCCTATGCCAAAATCATACAGACTATTAATGTATCAGTTACGCATGCGAGAAACATTACTTACGGCTCCCAATCGGTCCCTTGCAAAATCTCTTTGAAACAAACTAATAACTTTTACCAGGTACGTAATATATTTCACTAAAAAAATTGTATATTGTAGTCAAAACTAGTACATGTGTATGTGCTTAAAAGTGCCAGCATTTGGCATCTGAGCACCTTCAAAATTCGAAGGGGGGAGGGGGACAGCCCCTTTCCCCTTAGACCCTTCCCACAGGACGGCGATCAGTATACCCGGCACTCAGGAAATCCTGGGCACATCCCTGGAAACGTCTTTTTTTACCATCTTCTGTACGTACAGTAGTATGAATAGGCAGCAGCATTATCATATGACAAAAAGTCAACGGTGAATCTAAACTAATAGTGGTTTTAAAATATTTGTAGTATTTCTTTCGTATTTTGCATAACGGCTAAATAAAATTTTAAAAATAGTATCTCGAAGGAGCCTGGGTCGGAGTTGGAGGAGGGGTGGGGGTGTTGAAAGTTCCTAGTAATGTGGTTGATTTTGTAAAATTTACCACCCGGCAAATTGACTAATGTTTTATCTTCATGATTATATTCAAGTGCTGACGATAATTTAATGCAACATCCGGGCCTTTTATTCTCACATGGTCCGTATTGTTATTAGTATACTTTTTCCATCAGAATCATTCAATATGTCTATATCATATAGTATAAGAAACACTCTGATGTAGTTGAGTCCATTTACGTCCTGATTCCGAGCCCAGTGCGAGACCACTTTGTTCGGGTATGGTACTCTCGAGTCCGAACAGCGTTCTATAGAGTATATGAGCAAACCAAGTCCGAGTCCATCTAATATATAGAGACACAGCAATGAAGAGCTCACGCGGTTTCAGCCTATACTGGACTAATAGACACGCAGGGAGTATCGGTTAAATAAACTCACTCTAAATATTCCTTAATTTACAGACCGTCGCTTTTTGGTCTAAATGTTCCTTGCCTAACGTTGAACAAAGAGAGTAAAATATAAGAAAACTGATTATGTGTGCATGTACAAATTACCAATTCAACATAAGGTTGTAGTGTTTAATGACGTCACTCAGTGTTTGATTACGTCACTAAGTGTTTAATGACGGGCTTAAAACTATGTCTTCCCTATAAAGCTGATGTTTATATTCATGTTATTAAGTCCGTGCATCTTACATTGACGAGTCTGTCTCCTTTATTGACTTTAGGGTATTCAATGTAGATGTGCGTTTACCTGCCAGGAATAGTTTACTGTTATATTTGTGAAGATATATCATTCAAATTTATATATTTTTTGCTTCGTCATATTATGTTTTCCTGAAATTCAATTTCAAAATTTCATGAATAAAATATTTCTCTTCCCTTCAGGCCTGTGACAATGATGGCAATCTACCAGGAGAAGAGGTAAGAGAGACATAGATTCATGTTCCTGTTTATTAGTAACGGTAACTTTAATAACAGACAAAGAGGTATTAATTAATGTGAAACAAAGAAATAAGACAAAAGAGTAGTATACTTCGTTTCTCATCAGGGTGGGAAGGGGAGGGGTTGGGGAGGCCAACTGTAGAAATCTATACTCAAATCTACACTGTAAAAACTAAAAGGGTTTATTTACCCCAAAATAGGGTAAATGTAAATCCCGCATGTGGACACAAAGTATGGGTATTTATAACCACATTTAGATGTGCATTTACCCTTTATTGTGTCGCTATGCAGGATTTACATTTACCCACTATTTGGTTTCTTTTACACAATTTAGGTGTGAATTTACCCATTATTGTGTTGCTATGCAGGATTTACATTTACCCACTTTTTGGTTACTTTTACACAATTTATTTGTAAGTTTACCCTTTCTTGTGTTGCTATGCAGGATTTACATTTACCCACTATTTGGTTACTTTAACACAATTTAGGTGTGAATTTACCCATATTTGTGTTGCTATGCAGGATTTACATTTACCCACTATTTGGTTACTTTAACACAATTTAGGTGTGAATTTACCCATATTTGTGTTGCTATGCAGGATTTACATTTACCCACTATTTGGTTACTTTAACACAATTTAGGTGTGAATTTACCCATATTTGTGTTGCTATGCAGGATTTACATTTACCCACTATTTGGTTACTTTAACACAATTTAGGTGTGAATTTACCCATATTTGTGTTGCTATGCAGGATTTACATTTACCCACTATTTGGTTACTTTAACACAATTTAGGTGTGAATATACCCATATTTGTGTTGCTATGCAGGATTTACATTTACCCACTATTTGGTTACTTTAACACAATTTAGGTGTGAATATACCCATATTTGTGTTGCTTAGCAGGATTTACATTTACCCGCTATTTGGTTACTTTAACACAATTTAGGTGTGGATTTACCCATATTTGTGTTGCTATGCAGGATTTACATTTACCCACTATTTGGTTACTTTAACACAACTTAGGTGTGAATTTGCCCATATTTGTGTTGCTATGCAGGATTTACATTTACCCACTATTTGGTTACTTTAACACAATTTAGGTGTCAATTTACCATTATTTGAGTTGCTAAGCAAGACTCACATTTACCCACTATTTGGTTACTTTTAAACAATATAGGTGTAAATTTATGACTTAGTTGTGTTGATGTGTGGGATTATTCCATTAGATCTTTTGGTACTATTATGCTTAAGATGTACAACTACCTCTTTGATGCTGCTGCACATAATTTACAATTATACTAAAGGTATTCTGTATTGGCCCAAAATTATAGCATGCTATAATCGCTAGATGTTTTCAAAGAATACTTTCCTGGAGGTCACTACCCTCCAATGGTTCACAGACATTCTACATTGAGCACACAAGATAACTGAATGTCTCAGTGAGAAAAATTTCCTCAAGAGTGGTAATAAAAACAGTTCAGAATTTTAAGCAAAGGTGACCATATTTGGCCAACACAGCATACCTTCATTGGGCTACATAACACAATGCAATTTAATTGTGCAGATTCTTGAATTAATATAATAGGTAAGAATGTTAAATTAGGAGAAAACTAGAAACTTCAAACATGAATACTACACTGCATAAACGTGACATGAATAATCAATGCAATAGCATGTTTATATCAATCTAGGAATATTCATGCATAATGTACAATATGGTGAAGCAACACTTAAAGTTGGTAACATATGTGTATACTAGTAAAACCTTGACTAAAAAATGTTACATTTACTAATGTATGATCACATTTTCTCAACAATTAGAAACTGCCACAACCCATTACAAGGCATGTCAGGTATTAAACCATGTAACAATTTTCATTTACATCGATGAATACATTTGTAAAATTAAGGTGTGCCAATCTTTTAACATTAACATAAATCTCTATTGACCACAAATATTACTTTCAGGTTGTCTGTTATGATTATGCTGTATCACTGTCACCTTAAAAATCTGGTATCACTCAAAAAGTGCATTACTTTGGCATAACATTGGTAAAAAAGACCATAACTCCCACTTTTATAAAATGGCTCAGCAAAAAATTGAGAAACTTGGAGAATATTAAGATAAACAATAATAACTTACTAATAAAAACAATTTGTATGTAAACAACTAACTTTGCAAATCAATGCAGGTACATCAACATGCTTTTGTTTATGATCAAACCCATCAGTTCTCACTGGCCATGAATGTTGCATCAACACAATAAAGGTTTACATGATAAGACCTGTATGTTACTAAGTTGTAAATTAATAACTCTAAAACATACCTTAACTCTAATGTATGATTAATTATAGTTCTTAGTGCTTTAACATTTCATGTTGATTTATCTTGAATACAACAGTACACTCAAAAAGTTGCATTAGAGTGGTGCATGTTTATGTGCACCACCCCCACCCCACCAACCAAATTTTGTTGTGACAGAACAAGCCACAATATATGGAACTTTCTTGTCACTGATCTAATTGTTCCAGCAATTGTCTCCATGATTTTATTTATATGTGCATCAAGCATTACAAAGATTATCGATAACAACTTCCTGGTCTTGGTATAAATTGACAAAAACAAAATCAAATCGAGCAAAGATACGGTGATGCTTAAGTTTAGGCCTATGATTGTGAATGATCACCATTAACCATCTGTGTTGAGTGTAACCGAGGCTAACTGAGGAAGACTAGCATACAATTAGTCTACACTAAGCTTGCTTCAACTAGGCTGAACGTTAAACCTTAATCACTATACCCCTCTATGTTTATTGTAGACCCCACAATTTATCACAAAATATTACTGTACACAATTTGCTATTCTTAATGCTCATCAATCTTGGTTTGAATGTATAAAAAATTTACTGGCTTAGATAATTTGCTTAATATCAACTAATTGCTGTTTGGCCTTCTTATTACACCCAGTTCTAATTGTATTAACAGCTTATTATTGACTTTACTATATGACACCTTTTATAAAGTTGCATTAGTGTTCCAACTAAATTTTCGCCCCCAACTTTGCTCTTCGTCATAACAAGGCATGTCACAGCACTTCAAACTTGTAGTTGCCCCTGATCTCACTGTTTCACCAATATTGTAATGTTTAGTATTATATATCATTTAAGTGTATTAAGAATTACCCAAATTATCATTTTACACATTATTTGTCTTGTAAAATTATGCTAACAAACTAAATCCCTGAAAACAACACTATGCAAATCCAGCAAACAATCTGAAAAACATAACTAACAATAATTCTGGGTCAACAAATAACAGAAAAACAATAGAACTTGAAGAAAAGTCACAAAATGAAATAAATCATGCTTGAAGTTTTGCAATTAATGAAATGATCTTTTGAGGCAATTTCCCCTTGTCTTTGCATTGCAGCAGAACATTTTGCAGAAATGTCAGTGTTCCTTTTACTTTGCCGTTATACTGTATGTTGAAAACATAATATGCTGCCAGCAGGATTAGAACTGCCTCAGGGAAAGATGCTGCAGTACTGCATTTTTCGTTTTCTGCAATGATTGTTATGTTTGATGGGTCCAGCGGATCCCCAGTGTATGTTATGACCGGTGTGTTGATTTCAACATCCGAGCTAACCTATCAAACAATGAAATAAATAGGATGATTAATTCCTGATAACACATTTTCAAAGGTAATCCAGCTTCTTCAGAATCACATACACTAAACTTGCATTTGATAATATTACTTGGGAGCTGATTTGAATAAGCATCATTTCTAGCTATAAATGAATATTGCGAATGTTTCTATAACTCAGGGTATATATAAACCAGAATGTCAAATAACTTAGTGATTCCTTGCCATTATGAAGCAACATTAGATGGCAGATTTTCCAACTTCCACCGTGCTGACCTGATATCACCAGAAGTGCCATTGGCCTTAGAGTATCGAATAATAGGTGCCTATATAAGAAGATTGAATTTGAAACCAACTATCATTTCTTCAGCGATCAACTTTATTAAGACTTGGCTCTAATTGAAGACAAGTGAACTGTGACCTCCATACAAAACATTCGGGATTTGCTACTTACCAAATGCTACCTAAATTCAATTCATGATATGTGGTGGTAATTAAAGGGTTCAGGTTTTCATGTTTGTTGATCTCAAATGACCTCTGATCACAATCAAAAACAGGAAGAACCACCTACTCACCAAGGGTTACCTTGTGTTATCTTTTAATTCAAAGAAAAAATAGGGATCATCTGCTCACCAGGGCTATCTACATATTACTCTTGAAGTGCAAACCATCTTTCACTTCTTGAGGTATAGTGTTTACAAACCGAGGCCTCACACACACCCCGATCAGCATTGCATAGATTTCTTTGGCCTTAGAAGGGTTATCGACATATTACTCTTTACATCTTTTGCAAGTTTACAAATAATACACCAACTAATGAAAGGGTTGTTAAAATGGGAAGCTTACATCATCATCACTGTTTATAAACAGAAAGTTGCGATCTTCTTTCAGGAAGCCAGGTAGTATCCAGAGAGCTGCGGTCCATGTAGCATCTGTAGCAGAAATAAACACAGAAGTTATTGTCTTCATTCAGTGTAAATGAATGTAAAATGTAACACAACAGTAAAAAATGTCATGCTGATTTCCTGAAAATAACATAATGATTTAGTAAGTTGATGTAGTGTATCAATGCAGTTTTATCTCTGCACTCTTAAAAATAACTACATTGAAGTGTTCCTTAATTAATGTTTTATTGCAGGATTCAGTAAACCATCTAATTCATCCAATGACGACACTGTTGCTACTTTGCCTCATATGGTCACAACTTGTCTCTTAGCTCAGATTATCCTGTATATGAAACAGGATTGGCCACATTTTTCTTCATTATCTTGAAAGACCTTGGATTTTTTTTTAAGTTTTCAAACATCTGCCATCAGTTTAACTAATTTATATTTTAAGAAGCTGACAAAATGCTTGTCTCAACTGAAACTGTTAAGACATATCTCCTAGTCTACATAATAGTAAACTTTTTTATTATTTTTGGTAATTAACTCAGCACTTTGAGATGTTAACTTACCCCTTTTGTCTTTTTCTGTCAATTGCTGAATAAAGTTGTTGTATTCAACAAGGAATCGAAGAGTGCCCTTTGAGTGATTTGTGTTGTAGGTGATGATCTTTGCTGCAATGTCATCAAGATTTTTGTAGAACATCTCCGACACTGCATCCCAACTGATGATGGCTGAAAAATCTTCTATGATCTATGAATTAAGGTAATAAAAAGGATGATAATGACATTGTATTAATAAACAACTTTCAAACAGGAACTTTCAGCCAAGTATTCGTGTTAGATCATTAAGTCAGTAAAAGAATCTTGTTTTGGCAGTTATTCATGATTTTCTTCAGTCAAACCTCTATTTTAGTAGAAATTCTAAACATTCAAATACTCTTACATATCATCCATGGTATTTAGATTCACCTACTTTTTGAAAGTCCCTGTCAAAGCTAACAATGTGTTTCTTCCATGGTAAATAAAACAGCTATGATTAGCTCACTTGGCAGGTTAATTTGTGGCAAAATACACTCATGACCCTTTTCCTTGAACTTTGTCTACCTCAAATGATTCTTGAACTAAAAAAGGTAGGAATCATCTACTAACCAAATGCAATCAACATTCTAAGGGATTTTTAAGAAGCCAGTAACTGACAATTTTTCCACTTATTGCACTGTGTTTCATGAATATCAGCTATGATTCAAGGAAGCTTCCCTTCCTGAGAAATCCTGAGAGCAAGCTATGCAGCATGAACACAAGTTCATTCACCCTTACATACACAAGCCTTAACATTGGCTTATGATTTCGTCAAACCAACAATTTCCAGTGTAGAACATTATAATCATAAGTCTTAATAATTAGGAATCATTTGTTTGAAATTACCTGTTCTGCACAAAATAGAGTAGGAAATTTGCCTCTGATTTCTGCTATTGGTGGTTTCTCCTCAAGTACAAGTCTCCTTCTCTCTCCAAATGTCAGTGCCATTAATGACTTAATTTTGTTCTTGTCTTGTTTTTTCTTTGTTGATTCCTTTTGTAGTTCCTTAATGTGCAGTTTGATAGTCTCCTCTGTTTCACCCTCAGGTAGAGTCCAATCAGCTCCCTCTTTTCGTTCTCCCTCGTCAGTTGTTGCATGTGTAGATGTCTTCCTCTTCTTCACAACTACATCCCTCGTCATGTGTCTCCTCTCATTTCTGAACTTATCTTTGAGTGCATTTTTCAATGCATCCTACAAAACCAAGATGCAAAAATGAATGGAAGCTGCAGTATGATGAGATAATCTGATATCAATGTTACATATTCTGTTAAAATACCTTTCTTCAGTCTGGACTTGTAATTTAAAGAGCTATGAAATTGTGATGAACACTTGAACACAAAGTATATTGTAATTTTGTTACAAGGTCTTAAAAACAGCTGAACAATTCAAATTAAACTTCAACACTATTGTTAGGTATAAAACTCGGCAACCTCACAATGTAATTTATGCACATGTTTCATCATGTCACCTCACCCATTTTAAAGAGTAGACACCTTGATCTTACAAGTATGCACATCTGGACATTCATGTCAGATGCATGCACAATGTGTACTGGTTCATGCATCTTCTCGGGTAGGCCAGTAAATTATATGAATATGTATGTATACATATATGTCACAGGAGGGGGCTAATGTGCAAACATCTGCATGTATACAAGACCCCAGACTACAATATCCCCCCCTCCCCCACCCACCCTGTGCTGCAGCAGTTCAACCCTTGCATCCACCCAGTTAAGTTCCCTCAAACTGAAAAGTACTTTTACAAACCAACAGCAAAATTAATCTATAGTGGATGTAAGATTTTGCCCTTGGAATGGCAGGAGAAACAATCTAGTTTTGAATGCCCCATCATTTGATGTCTTTATTAAAAAGATCCAGCTGTACATAGTTCTTCACTAGCACCAGCTACTGGATATAAAAATGGCTTTTGACAATTAAGCAAATACAGTGAAAATAGTCTCCTGTCTACCTGAAAAGCACCAATTTGACTGATACCATTAGTAGTGGTAGTTTTGTACAAAGTAGTCGAAATTACACAATCTAGTCAGGTGCTTTTTATATGTACATATACGCCCACCTTCTAGATAATAAATGAAGAGCTTAATCATATACTTACATAAGGCTCACAGAATGGTAATTTGATTGCCAAGTTTGGAAAGGACTTTATGACTGCTTTAGCTGCTGTATTGTATTGATCTGTAGTAGGATACCTACAAAAAAGAATATCACTTTATAGTTGATTCACATACAGGGTTAGTGCCAGCTGTAAAATTTAGGAGGGGGGGGGGCAATTACCCACTTGACCAACTCTTTTGGGGGGGATTTAGTATATGGGGGAGCCTTTTTAAAATGTGGAGTGAAAGGAAAAGATGGTACTGTCTGGGGCTCCAAAAGCTCCAGTTTTTAACCTTCATATCAGCAGGACAGGGCTTGGTTGGGTGAGACTCATACAGGCCCAATGATCTCCCATAATAGAAATTTCTTATGTTACGGGATACTGCGGACTATCTCTATAGTGGTCTCTTGTATCATTCTTGAAGATATATTGTCTAAATTGTTTTGTTTTTACTATGTAATTCTTAATTCCTTGTTTTAGTCTGATGTTGATCTGGGAGTGAAATAAACCTTACACACACAAACACCAAAAATTACATTTTTAAAATAATATCAACAACTTATTTTGCAACTTAATAATAACAGTGAAAAGTTCACCCATTTACCCACTAACCATCAAGTCCTGCTTGTACTAAGTACCTTACCTAGCACCCCCATTCCCCCCAGACAGGCTGAGTCAGCTAAAAGGCTATGATTTTATATTTGAGGTCGCTGCCTGAGCTTGTTTGTTTTGGTAATGTGGATATCCCCATCTGAAGTTAAAATATGAACAGAACTTTAACAAAGTTGTAACCACATCATTCCAAGGTTCCACAATATTAAAATCTGTAGGTTATTGACACATGACGTCTTTATATGCAAAAAATCAAATGCGAAAATACAGGCTTCCAAAGGTGTTATTGTTCCAGGTTAAATAACACCACAATTTCAAAGATGGCATACTTACACATTGACATATTTCAAAGCTAGTAATTCTGAGATGTTGAAAAGTCAAGATTCCAAAGACTTGTGCATTATGCATGCGTATGACATTTGAAGGCAAAAATGTACACTGGTTTAGCATTAGTGATTGAAAAGACAAAATATTAATATTCAAATAGGGAAAGGTACTTACACAGTAAACAAGCACATTTTGTCAAATGTAGCTTGGATTACAGCAGATTTAATTCTGTTGCTGACAGGTCCCCCTTTTAATAGTTCTACCAAGATGTCTCTCCTAACATCATCTTGATGCAGCTCAAACTTGTTTGGCCATGGCAAGAACTTTTCTTCTTCATGAAAACTATCAAGCATGCAAAAAGGGTAAACAAAACTTTATTAGCAAAATGTATAGAATTAGCACTTTCAATAAAGTGACCCTAAACAAATTTTACATGAACAATACAGATTATACTTTGACACAGGTTGAACAGCTTGATTTTCACTACTTCAGCTGTAAGTTGTTGAACATGCATGTCAGTACTTAGCAAAATGTGACTTCATATTAAATGGCCTCTTCAAATAAGGGGCTTTGTACTGAACTTCTTTAGGGAATGTGTGGGACTTACTGTTAACCAACCAAGTTCCACCAACCCCCCACCCCCCATACCCTAATATATTGTAGTGATAGCTTAAAGAGAAAATGCAGTCACCCTGATTTGAATTAGTATACTGTAGTATAATATTTCTATTATGGCTCTTCCTACTCATGTGACAATGTTTTTGTTACTGAATTGTTGAATTCATGCACCATAACTCTTAGATTTGTCTTTTATATGCAATATTTATGTTCTAAAATGCCATAAAATATAATTGTAAGGTCAGCACCAGAAATTTGCAAGGTTTAGCTGATATTGCAAATTAGTTTGGGGCAACTGCTTATTCCCTTAAATAAGCTCTTTTTTGCTTCTGTCAAGGTAGGATAATAATTCAAACATGAAATGTTACATGTCTTACCTGTCTGAAACATCACTGGTACAAGGTACATCTCTTTCATTTCCAGCCAATATAATGGTGTCATCTGAACTTGAAGAGCTTGTAAATGAACTGGCACTGAGGCATGCAACTGACAAAGGAAAGGAGTGTCCAAAATATGTATTATAAATTATTTTTCTAATTTGCAAAACCCCAGGATGTAAAGATTAAATATGTGTTGCTCATAAGTACAAGAAACAAAATAACTGGATTTGCATTGCAATTTGCTACTTACTATTAAATCTTCAACTGCTAACCAATTTGATATTGATTAGCACTTTCATTAGACAGTAATGCTTTTTGATTGATATTGCAAACTGTAAACTGTTACAATGAAAATTTGAAGTAGTATTCAACTTTGGCATACCAATTTGTCCCTTGCAGAATACCTTCAGACTGTGATAATTTCTTATCTTAAAGCTTCCCTGAAATTTCAAATATGAATACTATAGTGACTTCCTCCTGTCAAATATCCCAAAACTTTCCAATACTGTAGGGGGAAAGCCATGAGGAGAGGTTATGACAATGTACATACATTCATACAAGAATGTTTTATGTGCATATATTATCCTTGGAACTACCCAAGTACCAATAAGTTCCAAATGGGGTTCACACATCACATTATGCCAATAAGGCTCCTTCATGAAATGGTAATAAACATGCTGCTGATAGGCAAATTTTTCTGGACAACAATCTTTCTGCAATCGTGTACAAGAAGCATTTATACTTACCTTCATCTCTTTCACCAATCACATTCAGTTTAACTGCTTTATCTTCCATCTGCTCTTCTTCTATATCACCGTCAATGTCCACCCAGTCGTCAAAGTCTTTATCAAAGACCTGAAGCCGAAATTTCTTTATCCCAAATTGAGATTTGATTTCTGGTTCTACATCACTTGCACTACATAAGAAAACCCTTTTTCTGGATCCATAAGTTACATGGTACCGTTTAAGTGCTTCACTGAAGACACAAATATATAGAAACTAAAAAGTTGTTTCTTCTAACCTTTGAAGTTCAAAGTAACAATGATAAGGAATGAGATGCTCTATTTTAAGTATTAATGTTTCTCTAAACAAAGTACTTAAGTGTTACCATTCTCTGATTTTGATTTGTGTAAATTGATAAGGGTAAATGACAAGCAAAATCTTCATAAGCAAATATGACCCATTTTTGTTGAAAACACAATACATAGCTATGGAAATGTTGACTGTAACCAATAGTGTGCAAAACCATCAAAACAAAATACACTTTACCACCTTTGATAAAGATTGCATCTATTTTGCCAAATTCATGCAACCTATTTTCTCTTGCCTCTAGAACCATGCAACAACCTTTTGCATACAATGAACTGTGTAATTCAACAAAAGCTAATGTATGCACTTCTTCAATGCTTGGAAATTGACTTTTCAAAGCTCTCTGAATCCCATCACAAAACTGATGTAACTTTTGAATGTCCCCTCCTGAGTTGGATGTCATTTTGTCATCCAAAAAATTCTGACCAGCTCCATAATAGCACATAAGTAATTGATGACGCCTTGCCAATGTCTTACACAAATTCCGCCTGTTTTTCTGCCTATTGGCAATTTCTTTGAAATATGCATGTTTAGCTTCAAACCTCATTGTCCAGCAGTGAACAAGAGGTCCATATTTCAATATTGAACGAGGGTAATGCAATAAGTAATGACTTTTGGGTTTAATTCTATCTTCAGGAAAGAGCTCTTTCAGAGCAACCAGAAATCCATGCACCAAATATTCCAAGTATGCAACCATTTCACACGGTATAGAGGGAGCAAATGTAATTTCACAAATATCCATAAGTGACAAAAATAGTTCCCAGTATTCATTTCCCTCTGGAATTGAGCTTCCTATGATTAAAGGCAATAATCTCATCAGGCACCATGTTTGAGATGCTGTTTGTTTGATTTTGAAACTTCCCAGGTTAGCAGTGGTATTGCAAGTTGGTTTGCTTTTCTGATCACTTTTTCCAAAGGGAAAAAGCTTCAAAGCACTGTTAAAAGATTCCAAAGTGAAAAAGCCATCCTGAATAAATGTTGTCACAACCTTCGTCATTAATTCTGGAACAAGTCCTTCGAGCAAATCATGAGCTGGATCAGGTGGTAGACAACTGATTACATCAAAGTATTGCAAATCTGACAAAACAGATTTAGAAGCTACTCCATAAACATGCCTAAGACCTTGATTTTCCATAACTAACTGCACCTGATGTTTGTGACCAACACTTGTTCTTTCGATTAAACTGGATGAATCAAAATGATCTTGAATGTCATTACTACTTGCCATGCAAAATCTACATATTCTACCAGCATGAAAATGTTGCTGAAAGCCTCCTAACTGATGTGCTGCCAAGTTATCCATGGAAACCAAACTAATGCAACCCTTGAATGTAAACTCCTCCTGGTTTAAAGTTGTTATTGTCACCCCCTTACTTTCTAAGACTTTAACATCCTCAAGAAGCGGTTTGAGCACTTTCCCAAAGCCATACTGTTTTATTAATCTTGTACAGCAGAGGCAAACAAGCTGAATTGATGACAATTTTGACCGAAACTTTGGGGATAAATTTCCAAGAACAAAATAAAATGCAGCAACTTTGTAGCTGTTAGCTTTATTTCTAAGTGGGTTCACCACACCAAAATCATCATAATAAAAATGAACTTGGAGTGCATGTGGCTCCAAAGAGAATAGGGGATGATTTTGAAATGCTTCACCATCACAGTAATCCTCATATCCCTTGTCCCCATGTCTAGAACGGGACTTCAGAACTTCTGCTAAAATATCATCATGACTTAAAAGACATTTTAGAGTATCAAGCAATGGTACATAAATGAATGTATCATCTTTCCCACAGGTGGAACCTAGCACATGTTCAACTGGCTCAACTAAACCAAAATGCTCCTTATAAAAAGCTGTCTGTTTATAGTCTGAGGCCAACTTTTCAAAGATGTTATTTTTCTTTTCAAACTTTTCATCGATAAAGTTAAAGATATCAGGATTTTTAGCCACTGTGAAACCAGAAGCTGAAAGTTTTTCTTTGATCTCTGTGCTATCATCCCTTGAACTGTTATAGATGAGTTCAGATAGCTCTAATATTATGCTATTTGTAACAGTAAGTGGTAGTTTATGCTTCTCTTTCATGCCTAAGATGAAAAGAGCAAAGTCTCTTTCCGTGGATCTTTCACCGATTTCTCTGATGTGTGATCCATCACCCAGAGCAGCAGCATCGATAGCACTTATTCCAGTTGATTCTGCAAGACTATTTTTATGCGAATTATGAGTCACATCATCAACTTCTAAACCAATGTTTTCCGTCACTAGACTTGTGCCTACTTCAGTATCCTCATGCCCACCAGAGTTACTGTCATGCCTTATGTTAACATCGAACACTCTTTCATGAAATTTCCGCAGATGGGAATAAAACGTGCTGAACACCCGATATTTTCTTTCACAACCATCTACTCCACATCTTATGGAGAAGTTGGGTTCAATACTATGTGAGAATCTTATGTGATGTAACAACTTTTTGAAAGTAATGGTCCTGAAAGTGTTACATATTGAGCAACTTTGCATCTGCAAGGATGCCATAAGGCCTAATCTAACAAAACCTTGGCTAGGCTTTATTAGGATGGCTTGGCATAAGTACTGGACAAACCTCACAGCATTAATGCACACTCAGTTTTAATAGTTCAGTCTTGGCCTGCGCTAGCTAGGCTTATAAACTTTGATACAATGGTAGGCCACAGTGTAGGCCCTGCATTGTACTAGTGGCTGTTACTTGTAAGACATAGCCTAGGCTTAGTTATAAAGTCTTCTAATCTTATATAGGCGAATAAGTAGCAGAACAGTTAGGCTAGTAAAGCCTAGGCATAACAGTTATTTAATCTGTACTTTTATAAACCAAACAACTCTTTCAAGGGCTTAACGTCAACTTACACTTGTGACATGTTGCTTTAGATTCATATAAAAATACAAGCGGCCGTTGAAGGTGAAGTCCAGTCGTGTCAAGTCTCGTCAAATGTGACGGCGAAGCGCTTCTGCGGGAACAAACTATGAAATACTAGGATTGGTCGCCAAGCAGTGCAGTGATGACAGTATACTGTATACTGTACTGTACGTACGTAGGTCTAAGGCATTGTGTTAGCGCCAAGCGCCAAGCGCGAACGAACCACCCTTTGTGAAAGAAAACTTGTCATTGGCTTAAAGTTTGAATCTTTCATTTGATATTATGTGGGGTTCTTTCTAATTTTTCAGATATGCACCCATTTTCTGGAATACCAACTTTGAATCTTTTACATTTTTACCAATATTTATTACCACATCCACATTCTTGAAAGGCTGTATTCAGTGAATTAATGTAAAGTAGTGTTTTAGGAAATTTGTTTTTAACCAATGAGAAGTAAGAACACTTCTGAGACGTATAGTCTGTCATTATTCTCTCGGCGCGGCCTGGCTGCAAACGTAACTTTTATTTCTAGTACGAATGAGTACATCATTGTAGAAAATTCTATAGAAGTCACAATGAAAAAAATGTTTCAGCTATGGTCGACGTTTAAGGGCCAGGCATTGTTATCATCCGTTGTGGGGATAAATGTATGCTGGCCGTGCGAAAAAGCACAAAACACTTAAACGTACACAATCATGACAAAAATATTGTTCCAGCTAGCTCAAGCTGTACTTCTAAGAATATTTTGTAAACAAGTGTCTCGAGAAATACTCACGTTTAGGCTCTATCAGTTTGAATTGTGAGTCAAACCGTCTTCATGGGCCAATCCAGAAGGGGAGGGATTCAGTGTTTCGAGAAAATGATCGCAGTAGCTTATATACTTTCCGTTGTTTTGTTATGTACATAAGCGTACGGGACTACCTTCGTTGAGGGGGGGGGGGGGGGTTGGTCTGACGCAACACAAGCTAGCATGCTCGAAAAAGAGCGGCTGGTCTGAAGAAAAGGGTACCTTCTGATCGATGGGTTGCAAACCTTCACCCCGTCTCATACGCGCCCATGGTTAGACCTATGTAGATCTTATAGATAATTGTCTGCACCCCTTAATCAGGTGTTGGTATTTATAGGTTGGGCGCCGCTCCTTATCTGTTCATTACCTCAGGATCATTTGCTATTTTGACTGTATTAGTTAGTCTTGCCTTATTAAACTTTCACGAAACTTCATATAGGCCTATCCTACGACTCCATTTATATCCTCTCACCCCCACATAAGAAACAGTTATTATTTTACTAATAACCATGCAGACATTTCCACGGGGAAATTCGGGGATACTCCATATATCTGTACAGTTTGCCGTATATTTATAACACGATATAGGCTATTAATAAATAAATGTCAAGCTAAACAGCTGGCCTATTGTCGCCCCAATTCCTTTTGACAGTAATTTGCATTGGTTGTTGGGACTTTAGAAATTGGGCCTATAGTCGCCGGGGCAGCTCTGTGTTCCAAAATGTACATGTAGGGTACTATAGGGTGCATACAAATAATGACGGGCTAAGACCCGAAAATACTGGTAGTGATATATATTAACCCATGAACGAGTAAATTTATACTTCAGTACATAAATACTGGGTGATTATTCCCCCAGGGTGGCATTTTAAACTAATCACAAGTGTATAGAACAAATACAACCACATGAAGTGTATAAATAGCTCTTATCTTGTGTGATTCTACCCTCTTACGATACTTCAAAATAAGTGTTGTTGGTGTTATACCCTTTTTGATTTAAAACAACATACTAAGAAGGGTTATTTTACACCTTGTTACTAAGGTATACATTATTCGTGCAAAGTACATGTTATGTGGGTAAAATTACCCTATTGGTTAAAAAGGGTACTTTTTTGAAAAGTGAGTGTAAAATAAGCACTGTAAATGTGTAAATGTACATAAATCATTGTGTCTTATTACACGCACAGTATGTAAATTTACCCACAAAGATCAGAAATACACAAACCGGCTTTACCTCGGGGTATATGTACACGTTAATCGGGTAATGGCCAAGGCAATGGTTATGTTTACACTTTGTGATGGTAAAACTACATTGTGGATGTTTATTATACACTTTTCCAGTGTTTAATAACAATCCATGTGTTAAAATACCTGACAACAGTGTAGAACTACCCGTTTATTTTTTAGAGTGTACCATAAATCTCTACTCCGGTATACTTTGATATGATACAATTATTAAACTCATTTCGCTGGGGTCGAGAGGGGTTGGGGATGGTTTAGGAGGGTATCCGTTGGGTAATAGCATCATGAATCACTGTGAAACGAGAGCATACACTGTGTCATAAAAACACTAACTCGGAGCGAACTGTTTTCACATGATATAATGAAACTAGTAAAAATGAACGGTTGATGTTTTAGTGACTGAGTGATGACGTCATACCGTAATCCCTTACAGAGTGGATTAAATGGAGGAGGGTGCAAGAAGTAAGTTCCAGTTCAGGTCCGTTTATATAAAAGACATGAACACAACGGTGTAGGTAGCTCACGACACTACAGTGATTTGGATTGAAGCTGCGTGCATGAGAGTTGACTCTCTCCACATAAACTTTAAAATATACATTTATTGAGCAATATACTTCCTAAATGTGTCAGTTGAAAGCCTCAAGTAAGATTTCGAGAGATTTTACACTAGTTGTTATCTCAAGTAATTGATTATTTATTATCACAACCTGTTACAGATATTTTTTTATACGGTCACCGTCGTTTTTAGTCTGTATATTTTGGGCAATATGAAAGCCAATTTCTGAATATTTTACCAAACCATTCTTAAGTTAGTCAAAACGAGCTAGCGGTGAATTACAATTATACTTATTGTTTACATCGGTCTGAGTCCGCCCTTCCCCTCCCCCTTCCACCGTTCATATGTACACTGGTGTTATTGGGACGGTTAATTCGACTGGTTTATAAATCTAAACGATGTATCGATGATTAAATTATAGTTTGGGAAATAAGGTAACGATAGCAAGAAAGACTCTGTTTTTCGTATTTAACGCTTAAACTGTTAATAGTCTTTCGCACTATAATATGCATTTATATTTAACACCTAAACTGTTAATGTATGTATTTTATATCTTCCTGCAAGCAGGAACTCGCAAATAAGCCATCATTGGCTTATCAAAGCCGCAAGCTGACCGAAGTCAGTCTCTTAGATTCATATTTAACGTCCATTATTATTAATTGTCTGTTACTGGACGACATTCATTAATTTTGGAGTGACTCGAACTCGGGACCTTATGATTGAAAGGCACCGCCGTTAATAGCTTTCCACTGAAGATAAAATATGCTGATGATAACACAAGTTCCGTCAAAACAAAACATAAAGCAGAACCCGGTCTAGCATGGTCAAGAGAACCAACCAAACTAAGTATCCCCTTATGTGTCAATAATGATCAATTCAGGGAATTTCCTTATTAAAGGTACGTCAGATAGTGACACGGCCTACCCAACATTTTACTTAACTTTTACACAAAATGTTACGATTGGCTTCAAAGTTCTAGAGGAAGAAGAGAGAGGGGTGGGTCCAGCTGGGAATATATAAACCCCGTTTATGGATCAGTTTACCTTCAGAATGGAGTAAACTGGTCATTTTAACACCCTAAGAATGCTGCACCCTTCACCATCTCTTGAACTCTAACTTTTCTATTGCATAATCACATGAGTCAATGTCCAATTTGGTTAGGCTCCTACATTTGTGAATACTTAAGAAAAGCTCATAATGAGATTTGAGTGACCTGGATATGGTTCTGTAACGATTACATTAATTTTGAAAGGGATTGTCGAACTTCCATAATGATGATAATGTTAAACGTTGCAATTTAATTGAAAATGGCTACTCAGCTAGACGGGATCAGCTTATAAACAGGACATTTCCCTGCATCGCACTAATGTGTGATAGTACATTGGGATGCATTGATTGAGTCATCGTGATATCAAGCGGAAATCCCCTGAGTAGTTCATTTGATGGTTACCGGCAGGGAAGAGGATGGGGTTTGGAGATAAGTGAACTGATTCTTGTACAGTAATCCTGTTTTACACAGAAATCTTTTTATAGATTGGGAAAGGGATTATATCCTCGTGCTGTGAGTCAATATGTGTTGACATATGCTATTCATTTTGTTATTTATATACTTATTTGGAATATTTCAAGCAAACAGTAGAATTTTATATAGAATTCAATTTTTACAAATCCTTGGAATCAATACGACCACAGCATAAGTGACCATGGTTTCATGAATTACGCCTTCATGCGTATATCATGTTCAGTAACAAAATATTCGCAAGACGAACTCGTTAGGAATCCCTAAAGTAATAACTGAAATAATAATAATGAACAGGACAACAATTTCCAAGACATTTGAAAAATGCAAAGTGTTATGTTACATGACTCGATTTATCTGAAATAACACTTTTAATATGGATGCAAATGATGAATATTGACAACATTTAACTATATACTGCACTGTCTTTGTTTCTGTGTTATTTTATACATATTCATTACTTAAATTTTTCCTCTTGTTTAGGGATTAGATGAGGAGAGTTATCAGGAAAGCCTGGCGAACTTCAACCGGGCAAGGCGCAAGTAACTGCAAGTCAATACAGCTGAATACTCTCTTCTTTGGTATTTAACATTGTATTTGTTAACAGTGATTGTCTGCTATTGTTAATGGTAAAATTTTAATATATTAAAATGAATCTCCACCATTAACCATAATTTGTATTCCTATGTTTGTGATTACCGTTTTTTTTCTCTGGTCACTAATATCATTTGCTTCAACTTTAATTGGTTTTATCACATATTTCATGAACATAACTGATCCCTGATTATTTGTATAGAAATGAGTGATAAGTTCCTTCCATTAACATAAACATCGTTTGTTTGTTTACTGTGTCGCGGTGTTTTGTTTAGCTGGTGAGTTAAATTAATTGTAGGCTCATGGTATTGTTGGCGCTTTTTTTTCCGGGGAAGGGGGTTGCTTAGGTAACACTTCCCCATTATTCTACTAATAAGTATACTTTTTGACTAATTATTATGATACCGATATAACCTGATATATATCATTTTATCTTTATTTTACAGCTCAATGCAAACTGCATGTTCATCTGGCGATGCCAATTATCAGCAGGACTGTGACGTCATTCTCAAATTGATGCAGTAATTTTAGCGAGAAAGAATCTAATTTAGATTTTAGGTTCAAACTGTTAATATCTCCCAAATACTAGAAACAGCGCCAGATAGAGCTCCAGTATTATACAGATGCAACTAGTCCATTATGATTGTGACGTCATCAAATGCCTATATTCTCCAGACAATGGAATGGTGCCTTGATAAAGACTGTAACTTTTACATTCATTGTGAATGGATCTTGTCGAGAGGTTAGGTTGTACAATAATGTTAACAATTCCATACAAAATAAAGAAGTGAAATTGGAAAGAGTTCTGTTTAATTTAAATTTGTTTAAAGAATTACTTAAGGGGAATTTCAGTCTTTAATTGTTATAGTCCAAAAAAGGAGTGATATTTAGTGTTTCTCCATGTACGAAGTGATTTCTAACGTTTCAAAAATAATATTACTGTCCATATATGCTTTCTTTTCTAACTCTAAATTCGTTTACTCTCTAAGCCAAAGGCAAACTTGCTAAGAGCCAATTAAACTACTAATGACGTCATCCATCAATCACTACGTCATCAGTATAGGAGAGTATATTTTCTTAGATGTCAACTATGATGAGAGAGAAGAAAGAGAGCATATTCCTTTTCTTACTTTTAGTGTGTGTGGAGAGGGGGAGGGGAGAGTGGGGGAGGGGGAGGGGGGTTGAGGGGTTGACCCACCACAATGGTGACCAAGTACATGTTATAGTAGTTATTTGCACCACAACCAGAACGCTAATTTGTATAATGGGAATTAAACGGTTATGTGCAGTATTTTTTTT
Source organism: Apostichopus japonicus (assembly GCF_037975245.1). Lineage (NCBI taxonomy): Eukaryota > Metazoa > Echinodermata > Holothuroidea > Aspidochirotida > Stichopodidae > Apostichopus > Apostichopus japonicus. The sequence goes on from NC_092567.1 coordinate 11,138,804, forward strand.
TTACAATTTAAATTAATATGTAACAAAGTCATCGTTACTTGTGTAAAGGAAGATGAAGGTTTGTTCACCTACTCGTGTGTCCCTGATCAGATATTGCTGGACCTGCTCTCGCTCTCCACGCACTCCTCGTGTGCAGGGTATAACATCCTTCATTGGTCCAATTGTATGTAATGTTATGATTCATCCCAATTCCAGACCCATATCTTTACATTCCACCCACTCCCCCACCTCTACCCCGACAAACACTTGACTACTCAGAAAATTAATTATACGTCTAATTATGTTAATACTTCTACTGTGCATGATTAAACTGTTTCTTCGTTCTTCCTTTTACTACATTTGATGTAAACTGTGACGTATCGATTACGTATTGTCTAAAATCTAACAAAGAGTAGAGCCACGTTAATTTTTAAGACTAAGTGACATTCATTGGTTATCTACAATACCAGTGTGTTATTAAATATATCTACAAGAACTTAGAGGTGATATTAATTGATATCTGTGACATGTTTGTTCTAAGCCAGCGTTTCTTCATTTCTTTCTGTTCCTATAAATTATCGTTCTTAACATGAAGACAATAAGATGACGTCATATCATCTGATTTAAAATAACAAATGTGTATTCTGTATATTACGTAACTGAGACTTCAATGACTTCATCTATCAATACTGTCACTTTTCTTATTCTATTATTATGTTCATTTTATTATTCTATTTTAATGTTAAGCTTCGCTTTATGATTGTATTTATTAATATAAAATCTGTTTGTTTTAAAACAACATTTTAATAATTTAGTTTATTATAAATTTTACGCCACATCCTATTTGAATCAAAACTGACCATGTATAACGTCGATAATTTTAAAAATGAAAGTCAAGAGGAAATTTTACTTTTGACTTATTAAAGAGAATCATATACTAAACATCATGGTGAAATTTGTATCCAATTCATACATTGCGTTTGGAGATATCGTTAGCTGAGATTGTAACAGTTTGTACCGAAAGTGAATTGAAGCAAACAGGTGTGATGTCATAGCAGGTGTGATGTCAAGTGTGATGTCACTGACAGCAAAATGTTTTTTTCTTTTTTTCATGTTTTCTCTTACTTGGTTTGACTTTGGTTTGGAAAAGATCCCGACTTTGTTTTAGGGTATGTGATAATAGCTATACCCATAATTCAGTGCATACCAAGTTTGCAAAAGAAAAATAGACACCCCTCTCCCCATTTTTGATTCCTTGTCGAAGGCAAAAGAAACCTGTATGCGATGATGATGTTGTGTGTCTGTGTGTGCTTCTCTGACACTTGCCTGGATCCGCGATAACTAAACAACGAAGTGATGGATATTTGTCATACTTACTAAATGTAGATGTATTTTAGTAAGAAGGTGTGCCCTATTTGTAAGCGCTGACTTTATGAATATTAATGAGGTGACCCGAACTTGTGGGCCCCAATATTTTTGGGACCATTTGAGTGCAAAGTTTTATTGGGCCTAATTTTGGGGAAGGGCCAACATTGTATATTGCAATAACTCCACAACCTTGAAGTACATTAGGTTGTATTCAAACTTGGAATACAGTTGTTGGTTAATAGCTGGTACATGTGGGCATAAATATTATAATACCGTATTGGGTGATGACGTAAAACACTTTGATATTCCATTAATCAAGTAACCATAGTGACCGTTGGACTCTTGTTAATATGTTATTGTCTTTGTTTACTTTCCCGTTGTTATTATAGTCCTAAAATACAGCCTTGTGTGTTAAGACAATACAATCACGTGAGTTTACACAATATATCAAGATTGAATAAGTTAATAACACTGATAATGTTCTGTACATTAAGTAAACATTAAAGACAATAGAACTCTCTCTGTGTTTCATTTTTCGTGTTTATTATTGCTTTCAAGTTTTTATTTTACTGCATCTTTTAAAGTTTCTATTTGTTTGTGAGACTACAGGAGAATCAAACCAAACGATCATTTTAATATGATGTGATTGGTAAGCTATCAATCATATAAATATGACATGATAGGTAAGCTATCGATCATTTTAATATTATGTGATAGGTAAGCTATCGATCATTTTAATATTATGTGATTGGTAAGCTATCGATCATTTTAATATGATGTGATAGGTAAGCTATCGATCATTTTAATATTATGTGATAGGTAAGCTATCGATCATTTTAATATTATGTGATAGGTAAGCTATCGATCATTTAAATATTACGTGATTGGTAAGCTATCGATCATTTTAATATGATGTGATAGGTAAGCTATCGATCATTTTAATATTATGTGATAGGTAAGCTATCGATCATTTAAATATTACATGATAGGTAAGCTATCGATCATTTTAATATTATGTGATAGGTAAGCTATCGATCGTGTTAATATTATGTGATTGGTAAGCTATCGATCATTTTAATATTATGTGATTGGTAAGCTATCGATCATTTTAATATTACATGATAGGTAAGCTATCGATCATTTTAATATTACATGATAGGTAAGCTATCGATCATTTTAATATTATGTGATTGGTAAATTATCGATCACTTAAATATTATGTGATAGGTAAGCTATCGACGAGCAAGTCACTTTAGGTCACTTTACGCATTTGAGAAAAAATAAATTTGAACTTGGAGATACCGTTTCGATACAAGATTCGTAGATTTGGATAAGTTTTGAAATATTACAATTTGCCTTCATTAAGTGCTTCATATAAAGTCTTGTTTTATAAGGTATATAAGCAGAACGTTAAACAGTTATTGTTTTAGCATTACATAATTATGTCGTAGTAAAGCTGATATTATATGTGTATATCAAGTAATCCTTAAATACTTAGATCGGCTCTGTATAGTATATACTCTTCATTTAATTCTTTCATTGTTATTTCAATGCGCTTTATAAATGAGTCTACTGATTACGTTTTTTTTTCAAATCTTTTTTATTTCTTTATATTCCGATATTTTCCTTCGATTTAGAACAACGCTAAGACTATATCTAATAATTGCTCTAATTATTGTTATATTTAGTCATGAATTGTTAAATTGCATTCTACTTCATCCATTTATTAATTTTACTTTCTTTCAAGATTTAGTTGCTTTATTTCGTTCCTCCTATATCTATGTTATGAATAAATCTTAGATATAACTCACGCGTATTACAGTGAATATTAGAAGAATATTGTTAAATGTTATCATAATAACAAAGACTGGCTGTCTACAGTTATACCATTGATTGTGTTATTCAAAATCATACTAAAACATTGTCTTAGACATAAATGAATAAAAATGACATATTTTGTTTTTTAATCCAGTTCTTTGTTCCATTATTATGATATCTAATGATGTTTCTTTGAAGACAGGAACAAGTGACGTTGAGGTATTAACATATATGCTTTTAACATGATTGCAACGAAGATATGTTCTGTATATTTAACATGAACCTTAAACGCAATGATCGGCTCTCCATGCATATCTTTCATTCTTCTTGTATCGTTATTTTGCTAATTCTTTATTAATGATGCTGATTGATGATTAATAAGGGGTTAATCAACGGTCTAGCGTGCGTTACTCACAGGATTAATGCACGATCGGGGGATAATGCAAGCGATGCACGAGGGCGGAGCCCGAGTGCATCCAGCGATAGCATTAACACCCGGAGTGCATTAATCATGTGAGTAACGCACGCTAGACCGTTGATTAACCCCGTTCATTCATACACTACCATTTGTGTGGGGGAAAAATCATAAAACAAAACATTTTTGGTTACATATAACCAAAGATTTATTAAAGTGATGCCCCGTAATTTTACCGTGCGTTACTCACAGGATTAACCACGGTCAGCTGACCTGAATGGACCAATAGGATTTAGGAATCTTTACTAAGTATGAATGAATTAATATTAATGATCACTTCATTGTAATGTAGTTTTTGTCGTATTTGCTTTAACCCAATTGGATGTTATGAAGCCATAAAGTTTACCAATATAACCCAAGCCCTGTCCCGCAAAACTGAATATATTTACATAACTACAAAAACTGACTAACATATAAATATGGAAAAATCACAGCGTCACGATATCTGTTTATGATATGAGATATATCCAATGAAATAATTATCCCTTTATTTTGTTATGTTCTTGGTATTTCCGTATTTCTGTATGCTTGTACAAATATACAATTTTTACTACCAAACACACTTGTTCCCTTTGAGGCGATCCTGGTCTCTCATTGTGATACAATTAAAGCCTATTCATCCCATGTATCTGTTACTATATCATAAGTTCATATCGTAGAATCTTATGATGGAATTATTGATATGTATTGATGTTGTAATGTCAATGGAAGCAATAAAAGAAAACTAATCGGAGAAATATTGTCAACAGTGTTATCTCTGTGTAACATGTAGTCTATATACTAACTTGTAATTTCAACCTCTTACTCTTGTCCTGTCCTGCGTCAAGGTCACACAGAAGGTTATTGCTATACATTAACTCTCAAAACAGGTGAGGCTGGTATAATTGCGGTTGAGATTTAGAAATTCTCCTAACAAAAGTGTTGATGTCGCTATGTGTGCCATAAATTTATACTTTCTCTTCAAGTTCATCCCAACATTTATTAGAAACAAGTGCCTTTTGAAAGATTCTAAACTTCCAACTTATTACCAAATATTCAAAAGTGTATTATTAAACTGATCGCAAAGTACATTGTTCAATGTGGCATCTGGTGACCATTTTCTGATTTTATAGCGTATTTTGGGCAATATCTGAATCATCTCCAGGCAAGAATTTTAACGGTTTTCCATTTTCCTTGTTTCTTTTCTTAAAGAAACGAATTTCACTCCTCGTCCCCATACGAGAATCTCTCCTTGTCAACATCCACTGTGTTGATCATTGACGCCTCTGCACGCATGGGGCCGGGTGGGTCTGGGGGGTCTGGGGAGGAGTGTTCCTTGCGGATTCCCTCCATTGTATTAACCTTAAATCGAGATGAACTTCCTCATTGAATTTCATTTGGTAAATTAAAGATTAGTTAATAAACTGGTATATCAATGGCACCGTCACCCCTGGCCACTATATTCTTACTGGATTCATTTCTCCCGTACAATGTCCTTTCCCTTCCCCGTTCGTCCTCAACTGCACTGGATACCACGTACGTCTGTTTCTATGTATTGACAACGTCATAATACTTATCAATATATGTTAACATTTTGGGGGCCTTTGTTAGGTAACACTTTGTCACACCCGTCTGCAGGGTTTTCCTTAAACTGTCCCCTAAAATGAAAACAAAAGTGTAAATTTGCTGAGAATGTTCATTATACATCGATGACGATATCCGATTCTATTTTATTTTATTATTTTATGTCGTGGAGTTGAAGTTTTGCTTCATAGACTTGTTTTCAACATAGATTCCAATCCTTTCTTGTTTTCACTCTCTTTGACCCAGTTTCTAAAAGTCGTAAACATTGACCGTTATTGATGTCTGGCAGTAATATATATGTTTAATTAGTCAAAGTACTGATAATAATCAATAATTTAATAAACAAATAAAACAGAACACACATCGAAGTTCAAAATAGGAAATGGAAGTGGGGGGGGGGGGATGGCTGTAAATCTAATCACACTAGCATATATGACGCCGTGATCAATTGTGGTGCATAAGATATGCATCACCCATAGAAATTGAAGTAGGGAGAATAACGCCATGCGACATATACTGAAGCCACCCATTTAACTGGTGGTGCTTTGCTTGTACGGCAAGACAGTAACGGAGCGTAATACAAACACTACGTCTTTGAAATAACTAAAGTGATACAGTTGACATTAATCACTCGAAATGGTGATATCGCGTGCTGCACTTGGGTGCCAAAATCGTGAAAAATGTAGCAGTGGACTGTAGTTTCACAGGTAATTCTTAGGAAGCAATAGTAGAAGCAATTACATAGGAATATAATTACTTTACTAGTGTCGTCCAGCTGCTGTATTGTAATTCACTGGACCCTGGATATAGTTAGCCTAGCCCCTAGACCGGCTGTCCTTTTGAATGCAATATGACTAAAACTTAAAAGCCTAGTGAAAAAAATTATCACCACCTCATTTTACTTAAAAAATGTATACCTAACGATAGATCCACATGCTATAATAACATGGGATGACGGTTATGATATCATGGGCGTATCACTAACATTTCAGTACTAGGAAATAGGCTTAGCCTAACTTATGTTTATGTACGTAGCCTTGCCCCTTGGTGGGATATGTAATCTTGCATAAACTACTACCCAATTTGTAACATTATTTCTCAGACTTGTATGCACAGACTAATATGGAAGTATTACACAAATTAAGTTGCGGAAGGGGGGAGGGTGGGGAGGGTTACATTTTCAAGGGACAACTATGACAATATCTGAGTGGAGCACTAAAATAATGCAAGCAAGCAAAACGTTTGCCATGTGCCTCTTAGATGAAATTACACTTCCAGATATTAAAAGTTGCACAAAACACTCCACTTATCCAAGTCATTAGAGGCGATACAAAAAATCAGACTTGATTCTTAAGTCAGGAGTATAGTACTTACCAGTCTGGTCGCCATAACATGTCTCTGTTTTGCAAAGTACACCTACTCTTTCACAAAAACGGGTAAAATCAAATTCAATTTCAAAGTCGAATGCACAATGTATGTATATTCAGACGTACAAATGATCTGGCTTTTTGCAGTATAACGCAAAGCGCCCTCACTATTTTCAATACTTAAACACACGGCGATGCAATGACTTACTGATTTTGTTGGCATCCAAATGGACATTATAGTAATGTTTGCCTTGTTGGAGTCATATTATATCGTTGAAACTTCGTTGAAATACTTAGGGTGTTTTTTTTCTTCAGTAAAGTGTATTTTTCTTGTAATTGCCTATACATTTGTTTTAAAAAGTAATGTGAAAAATAAGAACATGTTGTCGGGACGGGTGTTATTTAAAGAGAAAATTCAAAAAAATGATGTCAAATATATAAAATTTTAGAAGAGAGGGGTAGAGTTGGTGGTATCAGGAGAGAGTTGTAGGGTGAAGTACTTCATTCAGTGACAATTGAAGAAAGAGCCATTGATATGAATAGGTTATTACTTAAATATGACTACTTGCCTGTTTATATTATACATGTTATTTGTTTTTTTGGGGAGGGGGGTGGGAGGTAAGGGAGGTGTGAAATAGTTACAAAAATTTAGAATGTTAAAGAAAATGTTAAATGTTAAAGAAAGAAAATGTATTAAATGGTGGACGGCATTCAGATAGTGTTGTCATTGGTTGGGGTATAGGAAGGTAGTAGGGAGTTAAGTAGTCACGCGATATCAATTAAAGAAAGTATGATACATTCAGCTGATTATATGAATATGACTGATTATATGAATATGACTACCTGTATATTAATTATTATTATGCATATTAATTAATTAGTATATGAATATGACTGATTTTATGAATATGACTACTTGTATATTAATATTACATGTGTAGGGTCTGTGGTAGTGTGAAATAGACATACAATGTCAAACAACGTAAATATATGATATATGACAAACGTTAACTATTTAATCGTCACAAACTCTCAGTCTAAATTACTAACGATGATATAGAGTCAAGCAGTCACGTGATATAAATTAAAGAAAGTATACAACAGATACATTCAGCTGATTAAATAAATATGACTACTTGTCAATATGAGATGTGTAGGTTCTGTGGTAGTGTGAAATAGACATACAATGTCAACGTAAATGTCTGAAATATGACAACCGTTAAATATTTAATCGTCACAATCTATCAGTCTAAATTACTAACGATGATATAGTATCAATCATATACATCATGAACGATACGCAGATGTTAATAAGAATATTAAACATTTTGTTTTTGTAGTATTTTGCTTTTCTATATCCAAATAAATACACAAATTGTTTCACGCCCATATTATTTGTTGTTTTTATTGAAGTAATGGACTGATTTCATCTTTTAAATTCTTTTTATATTTTCGACAAAAAATAATGATCGCTGATTAATTTGGGAAAAGTTTATAATCGTCATAATCATTTTTTTTTTCCGGCCACGAAGATCTTTTATTTTGACCAAAAAATAGATTAAAAAACATAAATCTGTATCATCTAATCCTTTAATGAATAAATTGTGATATGATGAACTTGAACAGATGTGCAAACACTGAAATTACGTCAATGGTTATCCTTCAAATAATAGGTCCCCAGAGAAGAAAACAAAAATACACGGTTGGCCACGTATGTAAGTTGGAACGTGCATCTAATTATGTTACTGGAATTCACCATTATATGTTAGTATAGTAGTTTGAAGAAAAAAGACCAGTCATCGCCTGGCACACTGTTTGCAAATGCAAAGATTCAATTAAAATGTTTAGCATTATGATAATCGTGGAGTGCATTTATAGTATTGCAAAACTAAAGTGTACCAATGTTATTTCTTCATCGTATATATGCATTCCTGGTATTGCAAATGTTCTTCAGTCCGTTCCACTTGCAAGAAATATAGCTACGATATAAGCAAATAGGATGCACTGTGGACGCTGCTTGACCTACAATATTTGAGTAAAAAAAGTGTTTTGTTAGTAATTGGAGAAATAGAGAAATAAAACAAAAGGGTTGTAAGCATCCATTCAATTATCAATAAAAACGGTTAACTCAATGTGACAATAGTAATCCGTTGGCCATGTTGGAACCAACCGTCAGAGAACTAATGAGTACAGGATATCAGGTTCAGTACACCGCCTGCAGGTTTGTAGGTAAAGCTACGCTTCTAAGGCAAGAGGTTCGAAACCGGTAAAGAAGGTTTCAATTCCACTGTTGGCAACTGCCACCTGTATCGAACAATACTAGTTGTCACTCTCGGTAAACACGTCATACCCCCACAAGAATGTCACTTTCCGTGTTTGACACTTCCGGTAAGCACGCCATACTCCATCCGAGAATGGTCATAATGCTATTATCCACACGGCTTATTATATACCCAAAAAATAACGTAATATTTCGTCGATGCAAACTAAATGTGAATTGGTTGCATTCAAGCGCACAATCTGTTTATGACTACGAATGTAACCTTTATATCGATTGACCTTAAATTTCCGCCTTTTCTTTGAAATCGCGCTCAGACAGCACTTACGTAGCTAAATGACTTCCTTATCGAGAGTACGTAAACAATGTGATAAGGCAAGAAGGGAAGCGTTCAGATTGACCTCAAAATGAAAGTAACTATTAAATACAGTTACATTACGCGTTTCAAATAACATCACGGGTTACACAATGAAATGCTCACTGGCGTTAGACAAGATGTTAATTTCAGATTTTGCATTTGGATAATTTACCTTAAAATTATATTTGCTTAATCTGTTAAATTGTTGTCTGTTTAACTAATATGATTTTTATATTTAATTTGATATCAAGAGATCTAGATATTTTTGTTATAGAAAATGATCGTCTGCGTTGAAATATAAACCCATCGACGTCCTTAGTTCAGTGCAGGCAAACATGAATCCTGAACCGTTGAAAAAATGTATATCACACTGTGAGTATTAGTCGTAAAGGCAAAGCAAACTTTCAGTACGTTTGGAAACTTCGACAGCACGTAATTGCAAGACTGGGTTTAAGCGCCCACCTTTAAATGATATATTTAAATGATATTTATCCCCTTAAAATGTTTGCACAAATCGTAAATGGTACCAAAATTTGAAAATTTTTAAAGCAACGAACCCACAAAATCAACACATTTGCTACAATTGTTGCTAGATCCGGGGATTCTAAGACTGCACCAATGAGCTCAGCTTATTAATAGATGTACGTTTACTAAGTTTTTTGGTGCTATATTACTTTTATTGTGTTAAAATTCGACTTGTAAGTTACCACCACAGCTATTCCTATAACGTGAATTTTAGTAAGACTAGAGGTCAGTAATAACAGCAGACTCCAGGCTACATAATTGTAAATCTATTTAGTCGCTTTACTGATGTACACTTGCAACAAAATATACTTGATCATCATAAAGAGGGACCTAACACAACATGTTACGAATTCAGTTCGTATAAAGGCATTACATTGTTTATTCAGCCTTGTGTAATGTAACTACGAATACAGAGATTTTGGGAGGGATATATATTTACTGGTCGACTTAAAATCCTTCCCAAAGAAGATATTCAGATTAAGACGCTGGCAGTATAGAACTGTCCAGTCATTAACAAAGGCTGCAACTATCGCAAATGTTATTCTCGTTAAGTCTAGCCTTCCATATCATACCATACCTAGGAATATCATACTACATACACAACTTTCTAAATTCTTATCACTACTGCTTGTTCAAGTCCACGTCTTTGATTGTCTATTTTACAGGTCATATATATATATATATATATATATATATATATATATATATATATATATATATATATATATATATATATATATAGCCTATATATATATATACATATATATATATATATATATATATATATATATTATTAGAGAAAACCAGAGAAATAAGATATGACTCATAATTGACAAATAAGGAGTAAGTTATAGAAAATATATTGGAATTTTCGGTCCCCCTGGGACCTTCGTCAGCAATACTTGGCAGTCGAATGAGAAGTACAAAATGTGACACAATGAAAGTATGACGCTAGATAAGTGTAAGTTGCAATGATGGAATTAAAACCAAATAAACCATGACTATACAGGAAGCGGATTAAGGAGCAAAGAACGGATTACATATGCTTGTAGAACTGGTAGTTGTAAAGGGGTCCCAAGTCTTTGTTGAGGCCGGTGATGTGAGACTTAATACGAAAGATCCAATCGATTTCTTTACGTTTACGTTCAGTAGTTGATTTGAAGTTCGAGGCAATTAAAATACATTTTAGGTTTTTTAGAGAATGACCATGAAGATTGAAATGTTCGGACACTGGGAATCCTGCAAAATTATCACGAATAGATTTTTATTAAAACGTAAGCGGAATCGGGAGCCTGTTTCACCTACATAATTGCCCTCTTTGCAAAGTACACAATAGAAAATGTAAATAACATTAATAGAATCACAAGAGAGGGAAGGGGGTCTAAGACTAAAGTCAACATTGGGAATCTTGACCACGGTGCCTGGGGTAATATGGGGGCATATTTGGCATCTAGGTTTACCGCAAGGAAAATTGCCTGCGGAGGTGGAAACTGAGCGGGGAGTCTGGAGGAAGTGAGAAGAAATTTAAGGTTGGGGGGTTGACGAAATATATATACACACACACATATATATATATAAATTATGATTTATAAAATATTTATTTATAAATGGAAGCTTCTCAAAACAGGAAACTATCTGTTCAGGGGTCGTAATACTTTGATTCAACAGGAAGTAATGAAGACATGTTTTTTCATTCCATACTGTGTGTGTATGTGAACTACATTGTACCACATCGTAACAGGGATAAGCATGATGAACCGTTCCGCCATTTTATAATGTCAACTATTAGAGTCTGGAAAGTTAACGAAATAGTTCCAGGAGAGAAAATCAGAGTAGAGGTAAGATTAAATTGACCATCAAGGAGAACAAATTCCATTTCTAGCCAATTTCTATAAAAAAAAAATCACAGTATTAGACTGCAGAGCGAGGTAACGTTAGTTTCTACCGTTAACGTAGGTTTGATTCGTATGACCAATTAACTATAATGATGTTAAATGACCGTGACGTAGTTTGTTCCATATAGTGAAATGAATACATGATATACTTACATGTGTTTTATAACATTTATATCGTGATACAAGCTGAAGCTGATATGAAACTGTACAATATTGTAAAGTAACTGTATTGTACTATGAATAACACAACATATATTACCTTATTAAGTTAGGGTTATACAAGAAAACTACTGCATGGGGCCTTTTGTGCTTGTAATATATTGCATTGTACATACAACTACCCGTGACTATGTGACATTGTACTGTAATTAGAGAAGTAATAAGTATACTTTAATTAAGAGTTGAACGTTAGTGCAGTCGGTTACGTGTTCAGACACACGTTTAGTGTAACTCGTATAGTGTTATAGAGGATTATTTTCATCCGATAACCAAACATGTCTGTAGTATTAGACTCAGTATGTACCTGACTTTTTTACTGTCCGTCCTGTATTTGGTATTGTCCCACATCTGCTGAAGACACTTGTCTTGTTCCTATACCAACATATGCTGGACAGGTAAATTTGTATAAAGGTACATACATTTAGAGGCAGGGGCACTTCTCCGTACAAAATTACAATCACCCACCCCCCCCCCCCCGAGTCCCACCATTAAAGCATTAAAACACCATGCACCTTCAATATTGGTGATTAAATGTGCTGCCCTTCTCTAGAAGACATTGGTGCCCCAGCAGTGCCCCTTAAAAAAAAAAACTCCTGGTGACATCACTGTTTATGAATCATAGGAACTATGAAGTCTCCATTAAATAGTGCAGATTCCGGAAATTTCACAAACAAGTTTCGGCTTTGTTATTATACTAGAATCGTTCACATTCATATTTCGTAACCAATCAGTGTTCAGGTTTTATCTAGCAAGTCCGAAACAGACAAGGTACATGAATATTTTCAACTAGTTCAGGATCTTGGTTTTTCCATTAACTAAACGCTTTTATGTCCAATTTCCTCGTTTATTTGGCAATTTTTAATAAGGTTATTAAGCTTCTTTTTATTGTACGTTATTACCAGTTAGTGTTAAATAAGCAGATTTTCAACACAAACTGCAGTTTTAAGTATATATATATATATATATATATATATATATATATATATATATATATATATATATATATATATATATATATATATATATATATATATATATATATATATATATATATATATATATATATATATATATGATTGTAATTACTTTGACATTGTAAATTATGAGTAGACGTGGTACCTACGGTGAAATGATACACTTATAGTAATTTATTTAGCCATATGAAGTATACTGGCACTAAGAGTTAGAGGACAGAAAGTGCCATATATATAGCGTATGGTACACACAGTTAGAGGACAGATACTGGTATTATAATGTTTGTATTCTTCAACATTAGAGAACACAAGGTGTCTGTATAATGTAAGTTTTGTAGGCCTATGAAGTATACTGGCAATAAGAGTTAGAGGAGAGGAAGTGCAATTTATATAGCATATGGTACACACAGTTAGAGGACAGATACTGGTATTATTACGGTATGTATGTATTCTTGAACATTAGAGGACATCAGGTGTCTGTATAATGTAAGCTATGTAGGTATATGAAGTATACTGGCACTAAGAGTTAAAGGACAGGAAGTGCAATGTATGTAGCATATGGCATATACAGTTAGAGGACAGATACTGGTATTAAATATATGTATTCTTGAACATTAGAGGACATCAGGTGCCTGTATAATGTAAGCTATGTAGGCATATGAAGTATACTGGCACTAAGAGTTAAAGGACAGGAAGTGCAATGTATGTAGCATATGGCATATACAGTTAGAGGACAGATACTGGTATTAAATATATGTATTCTTGAACATTAGAGGACATCAGGTGTCTGTATAATGTAAGCTATGTAGGCCTATGAAGTATACTAGCACTAAGAGTTAGAGGACAGGAAGTGCAATGTATGTATCATCTGTTACATACAGTAAGAGGACAGATACTGGTATTATAATGTATGTATTCTTGAACATTAGAGGGATCAGGTGTCTGTATAATATAAGCTATGTAGGCCTATGAAGTATACTGGCACTAAGATTTAGAGGACAGGAAGTGCAATGTATGTAACATATGGTTCATACAGTTAGAGGACAGAAACTGGTATTATAATGTATGTATTCTTGAACATTAGAGGACATCAGGTTTCTGTATCATATAAGTTATGTAGGCCTATGAAGTATACTGGCACTTACAGTTAGAGGACAGGAAGTGCAATGTATATAGCATATTGTACACACAGTTAGAGGACAGATACTGGTATTATAATGTATGTATTCTTGAACATTAGAGGACATCAGGTGTCTGTATAATGTACGCTATGTAGGCCTATGAAGTATAATGGCACTAAGAGTTAGAGGACAGGAAATGCAATTTATATAGCATATGGTACACACAGTTAGAGGACAGATACTGGTATTATAATGTATAAATTCTTGAACATTAGAGGACATCAGGTGTCTGTATCATATAAGTTATGTAGGCCTATGAAGTATACTGGCACTTACAGTTAGAGGACAGTAAGTGCAATGTATATAGCATATGGTACACACAGTTAGAGGACAGATACTGGTATTATAATGTATGTATTCTTGAACATTAGAGGACATCAGGTGTCTGTATAATGTACGCTATGTAGGCCTATGAAGTATAATGGCACTAAGAGTTAGAGGACAGGAAATGCAATTTATATAGCATATGGTACACACAGTTAGAGGACAGATACTGGTATTATAATGTATGTATTCTTGAACATTAGAGGACATCAGGTGTCTGTATAATGTACGCTATGTAGGCCTATGAAGTATAATGGCACTAACAGTTAGAGGACAGTAAGTGCAATGTATATAGCATATGGTACACACAGTTAGAGGACAGATACTGGTATTATAATGTATGTGTTCTTGAACATTAGAGGACATCAGGTTTCTGTATCATATAAGTTATGTAGGCCTATGAAGTATACTGGCACTAAGAGTTAGAGGACAGGAAGTGTAATTTATATAGCATATGGTACACACAGTTAGAGGACAGATACTGGTATTATTACGGTATGTATGTATTCTTGAACATTAGAGAACATCAGGTGTCTGTAAAATGTAATTTTTGTATGCCTATTTTGTATACTGGCACATACAGTTAGAGGTACAGGAAGTGTAATTTATGAACTATATTGTACATACAGTACGAGTTCAGTTACTGGTATTATAATGTATGTATTCTTGAACATTACAGGACATCAGGTGTCTGTATGATGTATGTTATGAAGGCCTATTTAGTATACTGGCATACATGATTAGAGGACAGGAAGTGTAATTTATGTATCATATGTTAATTCTTTCTGTAGTCAACATTATTCACTTAAGTGTCACACAATTGAAGAGATCTGAGAAATTCGTTTCATGGATTACTTCCGGTATTGTTCGTTCTGTAACTACAGAGCATTTCTTTACAACAGCACTCCTTCAAACAAGGTTAAATACACCATTTTAAAACAAGTTGGCAACCAGTATTCGCGTAGCAAAGAAATCTAACTTTACGAACATTTTCTGTGAATAAATGACTGACCTCAGGAAACCTTGGAATGTTATTAAGGAAATCATTGGCAAAACGAAAGGATTCTGCCCGGGTTAATAATTATAAGCTTTTACATATTATGATAATGGAATTGAAAATGATCTTGAGGTTGCAAAGTATATCAATGATTACATCTCTAATATTAATCAAACTCTTGCTGACAAGATTGAGTATTTAAAAAAAGTAAACAAATAACGGAACATGGCTGGGCATTTTAAACAACGGAAAGAGTTAAGACGTTCATAGCGATAGCTGGATTCGGATCAGAGGTCTGTTTCGAACCCCGTTGTAGACATTAACTTACTTTGCTCTTTTCTAAGATTTCATTTTGTGATGTTCCTATGAGCTGCAAACCCCGCCCCCAAATTCCTACGCCTATGTCGATATGTATATTGTCATATGGCTACAACTCTAGCAACCGCGAATTTCACGGAAAGTTTGGTTAGTGCTGCCCCAATTGCTACTAGTAAAAGTGTAACTTTGCATCATGTATGGGATAGAAGATCGAATAGGGAACACTTAGTATCATCCAATTAACACATATGAGTGAATTACAGTAAACAGGGAGCAGTGCTCGACAACATCATAACACATAGTAACACCAGCATATATCATATTGTGGGTGCATGTTATACCGTCGACAAGCTAAAGTACTTCCAATACTGTAGCATATTAGGGTTGCTATACACTTGGTACAGGGGAACAAAAATATAGCAACCACTAACGTAGAATATGAGGATTGCTACACTTGATACAGGGACACAACACTATAGCAAATACTAATGTAGCAGATTGCTAAACTTGGTACAGGGGAACAACACTATAGCAAATACTAAGGTAAAATATTAGGATAGCTGCACGTGATATTTGGGTAACAAAACTATAGCAACTACTAATGTAGCATATTTGGGTTGCTACACTTGATACATGAAGACAACACTATATATAAATTTGGTGATGCCGTTTTTGCGGCTTTAGAAATGGTCGGGTCCAGAATAGCTATTTATGGCATTTATTTAAAAACGGGGACAGGGTGGGTGGGTGGGGGCACAAGCCTCGGAACTGGGATATCGAACAATCGGTACTCAGTGTCAGGCTTCAAAAACCTCGGCTAAACTTTGTCGGTCATAGCGGCGCAAATCCATATTTGAGATTTAAGTAATTTTTGCTTAAATTTAGTGCGAAACTTTTTCCAACCTCCAACCTCCTACCACATGCCCCCCTGCCCCTGCCCCTGCCCCTCCCCTCCCCCCGTTTTAAATGCTACTGTTACGATTCCCATTGTCCATATCCTTTTTCATAGATTAGTCGAGATAGATTTCAACAGTCCGTTTTTTTGCTCTGCCGATTTCTCTCAATATGCCGTCAAGTGATATTCGAAGAAGTATATTCAAGGTCTATATCATGCACGTAAAGCGATGAAACGCACAAATACCCACCGCAATATATGTACGAAACAGAAAAGTACACTGCTCACTTACTATAAATACCATTTCCAGATAAGCAAGTGAAATTTCCGGTCACATCACAATGATAAAGTTTACTGTCTGTCACTTTGCAGTTCACTGGTTGGCTACTCCAGCTGGTTAGTAACAATAACGTTTTCAGTATAGTTAATTACGTCACAGCCTGGGCTTAGTCTAGAAAGCGGGCAATTTGAAATCAGTAGAAGGCGGTATCACAAGTAGCAACACGTTGGTTCGATTCACACCGCACTTGATCCTCAATCGAGTTCTACATTGCAAAGAGCATTCAAAATGGACGATTCAAGCTTCCGTGGTTTATTGCAGAAGTAAGAGAAAGCTCCGTGGAAGCAAGGTTGCCAGCTTATAAAAGTACACTTTTAATTCGATCCGTCGCTGGTTTTTTATGATGTTCACCAGGAAAATGTCATACGTGTATTGGAAAAAGAAAAAACATTTAGAAGCAGCGACAGTTGGAACTACCGCGGCAGTATGCACATGTTGTGACAGAAAGCTCGGTGCAAACATTTGAAGGAAGAATTAAAGGCACTCCGAGCACTACTGGCTGAGAAGGAACAACTTCTTTCGAGAAAAAAACAACGAAAACGAAGTTCTCTGTGCTACTGGATTGTTCGGTACGTAACACTAGGCCAAGACTTATGAATGTAATTTTTCAATCACTAAAAGTCACCGTTATATAAACCCTAGACCTGTACAGGCATTCGCTCCTTTAAAAACGATAAATTTAAAGAGTTAAAATATGACAGTGAGAGAAATAATATAATAATCTCCTTTTAGATATCTGTAAAATGTTTCATGCACAATTTGCCAGGGTATACTGTTATTGATACATTCACGTTCTAACCTTGTGATGGTGAACGTCACCCTACCACGTACCCCCTTCCTCCCCCAACCCATAAACAAATCTGCTTTGTAAACCGTTGAAACATACAGTGGCGTAGGAAGGTACATTTGAGTAGGGGGGGGGGGTTGAAGACTGATGGCCGGCCCGGGGGAGGGGTCTAAGGGGAGTTTTTACATTTCCAGGTGGCCTCAGATGCAATTTGGTGCAATAAAGCACACTTTAACACCCACCCCATTTTGTAAACTTAATTTTGTATTTTCACCTGGCCTTAGATGCAGTTTGGTGCTCCAAATGAGATTTTTTTTTCTGACTTGCGAAGCGGGGGGGGGGGGCGGAATGATACTTCCGCGCCTCCACATTTTTCACTGGGGGGGGGGGAGGGCTGGAGATATTGACAGTTGGAGCTAGTATATTTTTCGACAAAAGTAAACTATATGCCAACTGATCTTTATATATGTCTAATTCATAATTATTCTTGTGTCTTTGTTTACAGAAACTTCAGTGTAGATCGAGCGCAATGAAGAACATAGACTGGTCAGAGGAGAGAAAAGACGGACTGTACAGTGATGTCAACTGTGTATATGTCATCCGAGGAATCTGACATGGAGAGCGAACGAGCTAGGGTACCGTAGTGCAGGAGTTCACTTGGGAGTCGGAAAGACTGAACAAAATGAGGCTGGACTCATTCTATAAGGACGTTCTCCTTAGCGAAAAGTCCAGAAAAAAGGATACCCACCGTTAGGAAAGGAGACGTATCTTTAAAATGCGTACCGACTGACGCCCCAACTTGGGCTGTTAATTAGGCCGAACAATAACAATGAAGGTATGACCCCCTCCAAATGGTGAAAATGATCATTGTTTGATGTGCCGGATTAAGCTTGTGGGAGGCCCGTGGCAAACAGTTAATTGGAGCTCCCATAGAGATACATTGGTAACGGATAACGCCGGATGTATAGCTCACAAAAGACATCTATTTGCCCACGGTGGTTATGATACGTACATTAAAACATCACATAAAAACAGTCATTGATCAACAGCGTAAAGACTGCATATCGAAGTCTATTTCGTTTGACTTCTTTGAACTTTTTGTACCATATACAACGTAGAATAATGTAACGTTATAACAATATTTCTTTGAATTTTTTACCCAACGTTAAAACTCGTGCCCCTGTTGCACGTGGGTAATCCTGTCCTGAGCATTTGTTGATTAATGAGGCACCAGGAACAAACAGCAAACGCCGTTGTTTCGGATACAAACAAGTTGCAGTTGACGATTTTGTATAATAAAGAAGAGTTTTCTCTAATTTAACATTTGGTGTAATTACATGATACCTTTAAAACGAAATCCTGCCTGAGATAAATGCAACAAAGAAGAAAGAATATGCCCATAATAATAGATGTCAGATTAATTATTATTTTCTTGTTAGTCTTTTGCTTAAATGGAAGCCTTTTGTTTTAAATTTCCCTTCACAGCTAATATATTCCATCAAGGGATTAAATGTTAAGGATTAAGTTATCCTTAAAATATTTTCAGGAAACAAAAGCCAAGAAAAAAGCATGATTCTATAAATTGTTAATGAATCATTTAGTAAATCATATTTTAAAATAAGATATACCTATAGAGCATAGGCCTAATAACTTGTCGTCGAAATGTTGTTGTACTTGTACGTTTGTCTTTCATTATTCATGCATGGTTAATTCCAGACTGTCAGGGTTAAAAATTTAGAGATCTTGTTTGGGCTATCATTGCATTTTATATCAAAATATTTGTTAATTACAATAAAATTTAAAGCAGCAACAAAATATTAAGCATGCTACAAAATGAGGCAGGAAGTGGTGTTCTGTGTGAAGTTCGTTCCACATAAAAGAGGCTGGTACCGTTTCCGGGCCTGGGTGGAGTGGGGTGGAGGGGTGTGGAGGCACTGGCGGATCCAAGGGGGGGGGGGCAAGGGGGGCCATGCCCCCCCCAAAGGTGAGCCAAAAAGTGTTTCCGAACATCCGCTAAATCATATGATTGGAAATTAAAAAATCGAGAGGAATAGCAGTGGTAGACTAGTCTAAACTTTTTCGTTTTCTGGTTTAAAATTAAATGCAGAGCTCCCAACTGACCCGCAATTCGCGGGAATTAGACCCGCATTCTAACACCCAAACCCGCTGACCCGCACAAGCGTCCGAAAAACCCGCATTGTTATTGTCAAGTATACATAAAACTAGAGCACCAATGGTGCAGAAGCTCATACCTCTTCGAGCTTAAAAATGTTGGGTCCACAAAACTTTATGGCCCACCAAATTTCAGGCCATTTTTCAGATTCCACCAATTTTGGGCCCATGAGGGATAACACCCCCCCCCCCCCCTCCGTTAGCAGAATCCTGGCCACACCACTGGCTATAATTCCTATTTTCCCCCTTTAAATCCTATTTTACCCACTCTCTCAAACAATACCACTGACCTATTAAACTTTCTCCCCTCTACCTGAGCAGACCTGAAGCACTCATTGCCAAAATTTTGGATGGCTGCCTACATACCTCAGGCTCAAAGACTTATAAGAATGGCCGTGGCTATTCTTACGACTAGTCGTAACAATTATTTTTAAACTATTCTTACGACAAAGGCGAATTCAAGCGCAGTAAAGTAAATAAAGCAACTGCGCATGTAGTAAGGGTAACCCTAACTTTAACCCTAAACCCCAATCCTAACCCTTACACTAACCCTAACCGGAAATTATTGTTACTCCTGGTCGTAAAAAAATAGTTCTCCTGTCATAAAAATAACAACTGCGCATGCGTAGTCGGAAATTATTCTTACGAACAGTTGTAAGAATAGCCACTTTGTATAAGAATCGGCAAGTGCTGATTGGCTATAGGGCTCATATATGCTTACAGTTCAACAGTTAATAACAACTCCCAGTCCTGCTTTAATTCCACTAACAGCCTCTGCGGAGCTTAACCACAAATGTAAACAAACACTGCAGAGACTGGGAGACAAATTAAAGGAGCTTTGGCAAAAGGTGAAGGCTCAGATTTTTTTTAAACAATGGGGATTAATTGTAATTAATTAACTTTTGACCAAAAATTATTAAGCATCAACTTATTCATACACAATCCAACAATCATCAGTTCAACTTTAAATATGATCCATCAAAATCTTGAGGAGATTGAGATATTTGAAAATATTATAAAGAATGACCCCCGATGACCCCCTAAATGACCTTTGACCTCAATTTTCCGAACACCCCTCGTAACTCTCATCCCGAGGAACGTTGTGACCAAGTTTCATTATAACTGGCCATACACTGTACAAACAGGAGCAATTTGAAAATATAGGGCCGCGGCCCGTTCCACAAAAGACCCCTAGTTGATCTTTGATCTCAAATTCATGAACACCCTGAAGGTAGAACATCCATAGTACTATCGTGACAAACCCTCAACATTGTACCATGGAATCTGTAGGAGAAGAAACATTTTGCGTATTTCCACAAAATGGCCCATTACGGCCCACAGGTAACCTTTCAGGCGCGTATCCATAGGGGCGTTGGAGGCGCGCGCCCCCCGGGTGAGAAAAAGAGGAGAGAAAAAAAGAGAAGTAAAAGGAAAAAAGAGGGGAAAAAAAGAGGAGGAGGAGAGGAAGGAAGGGGAAAGAAAAAGAAGAAAGAGAGAAAAAAGGAGAAAAGGAGGGAGAAGAAGAAAACGCCAAGACAACGGGAAGAGAAAGAGGAACAGTGACATCATTACGGCGCTGATCCCTATATACACAGGGTAGCCAATGACTGATCAAGGATTTCGGAAGGAGCGTGTGCCTCACCCTACCCCTCCATTTTTGACGTTTCCATTTTCCCTCTCTCATTAATGATCTATATATACTATATATGGTCTATCATAACGCGTGTATGTGTATATACGCCATAAACAATTGAAGAATTGTGCTATGAAACCAACTGTGGCTGGTCTCGAACTCGACCGTGTCGTCGGGAGCATGACGCATTTCGGGAAGGGGGCGGCCGCCCCTTCAGCATGTTTCTTTATGATATCGCTAGTAATTTAGAAATAGAAAATGCTTAGATGCAACTTACAAGGCCTGGGAAGAGTAATTTCCAGCGATCTGGGAGGCATTTTCGGCAAAAATTTGCTTGTACGCTTCGCGCCAACGAATGGTCCTGGGTAGTGCCATTTCCAGCGATCTTGGAGGCATTTTCGGGCAAAATTTTCTTGTACGCTTCGCTCCAACTCATGGTGGAGCTACGCTTAGATAATTTGCATGCAGGCTTCGCTCCTCCCTTGGCAAATGATTCGCTACGCGCCTGTTCGAATTTCTAAAGCAAACAGCAGATATCACATCATATCAGTGACCATGAAAATGGCGTTCCAGGATGAACAGCCTCAAAACTGCCCGGCTTGCCCGAAAAAAATAACCAAACATTTTCGCGCGCCCCGCGCGCGTTCAGCATGCCAATGTCATGTAAGTAAGCATCGGTTATTACATCGCATGCCATCGTGTACCGTACGGTTCATGAAAGTTGCGCAGTATACCGCGGGATGCTAATATAAACAACGAAATGTCTTATGCAGATGGAGAAAAAGCATGGAAGTCCAATCATGTCAAAACTCTCTTTTATAAGGGCGTAGGAACCGGGGGGCTGGGGGCGCCAGCCCCCAGTGAAAAATATGGGGGGCGGAAGTATCGTTCCGCCCCCCCCGCTCCGCAAGTCAGAAAACCCCTTTTTCATTTCCAAATGAGAAAAAAAATCTCATTTGAAGCACCAAATTGCATCTAAGGCCAGGTGAAAATGCAAAATTCTTTACAAAATGGAGTGGGCGCTGAAGTGTGCTATATTGCACCAAATTGCATCTGAGGCCACCTGGAAATGCAAAAAAAAAATCCAAAGGGGAGGGGGACACCCCCTCCCCTTATACCCCTCCCCCAGGCCGGCCATCAGTCTTCAGCCCCCCACTCAAAAGTACCTTCCTACGCCACTGTTCTTTTACATTAGACATGGCGAATTAGGGACTGCAGCCCCCCCCCCCCGCCTCCTACGCCTATGTGTATAGTGTTCGGTTTCGGAAATATCTGCTATATTTTCATTTCCTTCAACCAAGTTTTATAATAGCCGTTATAAGAAGTTTTAATATTTTTACACCAATAAATTAACTGTGTCTGCATTTTCGAAAATTCCTTCACCAACATTCTTCAGCATACTTCCCTCTACTCGTGCAATTATTGACCGTTCTGTTAGGGGTTCAAGGAGGTTTTTCTATATTGGTTGTCCATAGATGAATTTTTTTGCAACATTATGGGTATGTTTTGAAGTGAGTTTATTCACGAGAAATGTGAATTTTCAAATTCTGAACAAATAATGGGCTTAAAACCTTGAAAAGTGGGGCTGACGGGTATTGTGGGCCGCGACGTAGAATCACCTACAAAAGCAATGATCCACAGGACATGCGATGAGGTCGAACATGATTTGTGACTGGTGACAATCTTCAAAAAGGTTATGGATGGAAAAAAAACTATTGGGAAATACTTGGTTATCAGGCAAAAAGTCTACATCTGGTTGGTCATTTTCAAGCCCGAGAAATGCCATTTCCGCGGTGATCTGGGGGGTATCAAAACCAGAAATTTTCTTGTACGCTGCGCGCCAACCGATGGTGGCGCTCCGCTTAGATAGTAATTCGCGCCCCCCGGGTTAGAAAATCCTGGATACGCCCCTGCCTTTGACCCCAAATTTCGGACCATCTCTGATGGCCCTATACCCAATGGTCCTTGTGTCAAAGTTTCATGAAATTCCATCAAACACTGTGCGAGTGGGAGGAGTTTTACCAATTGTTGACGGATAGAGTGATAGACGCTGCACTGTAACAATAGCTCACACCAGCATGCTGGTATGAGCTAAAAATTTGCATCAAATTTTGACTTAGCAACCATCATTTCTTTAGCATTTAGCATAATAGAGTATAAAACCTCCTTTACAGCATCATTTGAACCTCAAATTAGCCTATATTTCTTTTCATTGGGGCGAGCAGCGAACATTTTCATGCCACGGGAAAGAATGAATTATCACCTACTATTCAATTTATTGATGTTACACACAAAAAATGCATATTTGTCAGAAAATTTTGGGTGACAAAAGCCTTTCTAAGTGCCACCAGTTTACATTTAGGCATCACCAGGATTCCAAAACAATTCAAAAAGGGGAGGGGGACACCCCCTCCCCTTATACCCCTCCCCCAGGACGGTGATTCGTGGCATGGACCAGCATTTGCCTTCTCAAGAGTTGGGAGCTATGTAAATGTATGAGCATGAGGATTTACAGTTTAACACCATTTTGCAGTTACAGGCTGGTTGTAAGAAATTTATAACCTATGAGAAATAAAATTTCTTGAGAAAGATGATCCGAACTTTGTTTTATAAATATTTTAGAAAATTACACCTGGGAAACATTTTTTTTGAAGTAAATTAACACCACCATTGTACACTTTTGTCGCACCAAATTGCATCTGAGGGCATTCAGCAATAGAAAATTTTCCAAAGGGGAGGGGGCACCCCCTCCCCTTAGACCCCTCCCCCATATCACTCTAATGCCACTTTGGCCCCTCCCAAACAAAGGCCCTGGATCCGCCAGTGGGTGGAGGGGGGGGGGGGTCGAGGGGCCGATAACCATCATGGAAGAAGTGCCTAGGCGTTTATATCATCTGAGGATAAACACACCGAATTTTAAACATAAATTTGTTTGGTTCAATTTAACTGCTGATATGTTAAGTTACTTCAAGTGGGCAGCTGGTTTTCAGAGGTTTTGATTTGCGAACTAGTAACTAAAAATAGAAACATTCCATATTTACTTGTTTTTTTCCTTCTTTCACCTGGCATTAAAATCGTTGCATGTGTATATAATTGCCACAATGTAAGTAGAGTAATATTTGGGCATCAAAAAACATTCTCCGGACAATAATGCATGTTTTGAAATTTGAAAAGGAAAATGGCTTCTCGAGGTTTAAACTTTGTATTTAAAAAGCTGAATATTCAACACTATGATGTAAAGCAATATTGAGTTGCATTTAGATGTATTTACACATTAGAAGTGGTATTTCGTTCATTTACATAATTTTGTATAAGTGTAAAAATAACAAATAAACGTTTACGATGCGATATGAGGAGCAAATATATAAATAAAAAAGTGGAAAATCAAACAAGTGTGATTTTATGTTAATTATTTTTAATTGTCTTTAAATCAAATGTAATATTTGATAGAGGTGGTCCGTGTATTTCTCAGCCTAATCAACCCGATTAAGACTCCCTAAACGTGGCGAATAAGCCCATCAGCCCCTGTATTGGTCGTAAGTAATGTGTTTACGATGACCACGTTTCTCCGTATATATTGGTGTAATCATGGCGTTTACGATGATCAATGCGAGAAGTTTACTGCTGGATTCAAACGTAAACTCCAGATTAACGGTCATGTTTAAGGTAGCGTATCTGTTGTAGTTGTGACCGGAAACGTAAAGATTACCCTTCCCTGAAACCGCACGATTAAGTGAGCTTCACCGTATTTGGATGACACTTGGCGTTTACGGTCACCGCGTACTCGGTAAATAAGTCATCGCGAACGCGGAAAACTCACGCGTTTAAGTTGGGTCGTAAGCTTACCTTAATCACTAGTTTCAGGAGTGGAAACGTAACGGAAACAGGCTGGAACTCGGAATTTACGTCGCAATTACAGACCGAAAACGGCGATTTAAACGCGTGTTTTTTCCCCGTGTAATTTATAGTGGTTATGGACACTTCAATATTGTCTTGAAAATCAATATATTATTCAAATTATTTAATAGAACATATCTCAGGAAGTAAAGCCCATTATAATATGAAGGTAAAAAACTTTGAAATTCCACTAAGTACTGGTTCTTGTCAAAATCACTTTACATTTGTGTGTCCGAAATCCTTAGTGCATAAGCTTTGTACAATCTCGTGAAGCATATAGCGTATGCATATGAACTATGTACGTGATCTAACACTGTAGCTACATACCCGTACGTATACGTCCGTCAGTTTCAACCTAGTTTCCTGATTGCGCACTAGAGAAATCGTTGTTGAATAAGGAAGGGTATCTCAAAGTAGCCTACCATAGTAACCTTTAGGCTAAAGCTGTATGTATACAATGTAACGTTATTTATAACTATAAAAAGGAGAAACTAGGGGCAAATAAAATTGTGTCTCACACGTACTGTGTTACAACCGTAAAAACTTCAACGAAAATTTGAAATTAGGGATGACAGCAAAATGGTTCTGCTATCACTTGTAAATATTCACAACAAATCGAGACGTTTCACGTTTGGTGGAGAACAATATTGAGCGAGAGTTATATGACAAATGAAGATGCATATACTGCTTCCTTGAGTTTGATATTCATGGCAGCTATTCTTGCTCGAAGAGTATCCTTAAAATCAAATACAAACCATGGAAGGGTATTGCTGTCCCCTCCTCCCTCCTCCCTCCTCCCTCCTCCCTCCTCCCTCCTCCCCCTCTCGTCATTAGTGTATAAATTTAGTAACAAACGTTTCCCTGCTATAGTATATGTAGTATTGCCTCTGCCTCGGTCGGATAATTATGAATATATTTCTTATGTTACTAAGTTTACTGAAGAAATGACTCATATTTAAAAACGTATTACAAATAAAAGTAAACAGTATATAAATGTTACCCAAATACTCAAATCAGGACGTATGGCACATCAGTTCTACGACAGGTTTTACTGGGTGATCACGGTTATACATGAAGTAGTGGATGTGTTTCTCAAAAAATCTTTGTATATCGGATTGATGTCTGCACAATTTGGATATATTTCCTGGTTTTGTAATATAATTCCGATACTGTCACAATTACCTTAGATTTACAAAGGCTTGATATATTGCTCTGGCATTGTATGTTCATCAACACTTCCACAAACATAGTTGGACACAACCTCCCACTTCCAGGGCCATTCGATACCAGAACCAATGTTCAAGGATTGAATATAACAATAAAAAGGATTTCCATATTATTGAAACTAGAGGTCATTGAGTCAATGATATTTACACCAATACAAAGGACATCCAATTAAACCTTGATTAGGTAAGTATACAGTAAATACGGTTAACATATTGTACTAATCAATGAAGGAAATAAGGGAGGTGGGCACTGGCGGATCCAGGGCCTTTGTTTGGGAGGGGCCAAAGTGGCATTAGAGTGATATGGGGGAGGGGTCTAATTTTCTATTGCTGAATGCCCTCAGATGCAATTTGGTGCGACAAAAGTGTACAATGGTGAGGTTAATTTACTTCTAAAAAAATGTTTCCCAGGTGTAATTTTCTAAAATATTTATAAACCAAAGTTGGGATCATCTTTCTCAAGAAATTTTATTTCTCATAGGTTATAAATTTCTTTAACTGCAAAATGGTGTTAAACTGTAAATATCATGCTCATACATTTACAAAGCTCCCAACTCTTGAGAAGGCAAATGCTGGTCCATGCCACGAATCGCCGTCCTGGGGGAGGGGTATAAGGGGAGGGGGTGTCCCCCTCCCCTTTTGAATTTTTTTGGAATCCTGGTGATGCCTACATGTAAAATGGTGGCACTTAGGCTTTTGTCACCCAACATTTTCTGAGAAATATGCATTTTTTTGTGTGTAACATCAATAAAATGAATTTTAGGTGATAATTCATTCTTTCCCGTGGCATGAAAATGTTCGCTGCTCGCCCCAATGAAAAGAATTATAGGCTAATTTTAGGTTAAAATGATGCTGTAAAGGAGGTTTTATACTCTATTATGCTAAATGCTAAAGAAATGATGGTTGCTAAGTCAAAATTTGATGCACATTTTTTTATGTATACTTGACAATAACAATGCCGTTTTTTCGGACGCTTGTGCGGGTCAGCGGGTTTGGGTGTTAGAATGCGGGTCTAATTCCCGCGAATGGCGGGTCAGTTGGGAGCTCTGCATTTAATTTTAAACCAGAAAACGAAAAGGTTTAGACTAGTCTACCACTGCTATTCCTCTCGATTATTTTAATTTCCAATAATATGATTTAGCGGATGTTCGGAAACACTTTTTGGCTCACCTTTGGGGGGGGCATGGCCCCCCTTGGCCCCCCTTGGATCCGCCAGTGGAGGTGGGTATAGTGCAGGAGCTGGTGACAGAAAGGAATCCAGCACTCACCCCTACACACGCACGCACACACACGCTAGACCTCATTAAGTGTCAATTTGTATCCAAGTTGTTCCATTTTGAGTGCATGAAACATGTGTGTGTGCGACTTCCATTCGCTGTTGATTTTGAACTCTTCTATGTAGTATTCTTTCTTCTTTGTTAATAGACTGTACTAATCAATGAAGGAATTAAGAAAGGTTAGTTACC
Source organism: Apostichopus japonicus (assembly GCF_037975245.1). NCBI lineage: Eukaryota > Metazoa > Echinodermata > Holothuroidea > Aspidochirotida > Stichopodidae > Apostichopus > Apostichopus japonicus. The sequence goes on from NC_092567.1 coordinate 11,166,859, forward strand.
GAACTCGCCCCTCACTACAGTATATGGGTCACGTGTCACACGTCGGATGAGACAGCTATCTACAACTAAAAAACCTATACTTGCACAAGTACCTCAAAAGTATACTAAATCAATATATTGTACTAATCAATGAAGGACTAAAGAAATGTGGTTGATAGTTTGAACTTAACTCTGTGTCTGCTTTCTTGTTTGTTCTTCACCACTTCCCCAATGATATTGTAGCGTGACGTATTACGGGGTATAGCATCCCCTGACAATACTTTTGGTAGTGGAGTCTCTCTTTTGTTTTCACCATGCTCATTGACCTGTTTGTATTCTGTGCGTGTATTTGTGCCTTCGGTTACTGTTATTTGTCATACAGCTTCTGAAGAGGATTCTGCTAGGATCGAAACGTCAGGCCCACTTACTTTTACACATGTTTCGTTCTCGAAATCTTCCTTCGTGTAACATGTTCTTGTAGTAACATGATTTTCAGATGTTGTCCGAGTGTCTCGAATGCATTTTTGTTTAAGATTGAGGTATTATTAGAAATGACTGGAAAATTGCGAGAGTGATAAATGAAAGAAATACAGACATTCACTACATATGTACTGTAAAGCTTCTGTGAAAACCTATACCTAACTGCATGTCCTCGAGATATATTTCGGTGTAGCCTACCTCACAAAAGCTGCATTTTAAATAAATGTTTAGAGGATTGATTCGCATTACGTATAGAAACTCATAACCTCTAATTATGCATGTTAGTACCTGCAGCAAAAATAAAGGTTGGATGGCACATTGCAAAGATCCTCGTGTAAAATGTAGTTTTACTTTCTGAACAAGTCCCAAATACATGACGTACATGTGAGCATGCGTACATGCTGTAAATACGGTGATACGACCGTAATCGATGTTGGTGACCATATAGCCATATTGGCCGTTCACTATATTGATATAGCGGGGAACATTTGAATGTGCCTCAGGCGACGAATGTATTGTATTCAAAGAAAAAGAAACTATTTTAACGTAAGACTCCAGCGGTACGTTAGAGTTATAACTGACATACTTATGTAAGGTACTAATTGAGATGGCGAAATTAAACAACCTTCTATCATATGAGCAAATTATGGCTGCTAAGAAGGAGCATGAGGGCAAGGGGAGAGGAGATGTAAGGAAAGGAAATAACACCGTTATCTCGCGCAAGAAATAGCACATTTCTCAAATAAAAGGTTACACGAGCTTATGCAGCCTTGCTGCTCTTGTTTTAACAATACAGCAACCCGTACACAATCCTACGAAACTCTGTTTGTAGTCATTGCATACAACCAATGTATCGTTCATTAATCTTTAGAGTGGTGTGTCATTCGCTATTTTGGCTACTCTTTACATATCACGTTTTATGCTAGACACACTCGAATCACAAGCGTCAAGGCGAAGCGTCTTGCAAATATGATACCGTATCTAGTATCTGTCATTTCAAAACGCACAAGATAATAACGCGGATGCTATAACACCAAGTTTGTTCACATTTCTTCGAACTTCAATCACCTCCACCGCCAACCCCCACCATCCTCTCTACCTCCATGGCTCTCCCCTGCAAAAAGGAAAACAAAGTTATTGTATCCTTCAATTGATGGAACCACATCTGACATTTTTACCCCTCTCTAACAACCCCCCCCCCCCGCACCCTGTTCTCCTGTTCTCCTGGTAACCTTCATTACCTTTTCACACCAAAGTACATTTTTCAAAAATAAAATCAGTTTGCTACCATTTAACGTTATAAAAATTGGTATAGCAAGACATGAACCTTTCTATTAAATTCTCAGCACATTCAAACTTTAAACATTCCTTACATATCTTTGTCACTATATTTTCCGATCGACTCGGTTTTGCCTGATGATATCCGGGATAGTCATGGTAATAGAGGTTTACGTGTACTTAGGTGCGTTTTACTGACAAGTGGCAGCTTTTGTACTGCAAGATATATGGTACGGAATGCTTAAATTTCTAGAAACTAGTTTAATGCCTTTTTATGTTGGTTGCGCCAATACTTAGGCCAGGTTGACAAAATTTCAACGGCTGAACGAATACAATTACGAACAAGATATCAACATAAAGTAAATCGTTATACTGTTCACAACTTCAATATTGTTAAATAACATAAGAACTACGTTTGGTTTTTCACCCTTGTAGGTTGACGCTACTTTCTTTATGGAATCATTTCCCCAATTTTTCTATCGGTTTACAGATTCCATCGGTTATGCGAGAAGTGTTGATCACCCCAGTCTTATTGAAAGTATCTGGCAGAAATATCTAACTCGTAAGTGAAGCAGTTAATGCTTTAGTAGAAAATGTATTTAGTAAACTAACCACACATATGGAAACGTTATCTTCTCTGCTATGTAGTTCTTTTATGATGTGTCTTATATTGTGGTTTTTGCCCACATCTACTAATTCATGCTATTAAATACTGTTCATTAGCACCGTCATTTTTCCACGAAAATCCATGTCGGAAAGGAAGTCTTCAAAAGAAAAGCAAATGTCGTTTTCCAATAGAGAATATTCCCAAAACACCAAATTAATAATATTATCTAATAATAAGGAATATTATATAAATATATATATATATATATATATATATATATATATATATACATATATATATATATGTATATATATAAATATATATATATATATATGTATGTATATGTATATATATATATATATATGTTATTACATGTTATTTAACAATATTGAATATATATATATATATATATATATATATATATATATATATATATAGTGTCTAATGTTGTTTAACATGGTCTCCTTGAATGAAGATACAATGTTACCACTGTTTCTCTAGAACTGATGTAACTCCCATCTACGCCACTTTAAGCTGCTCATCAGAGCATTAATATCTTATAAAAAAGATGTTTTAGCTCATTCTGTGCATCATAACTATACATATCTTACTAGTTTTGTATTGAAAACCCCCCAAAAAAGCTTTTAATTGTGACCAAAATTGACCTTGAACTGCCCAAAATATTGGTAAAATGTGATGTTTGAGGGCGCTGTTCACAGGCATCGTTGGGCATATGACCCAGTCTTTATGCTAGTGGACCACCCTCTTAATTGTTAAGCACCTGTATGCTAATGCTAAGAACTTGCTGTCATTTGAATTACTCAAATCGGCTTGTGCAAGCAATTTCATACATACTGTATGAACCAAGTGATTTTTGCAATTTTTGGAGTCGTCAATTTGAGTAGATAACACAAAATACACAACTTTTGTTTTGAGTTTTTCAAAATAGGGTTAATACACTCCTGAAAAATGGTATTTAAATACAAATTGAAATTTACCCACAGGCCCAAGTTGGACCCCCAATTAGGGCCAGAAGTGAGATTTCTTAAGTTTGAGGACGCTGTTCGTAAAATGTACGACCCGCTTGACTTTTTTTTTGCACTTTTCCCGTACAACTACCACTGGACAAGGATCCTATGCAAATTAAAACTCAAACATGCCTTTGCTTGTGAATATAGGGCACACTCAAAGTAGGGCCAGAAATGGCCTCTATATCATTTTCTGCAATTTTAATTACTTGTTACGAAAAATTGAGACCGTACATTTTCCTCAAAATTAGCTAAATTCGAAGACTGGGCACATGTCTTCCACAATATCTGCAATATCAGACATAAAATACTTTACATTTATGCAAAGATATCTCCAAACTTGACACAAATGTAGGGCTCTTAAAATGCAATCTGGATCGGGTTGCTAGGCGGGGCCGTATCCTAGCAACCAAACAGTTTTCAAAATTTGTTTTGCCCAATTTCATCCTTTGAGACATATGGCAAGACACAGTTTCAATTTCAGGCGAATCTGGGGGGGGGGGGGGGGTCGACGTGGAGGCCACTGTTGATTTAGCATGGATTGACCCATATATACTGAAAGCCCATGCCTGTTTTTAAATGACATCCATTAAAGGAACATGTTAGTGATAAATGGGATCCAGTCTTTCCGGTCATATCATTTTAGGTTCCTTGCGTTTTGCAAAGCAAGGAACCTATGCATTCAACTCGGCGCCTGTGTGTGTGTATGTGACGCTTGACTTGTGTACACGATATCTCAATAAGGAAATGATGTATCATGACCAAACTTGATGGGTGGATAGCCCATAGTGAGAGGAAGAACCAAATGTCCATCGATGTTGGCAGTTATGCTATTGTAATCCAATAGTCGACCTGCATTTGGGCGACCTTTTTGTGGCCATATTCCGATTTAAATTGTACATAAGTTGACTCCTCTGCAACCTTTGTGTGCAAAGTTATTAGAGATCAAGGTTTCGTTTGGTTTCGTTAAAATTCTTAATAAGAACAGTTAGGATGATTCTGTGAGTTCTGTAAAAAAAAGCCAACTCTTGCTCATATCAGTCACCTGGCCCTCAACAGGTTCTCAAAAGGACAAACAGTTGATTTGTGATATATATTTTGGCAATATTGTGTGTGTACATCGGATCACATAACAATGTTAGAACAGTGCTGCTTCCTTGTAAATATTCCTTACAAGCAAGGAACCATAAATACTTCGTAGTGCCCTTGGGCTCCTGTTTGTCTTTCAATCGCCCTAAGCCTTGTCCTGTGATGAATGTTAGTTTCTGTGATAGAGTGGTTGAAATGTTACCCCGTCCTGCCAGAAAATTTGAGTCTAACACTGACTTATGTCGAGAAGCGACGTCAGTGCGGCACATTAGTCAGAATCGATCAGATCTCACTCTTAGCTTGGCCATGAGACAATACACAGGAATGTGAACAGACTGTGTGAATGGATGTGCACACAAAAGATCTCACTCTAAGCTTGGCCTTGATACAGTACACTGGAATGTGTACAGACTTTGCGTATGGCTGTGATTCCAAAACTTTGTTATTTCAGAACAACATAATTATGAAGAAAACCTAGTTAGGGAATTCTAGAATGTTTTACATCTTCAAACGATTGCTAACTTTTAACTTCACTGGGAATTTTTCATCTCAATTGCTATTTTACTCTCAGAAATGTTACCTTTCCTCTCTACAATGTAGCTTTCCAATGATAGTGTCTCTGCAGCTCCTGAAACGATGTGTCGCGATGACGTCACAGTCGCCCATCGGTCTCCACTGTTCAAAATGTATTAGATGAAGTTGGCATGACGTTAACATTTCCCTTCTCCTGTATCATAGGATAGAAAATCCCCGAACTACAGTTGGACTGTCACTATGAAAAAACAAAAAATACTGTATGGAGTTTTTTTACATATACCCAATAGGCTGCCAAAAAATTCCTTTAAGGAAAACATACGTTGTATAGTATGCGTACATTTGGTATTGGGAATGTTTCTGTACTAAATTCGTTTTTTCTATGATCACCGTTATGATGATTTTAGGCAAATGTACTGAACATGGAATTGCACCTTCTTTAAACGGCACACAATGAAAGAAACTGTCTATATTGTTGAAGTTTTTTCTTTTTTACTCAAGGCTATTTACGGGAATTTTCTTAACAAATTGACAGCTGGACAAACCTGCAGATGAACTCATAACTACACAATCAAGGACTAGATGAAGACATGAAGGGCAACTCGTAAGTCAGTTTCAGACCATTTACTTTTCTCTTTAGGTTCCACAAAATGGCAGTTTAACATAAGATTAACCATTTTTGTCTTCTTTAACTCTCTTGTAAGAGATATCCCGGTGGATAGATATTACTGATTTATATATTAAATTATCTGCGCTTACAAGTATAAAAAGCCTGTGTATATTGTCCATGCTTGTAACACCCAGCATAGAGTTTGGCATCATAGGTTTATTGGGCTGAAATTGTCTTGATATCTACTTTTCATGTAAAATCATTGCACCTCCTAGGAATAAAATATTCTTTCCCAGCACATGTTTGGTTTCAATGATAATCATAACCTTTGTAGTCATGCAGGCAGATGAGTGTGTGTGAAACCTTGCTTGGAAACAGGATATCTCTAGAATAGAAGTTTGGACCAATATCATATTTTGTGTGTAAAAGTACCAAATTGAATAGAAAAAGCCTACTGCTTTTAGAGGTCAAATGTCATTAGGGGTCAAACTGTGAAACCCTGTAATGACGATATCTCCAGAAGGGAAGCTTGGACCAATCTCAAATTTAGTATGTACAGTAGTTGTGTCACATTGAGTTCAAGATACCTATGGATTTTTGTGCAGGTCAAAGGTTGGGGTCACCATGGGTCAAATTGTGAACATCGTAAACACAATATTTCAAGAAGGGAAGCTTGGACCAACCTCTTATAAAGTATGTAGTTAGTTCAACAATCCATTTGCTTTTTGCGGAGGTCAAATGCCACCAGTGGTCAACTTGTGGAAACCTTGTTTTATAATCTTTTGTATCTCCCACAGTGCAGCCTATGATATTACATGTGTGTTACGCCTCATTAATAGGAGAGGCTGTTGGCAATTGGAAATTAGCTAAAGGGCATCCGTAGATATGAATCAAGAAGTTTCGACCAAATCTCCATTGACTTAAGTGTGTCGGTAACTTACTGTACGTTGCTGCATACATGCCTGTGCCCAAAGGTGTGTAATGAAACGTTGTACTGTTTGTACATGCTTAATGTGTTGGAATGGCCGATATCAATTTGAATAATCTATATATGTTACCTTTGCTACTGTACCATTGTTAAATTTTCCGGCATATTTTTGCAATTGTCAAGATTCTGTGCAAAATAAAATCTTTAGGTTTGGATGTAGTAACGTTGGGGAAATGACCAGGCGCTGTTTACGAAAATTACAGTAACTATTGCCTGGTTTGATGTTTTAGAGGCAAATCAGACGCAAAATCTTGGGGACCGGGGAGGGGGCTTAACATTTGATTGACGCATGTTTAATGTATGGCTTATACAGTAGGTGTACCACATAGGGTGGAAGAAGCCAGTTGTCTTTGGTAGCGATCAATCTCTATGTTGAATACAAGAAAAGTTTTCATCTCGGTCGTCAGGTGCCAATGTGAATATTGTTGTTATATAATCTCAATGCTTTTTGCTTATATTGAGGTATGCTGTTCATCATGGTCATACCCTACAGCCTTGTGTGTCACATTCATATAAGATTATTGATGTAGCATCATTGACACCACACTGCAGGTTTGCTGTCTGGTTATTAATAAAACATTGAACCATCCATATGCAACAACAACACAATGTAGTATACATTTTGAAAGTTAACAGAATAATGTAATTATTTAGATTCCCTATTTTTCTCATATTTTTAAGAAAGAAAAACAGATGCACGGAAACGATGGGCAGGAGCTGTTCTGACACGACCCCTTCACGCTTCGTAGACTGTCTGAAGTAAATCACGTGACAATGGAGCTGACTCCTGATCTTCAAGGTAGATGCCTTAATCTTTGACTTTGTCATTTGTGCATCTTTACTTCCTTTTGGTAAAACATGTAACCTCCTCCCGCTCTGTCGTGTTAATAACAAATAGAACAGTCACAAAACTGTATTATCAGTAACGAATAAACAATTAAGATTTAGGTGTTCCCATGTGTGTCACTAATTTATTGTTCGTCAAATTTAGTCATACGTGGAACATTTACACATATTGTTTCTGTTTTTTGTTTAGAGAAGAAACAATTTCTGATAGCAGGTCTCAGGAGGACATATAAAGGCCAATATGATGCGATTCAACCCCTGCCATATATAAAAGATAGACTTTATTGTGTGGACAAGGTCTTTGTAGAAGGGGGCGTTGAAGTTTGTCTGGCACCAGAGATAACGCCAGGCACCAGAGGATCATGGGAGCGTTTGGAATCTTACAAAAGTATTTATACTGACTTTCGGTTAAAATCCAAGAGACGCATTTTACAAGGAGAGCCCGGGTATGGTAAGTCGACGTTAACCCTTCAGCTGGCCTACGATTGGTGTAATGACGTATCGGATTCCCCGATGAACAATGTAGAAATACTAATTCTTCTTCGGTTAAGACAACTTGGAAGTGTAAAGTCTCTCTACAGGGCGATTAAGTCATTTCTTCTCTTCCACGAACCCCGTGTTAGCAAACATGATATTGAAAAGATAATTCACAGTTGCTCGTCCGTCCACATTATTTTGGATGGATATGACGAGTATCCTGGCAGGGACAGCAATGATAATGACGATGTACACATGATCATCAAGATGGAACTGTTTGCAGACTTTGATGTCAGCTTAACGACAAGATATCTTCCAGAATGTCTTAGAAAAGAAACTAAGGGGGCCAAACTAACAGGGTTTGATGATAAAGCTAGGGACGAGTACATTCGCAAGGCTGTAGTAAGTAACAACGATGAGGCAGTGGAAGAAATAAAACAACAACTCTATGAAAACTCCATCCTTGCTGATCTTTGCCAGGTGCCTCTCATATTCGTGATGTTTGCCCACATGGCTCATGATCAGAGAGACTTCATGAAGTTCAATTCTGTCACACAGTTCTTCAAACACATGATTAGATGTTTTTACGTCCATCTGAAACAGAAATATGGCGACAATAGAAGCAACAAGTTCTATCTTCATGAAATGGAACATCATGAGCTAGACAAAATAGCTTTCGAAGGATTAAACAAGAAAAACCAACAGTTGTCATGGATTAAGACTGAATTTTGTCAAAGAGTCGGGCCAGAATCTTATAACCAGTATATTTCAATTGGCATTTTGGTCGAAGAAGATGAAGTGAGCGATGATTCTACTGGAGATAATGTGTTGTTTACAACGATGGTCCGTTTTTATCATAAACTATTCTGTGAATGGTATGCAGCCCACCACCTTGTCACCATTCTAAAGAACGCAGACAATCTCTCTGGTATGCTCAGGTTCTTACATCCATTTGATCTTCAGTACCTGTTTAGATTCGCCTGTGGTCTGGATCCTGATGCTGGAAAGAAACTCATCAACCATTTGAATGGATTACCAGACGGGGATAATTTTGCCATTCTCTGTATCCTGGAACAAACTGGTGACGTCAACGACATTATGGATTCGGTGAAAGAGCTCTGCTCGGGTGACGTTGAGATAAACAAAGACGACAGCGCTCTTCTTCAAAGATCGACGACACAGTTGCTGGAGATTGCATCTAAAAATCATGTAAGTTAGCTAATAAAAATAAAAAAATCTTTTCCATTTTTTCCCTACACATAATTTAGGAACTGTTTACTACTTTATAATGGTTTTCTTTTCTTTATTCTCGAGTCTATTCACAGTCATTGAAAACTATTATTTCAGCCACTTTAAATAAAAAAATTGTACGTTTAAAGAGCACGGATGGCTTTCCAAGCTAATGAATAGACAGTGGTGTATTGAGAATAATTGCATATGATGTCATATATTTAAACCAATCAGAATAATCTCTGCATTGCCAAATTACGCTTAAATTCTAATCACACTGATGATGAATTGAGAATATTGAACATATACTTCAACATAAACACATGGAGTGTTAATGTTTGGAATTAGGGATGCACCGGATTCGATTTTTTTTGGATCCGGCCGGAACCGGATTTTGCCGGATAGTACATGAAATCCGGCCGGATAAAATCCGGCCGGAACCGGATTTTTTCATTACACAAAAGAAAATCATTAATGAGAAGTAGAAGTATGAAACAAGGAGCAAATCTTAGGTGAGGTATACGCATATCATAAAGAAGGTGAAATTAAGACCCCATTTATGAGATTAAATATGACTTGAAGTGGTGTAATCTACATTCTTTAATAAAATAACTACAATATAATTATTGACAAGCTTGATACAGTATGTTAATTTGTTTGATGGAAAAATACTGCATACTACCTATGAAGTTTTTTTAAAAAAAAACCATATAAGAGATTGTATCACACATAAAAATTCACAGAAAACATGAATGCCAACAATAATGGGAAAGTAAAGATTCAATGGAACAGTATTTTGACTGATAAGTATATGAATGGTCTATTTTAACTCCACATCATTAAACTGATGAAGCTGCAAGAAATGATTTCACTGCAAACTGTATTTGTTGTATATAGCTTCATATTATTACAGTAGTTGTATTATTTTGGTTGATCTTTAGAAACAGTGGGTCAGACCATTGAGAAAATTAAATTAAACATGTTAAACCTAATTTTTCCTTACTTTGAATGTTTTTACTAATTTTTGTAAATAGTTTACATTGATTTAAGTTAATACCAACACCTTTTTAAGGAATAATTCAGACCAGATTTTGAAAAAGATCCGGCCAGATTTTGAAAAAGATCCGGCCAGATTTTGAAAAATATCCGGCAGGAACCGGAACCGGATAATTGCTCACTATCCGGCCGGATGGTCCGGCCGGACCGGATATCCGGTGCATCCCTATTTGGAATTTCAGATTCTTTTGTTACGAATAAATAGCTAGTCTTCCAAGACTTTAAATAAATGTTAAATGCTTGGAATGATTGAATTGAACCTGGGACAACAAACCATATATGTTGGAAGAAATTGTCTAATCGTTTAAGTTACCCCATTAACATAATGTAACATCAGTTATCATTAATACCAATACATGGTCGGTAACCGATAATTTACAATGGGGTGATCGAAACAGTCATTGGGCAGTTCTTCTATCAAAAAAAAACTGTATAATTGAATTAAAAGAGCAGAAAAGTACACCAATTAAAAAAGTATCATTTCACACATTGCATGGTAACACATTCATTAAAATGTGTTGTCGATGACATATTAGTGATGTCACCGATACAGTAATACATCATCATCATCATTCCTGGTCGTCTGACATTACTAATTCAAATTGAAAAAGAATCGTATGTTAATACATGGTATGGTATGGTATGGTATGGTAATACATATCAGGAAATGTTGAGAGAGGTGAATGATCAAAGTGTATTCTTTGTAATGAAATATGTAGCCTGTTATCTTCTCAACAGTATTACTAGCAGTATTTAGTATGATTGATATTTGAGCAAATACTTAGGTACATATACAGTATATAGGCCTACTTAGGTATATATATATATATATATATATATATATATATATATATATATATATATATATATATATATATATATATATATATATATATATATATATATATATATATGCATATATATATATATATATATATATATATATGTGTGTACATATATATATATATATATATATATATATATATATATATACATATATATATATATATATATATATATATATATATTGTCATCGAATGTATTGTCATCGAACCAAACTAATGTAGTAACAACCCGTACAGGTAGTGTAGTGTATGGTCATTGAACCATACTAATGTACTGTAGTAACAACCCTTACAGGGAGTGTAATGTATGATCATCGAACCATATTAATGTAGTTTCAGTGTAGCCTCAAGCCATGTAAGGAGCTATCACCGATAGAGTTTCCTGGTGCAGGAGATGTCACTGACAGCGAGAGGTTTATGTTATTAACACACTGTTACAAAAACTTATTCATACAGTACGAATACTGGCAGCCAGGATGCATGTGCTATGTCGCAATTTAAAAAAAAAAATCGTGAAAAACGTTTCTCCGTTTTAAACGAAAACATTAGAACCGTGAAATCAAATAGTTAGAGTTAATTCTGTAAAGGAATAATTTCTCTCCTGTAAACGATTCATACTGTTATCAGGTTACATTTTTACTTCTATTGTAATTAATTCATAAGTGGCCAACCCATTTAGTGTAAATTAATACCGACACGCTTCAATGAGTGTACTTTTTAAAGAAAAGTCACCAAGGAAAGAACCTGGGCCCGAAAACCAAACTACCGAACGACTGATCCGCTCTCAACCCCAGTTCCCTTACATCGACACTGTGACTGTGTGATCTTCGTCGGTGTGTATCACCATTCCCTCAAAAGGGAACACCTATTTATTATACGTTCAGTCTTAGTTTTAGTAAATGCTTCAGAGCTAAGTCAACTTTATATACCGACTGTGTATTTGAGTAAATAGTGAGCTATGTGACGTTAATTTTAGCCCAAACAACAACAGTTTTTAGCCAGTAAACACATGCTTTGATATAAAATGAAGTAACTCTACCAACTTCTAAATTAATTAGAAACATGATGCGCATAATTCAACACAGAAATCCCCAAACGAGAATGTAACCCGCATAGTTTTGGTAGCACTTTTTTTATTAATATGCAAATTGAACAGTGTCCGATGTTTGTTTGTTGATACAGATCGGTGATAACTTGTAATTGTGCATTCATGCAAAGGTGTTATAATACCCACTATTAAAGACAAATTATTCATTATTGGCGTCATGCAGTTTATAGTGCATTCAACTGTTATTCTATATACAACCAATGCTGAGTGTTAATTTACAATATAAAGGCACTGTTGTATGTCCATAACATCTTATTTTCAAAATGTCACTATTAATTTACAGGGTCTGTTTTGTCTTTGAGAGAGCTCCCTGCTATAATTAGGCAGCTTTTACAGAGAGAGAGGGAGATCCCTGGTGTTGTTAGGGAGCGGTCACAGACATACTGTAGCTCCCTAATATTAATAGGAGCTGTCACAAAGACGGTTGCCTGGTATAATTAGGGAGCTGTCACAGGGAGGTCCTTGGTATAATTAGGCAGCTGTTACAGAAAGAGTTCCCTGGTATTATTTTAGAGCTGTCACAAACAGAGCTCCCTAGAATTAATATGAGCTGCAAAAAAGACGGTTGCCTGATATAATTAGGAAGCTGTCACAGAGAGGTCCAGGGTATAATTAGGCAGCTGGTGCAGAGAGTAATCCCTGGTATTTTTAGGGAGCTGTAACAAACAGAGCTCCCTGGTATTAATATGAGCTGTCAAAAGACGGTTCCCTGGTATAATAAGGGAGCTGTTACAGAGATAACTCCCTGGTATTATCAGGGAGCTGTCACAAACAGAGCTTCCTGATATTAATATTAGCTGTCACAAAAAAAGGATTCCCTTGTATAATTAGGGAGCTGTCAGAACGGGTGCACCCTGGTATAATTAGGGAGTTGTCACGGAGAGAGGTCATTGGTGTTGCACTAAGCCCCCCCCCCCCCGTCATTACCAATGTTTCGTTTTTGTTGCGTAGAAGTATAGAAGACGCGAATATAGCATTGTACTGGATCAAAGTATAATTAATAGATAACAATATCAGCTGATCAGTGATATGGTAAACTGTTTGTTTGTTATGTAAATATCGAGTGATGGTTTCTGGAAGGCTAAATAAATACTAAGAATTGTGTAACATACGTGACTTTTAGTGCGCGATGATTGATGTGATGTTGGAGTTTTAAATCAATATTCTCATTTGTATCGGCGTTACAAGGGAAATATGAAAATAATTTTACCCATTCCCCTCTCCCACAAACAAAACATATAACTTTGTATTGACTCAAATGCTCTTTACCACTGCAGGTACAAAGAAGAAATGCATATATTACACACACAGGTTGCATTTGCAGAGACCAAATCTTGGAATATCAGTCATTTGTGCATATTCCTCAATTGTTTATCAGCTCTTAATTATAATTATGTAATGTTTTATTGCAGATCCTCAAAGTGCTTGTCTGGTTTCAACATTCTTGGTGTAATTGTTGTGGACAATTGTGACAAATTGGGTTAAATTGATATTTTCCTGTCAAGGTGGAGGATGGTGAAAGATGTAACAACTGATTGTTAAAAATAGCTGAATTATACCATTATACCATTGTAATCACTAGAGAGGTAGTATCTATATATATAGGCAGAGTGGTATTGAAGGTGAGGTGGGGTTGCGGAAAGACCCCTGGTTAAAAACCACTCCCTTTTAATAAGATAAATGCAATATGAAATGTATAAAGAATGAGACATAACAATACCATTATTTATATCTAAGATACAATGTGAATGCACGTCATTACACATGTGATTAAATGCATACAATAGCATACAGACTTTACTTTATTAGTATTATTATTATGATGAATTATAAATAAGTTATGAAAATATACTCGATCTTTTATATTAAGTTTAAGACGAAGCATTTAAACAAAAAAGGAAACTTTAATACTTTGATCTACAGATTCATGTAAACTTTGTTATTAACAATGAACAAATTAAGATTAAACCATGACAGTACCATATATGTAGAAGACCAACAAAACAATAAATTCCCTTTAGAAATCGAATGATGGCTTTTGAAAGAAGGGCCATTACACCCTAAAAATCTCTACCAGACAGGGAAGAAGAAGGTGATATTTCATTCAAAATTTACAACCGTTCTAATTATTGTAGTGCGCATACACGCTACAATATTGAGAAAACTAGCCCGCTCCATCATCCGTTGGTCTGTTTTGTCTTCGAGAGAGCACCATGTTATAATTAGACAGCTGTCACAGAAAGAGAGCTCACTGGTATTGTTAGGGAGCGGTAACATAGAGGGTTACCTGGTATAATTAGGCAGCTATAGCTGTTACAGAGAGAACTCCCTGGTATTATTAGGCAGCTGTCACAAACAGAGCTCCCTAGAATTAATATGAGCTGTCAACAAGAGGGCTCCCTGGTATAGTTAGGGAGCTGTCACAGAGAGGTCCTTGGTATAATTAGGGAGGTGTCACAGAGATAATTCCCTGGTATTATTAGTTAGTTGTCATAAACACAATAACCTAGAATTAATAGGAGCTGTCAAAAAGAGTGCCCCTGGTATAACTACGGAGCTGTCCAGAGAGCACTCCCTGGTATTATTAGGGAGCTGTCACAAACATAGCTCCCTGGTATTAATAGTAGCTGTACTGGATCAAAATATTAATAGATAACAATATCAGCTGATCAGTGATATGGTAAACTGTTTGTTATGTAAATATCGAGTGATGGTTTCTGGAAGGCTAAATAATACTATGAATTGTGTGATATAAGTGACTTTTAGTGCGCGATGATTGATGTGATGTTTGAGTTTTAAATCAATATTCTCATTTGTATCGGCGTTACAAGGGAAATATGAAAATAATTTCACCCCTTTCCCTCTCCCACGAACATAACATATCGTTTTGCATTGACTCAAGTGTACTTAACCACTGCAGGTACAAAAAAGAAATGCATATATTACACATACATGCTGCATCTGCAGCAGACTAAATCTTGGGATATCACTCATTTTTGCATAATCCTCAATCGTTTCTCCGATTTTAATTATAATCATGTAATGTTTTATTCTACTAAATGCAGATTCTCAAAGTATTTGTATGTTTTTTAACATTCTTGGTGTCATTGTTGTGGACAATTGTGACACTATATGTTAAATATATTTTTCCTATGAAGGTGGAATATGGTAACACCGGATTGTTAGAAATAGCTAAGAGCAGGTCCATTATACCATTTTAATCACTACAGACTGATTATCTATAGGCAGAGTGGTAGCCCATATAGTGGCATGGTAGTATATATTACACAGTCATAGTTAGTTTCCACAGCTATCTGCTCTGTACGTAGGCCTATATGGCGTGTATTACGTGTTTTGGATGATGATGAACCAGGGCCAGGAAATCGACTAAGGATATTTAAATACACTGGAAGGTGTTTCATTTGTTCAATGATAGACTAGTTCTACATTGTATTTGTTAGATTAATCTGACATTAGGCCTTCGGTGTAAATCACCGTATATTTTGTACAATTTCGCTAACTAGGCAAGGATCATATAGAAATTAAAGTAGGGAGAATGACGTCATGCGACATATACTGAAGCCACTCATCCAACTGGTGGCGCTTTGCTTGTACGGGAAGACAGTACCGGCGCGTAATACCAAAGCTACGTCTTTGACGTAACTAAAGTGATAAAGTTGACATAATTCATTCAAAATGGTGATATCGTTGTGCCGCATTTGGGTGACAAATATGTGGTATTTCATAGTTTCATAGGTAATTCTTAGGAAGCGATAGTAGAAGCAATTACATAAGACTATAATTACTTTACTAGTATCGTCTGCTCAACTGATGTTGTTATTCACTGGACCCTGGATATAATTAGCCTAGGCCCTAGACCGACCACGGCTGTCCTTTCGGATGCGATATGACTAGAGCCTAATGACAAAAAATGTTTACACCTCATTAACATTAAGACTGGATCTCTAACGGTATATCCACATGCCAGAATAGCGTACTGTGTGTGGAAAGGGAGTGGGGAGGACTGAGGAATGCTTGTTCACGACATTTTTCAGGACAACTATGACACTATTTGAGTGGATCACTGAAATAATACAAGCGAGAAATTTTTTTGCCATATGTCTCTCAGATACCGAAATTGACACTTTTCAGACATTAAAAGTTGCACAGACACTCTACTTACTCGATTCATTAGAGGAGATCAAAAAAAAGTGTCAAAGTTGGTTCTTAAATCAGGAGTATAATACATACTATTCTGGTCGCCATAACATGTCTCTGTTGTGCAAAGTACACCTACTCTTTCAAAAAATGGGTAAAATAAAATTCAATTACAAAGTCGAATGCACAATGCATATGTGAAAGATTTACAAATTATCTGGCTTCTTTCCGAACACTTCAAAGCGCCCTCACTTTTTTCAAGGCTTCACTGCTTAAACAAACGGCGATAAACTGTGTCAGCATTCTTCCTCAGTTCAATTTCTATGACGAGGATACAGTAACGTTAACATGGTGTTCAAGTTGACCAATCAGTGTCCAGGACTGGGTATTCTTTGTGACGTCCGGAACATGCATATATGTTGTTAATGACAACCGTTAATAAGCTTGGTTGTCCAATTAATCTGTGATGGTTTTAGTCATAACTTCTTTGCTTTTATTGCAGGCGCATACTAGCTAGAGTTCTGTTCATAAATATAGCCTACCATTGGTCTACTGTACGTTAAAGGACCAAGCGCCGAACTGGCTTATCCGTGACCGAAATAACTTCAAAAGGGTTGCTGTAACAAAGACCCCTCCTTTGAATATCAATTACAACTAACTAAATTTCACCTTCACTGCGCACTTCAATGAAACGTATTTGTAAACAGTTGTTCTAGTTATTTGTAGATTTTATCACATATGCAGACTAGATGTAACATTTACCTTCCTTACACGACATCTTTGTGTGTGGCTTTTGCTGCTTGGGTGTATCAAGTCTGTAACATATGCCGTTTAGATGACCAGAATGAAACTAATCGGTGCTGTTAGCTCCGGAATTATATTTTGTTAGCCTATCTGTTTTAGAAAAGGCCAATTTATTAGGGAATTTTTGTTTATCTTGATGGCCCTTTAAAGCTGCCCTAAAAAATCACCGGGACGCATCTAGAATATGTTCCTCCTTTCCCAGTGAGAAAAAAAAAACAGCTTCGTTATCCATCTTTTTTAAACCAGATGATTTAATACAGGGGTTCCCTAACTGGGGTGCATGAGCCCCCAGGGGTTGCGTGAGATATCTCTGAAAGTCAAACCTAGATTACTTTTTGTTGAACTAAAATCTGATATCTCATATAATTCATTAAATGTAAAAAAATCGTACCTACCGACAAACTCTTTTCGCGTACCATACGCATATATTGCAATAGTAGTGTGATAAATAACTGAATTATGAAACAGAAACAGGCCGCATGACTTTGGTGAAGTTGGTGTACGCATGACAGTACGTCGTGAAGATAGAGAGCTAAACTTTAACTTAATCTTTTACGAAGCACTATGATGCGTATCATAGTATAATAATGAATCAGATCGTGTATCAAAAAGTTGGGGGTTCGTGGACAACTCTGAAATCCACAGGAGGTTTGTGGGGGATAAAGTTAGGGAAACACTGATTTAATACGCAATGGAACTGAATCATCTTATCTTCAATCTATACAGATATACAGTATAGTCATATATCGTAATAATGATAATATCAACTAACTATGAAACAATTAACTGATGCCATGGGCAAAATTTCTTAAGATCGTAATATTTGTTTGTTTGTTGTGTAAACAGTGACTGTCATACAACGGTAGCAAAGTACGTTATAATTTTAGTTTGTGGTACAGACCAAGTAAATAGCGGTAACGGTAGGCGAGCAAGTTCCTAAATAGGAAAGGTAGGTTACAGTATATGGGAAAATATATGTTAATATTAATAACATTTCTTTGTTTAGTAAGTTTATGTTGACGAAAGATAGGTACGAGAATAAGTATATTCATATTAAGAAGCAAAACCGAACAACATTTAAAGAACGGGAAGCCCTGTTATTTGAAAAGTCCCCTTTTCTCATGTTCTGATATGTCACTAATGAAACACGTTTCGTTTTTTTTTTTTTTTTACGGAAATCACTTGTTTATACGACTGAAAAACATATATTGCTTTAATAGTGTATCATCAAATTACAATAGATGACACGTTATTGATCTAAATGTTACTGTTAGCTGAACTCTTGGAGCTGAGTTTATCACAGTGTTTTCATCAAGCCAATGCTTGTCAAGTCAAGTCACAAGTCTTTCGCTCATGTCAAGCGTATAACAGCAGCTTATATAGTCATTCGAGATGTAAGCTACTGAAATCAACGACCGATGCTTAACGAGACATCTTTATCAAGTGTCTCAGGTCCTGTGAATGACGTGTTTCAGTGAGCTCTTGTTACAATGCTATGGAGGCAACTCTTTTCTACAAGAGTAGTCATATACACTGGACAGCAACTGAAGTAATATTGTACCATAATGAAGGGCAGGAGCAGAGGGGTAGCTAGGGGGGGGGGGATAGGCCCTCAAGTATTTGTCTGCCACCCCAGTCATATACACTGGGCAGTAACTGAACTTCAGTGTAAAACCGGACCGGGTGTACTTTTACTCTCTCAATACGCAAATATGACGTTAATACAAAATCAAAGATTTACTTACTCTGTACAGAGACTAATCTTGTATCATAATGGAGGGCAGAAGGGTCTATAGGAGAGGGCAATAGGCCCTCAAATATTTGTCTGCCACCCCTTGAAAATTGAAATTATCGAAGCTGGAATAGAGATAAACATTATAGTATGAAACATTATTGCCTAGGTTTCCTTTTTTTCTGTTGGTTTTATCTGTACCAGGTGTCAACATCCGCTCCGACTGTTATTACCAAGTACGCAATATAATATCTGAGGGTTGCTCAGAAGGAACATTGATCCCAGAATTTTTTTTAAAACATTCTTGGTCGAATTAACCCTGCTTATACCTCGACTTTTGACTATTATTTTCGAAAACAAAAACGACTTTACATGTTGACATTTTGTGGTTTTATTTCTGATATTTGATTTTTCTTATAGAACAATTTAGAATGATATCGCAACCTTCCACGCTTTATAGAAATCGTAACGTTTGTCATGAAGTTTTCACGATTATCTCGAAATGTCGTCACCAAACGTTTGCTGAAAATATGAATTTCATTAAAAATGGAACATTTGATTACCTCGCATTGTTTGGCTGACAAAGGATCCAGCCGAATGACTCAGTGATGCCTTAAAGTAGCCTACAACCGTAGATGAGTGGACCTGGTGTCCTCGACACTGAGGAATGTCTTGATCTAACAAGTGAACTAAAGGAAGGTGTGATAATGCACCCCCTCCCTCTTCTTCCCTCCAGTCGCCCCTTCCGACTCACACACCTCCCTTTGACACTCCAGGTATTCCCAGGAAAAAATGTACCTCAAATTTACCGCGGTAACATACCACACTTTTACCCCGGTAAAACCGGGGTAAAAACGCGGTAAATTTGTTGTACATTACCGCGGTGTTTTGGCCCTATGGACGCGGTAAACCGCGGTTTACCGCAGTAAATTACCACAAATTTACCATGGTTTTACCTCACTTTTACCCCAATTTTACCGCAATTTACCACGGTGTTACCATACTTTTACCGCGCTTTTACTACTCTTTTACTACGCTTTTACCCCAAATTTACCACAGTTTTACCGTTCTTTTACCCCAATTTTACCATATATTTACCACACTTTTACCACAGTTTACCGTTCTTTTACCCCAATTTTACCCTAGATTGACCATGCATTTACTACACTTTTACCCTAAATTTACCACAGTTTTACCGTTCTTTTACCCCAATTTTACCGTTGATTTACCACACTTTTACCTTAGTTTTACCTCAATTTACCATACTTTTACCACGCTTTTACCCCAATTTTACCGTAGATTTACTACGCTTTTACCTTAGTTTTACCTCAATTTACCATGATTTTACACTAATTGTAGGACAGTTTTACCTAACATTGAGCATGATTTTGTCCTAACTTCAATCAGCATGTAAACCATATATTTCTTTGAATTTCACCCATCAGTGTACTGTATCATAATTTGGCTATATGCCTTTACCCTTATTGTAATGGTTGTAAGCCTGACATGTAAGTCCTCAGTTGTAGAATGCAACAGTTTTTAATTCATCAAATCCATGGAGGTTTCACACATGAGAAAGCTTTGTTGAATTTCAATTACCCTAGATGGTATGATTCCTGACTCTCTTCTTTTGACTTAATTGGTAGTCCAGATTGGACTTTTCATCTCTTATTGTCCTCAAAGAATTGTTTTAAATAGAAAGAGTACTCTGATCATAGATACATAGACTTGTCAAGTCATTTAATGGACCTGACAGAGAATACCCAAATCTGAGGACACTGATTGGTCAATTTTTGTGTGCCACAGTGTTGAGGCACAGAAGCTATGCCTTATGTGTGCTAGTTTATATAGTTCTTTTTTCATTTTAAAGGCTTTTATGTTCTCCCTAATAATGAAAAAAGAATTAATTGTTGTCTCTTCTCAAATATATCAGGGATTCCATGAAGGAATTCTCTATGTATCTATCCTCTGCTTGTTATTTTTTAGGAAAAGAGATGCATACTATAACATATAGGAATAGCAGTTTGTCTCTCTTCTTTATTCAACTAATATCCACAGGTAATTAATATTGCCAACATTAAGATATGAATAGAACAAAAGGTTTGTCATATCAGTATTGCAAAAATATGGGACAAAATCATGGAAAATTGCTGTAAATGTACCATCATGTTTCATAGTGTGACCCATATATGTTCTACTGTGGTAAAATCATGGTACAAATATGGTAAATTTACCATAGTATAATTGCACCATATAGTTTTACCCTATTTTTACTGTGGTTAATCATGGCACAATTGTAGGAATTTCACATATGTAGTTTATGTACCATATAAACTTACCCTACTTTTACTACAGTAATATCATGGTAAAACTATGGTAAATTTGCCGTAGTAAATGTACCACGCTTTTACCCTACTTTTACCGCGGTAATACCATGGTAAAACTGTGGTTAATTTACCGTAGTAAATGTACCGCACTTTTACCCTACTTATACCGTGGTAATATCATGGTAAAACTGCGGTAAATTTACCGCGGTAAATGTGCCACACTTTTACCCTACTTTTACCGCGGTAATACCATGGTAAAACTGTGGTAAATTTACCGTAGTAAATGTACCACACTTTTACCGCGGTAAAACCATGGTAAAACTGCGGTAAACTTACCGCGGTAAATGTACCCCACTTTTACCCTACTTTTACCGCGGTAATACCATGGTAAAACTGCGGTAAATTTACCGTAGTAAATGTACCACACTTTTACCGCGGTAAAACCATGGTAAAACTGCGGTAAATTTACCGCAGTAAATGTACCGCACTTTTACCATACTTTTACCGCGGTATTACCATGGTAAAACTGCGGTAAATGTACCGCGGTTGATTTTACCACAATTTTACCACACATTTACCCTATTTACCACACATTTACCATAGTTTACCGCGGTAAAATTAGGGTACATTTTTTGCTGGGTTCGGTCTGTCGGTACAACGAATATCACCTTTAATTGTGTTATTATACTAATTCACGTCACAAGAACACTCCGTCTTCAACGCAATCCAATTCCATGATATTAAACTACTGCGTGTGCATGGCTATGCACTGAATGTTAGGAAAGATATAACAAACACCGTCTTTAACCATCACGCCACCATCCCCCTCCCAACCCTAGTTATTCCATTTGACTTGAAGACAACCCAGGTGACAATCATCTCCCATTTAAGTGATATACAGCTGTGATATTAAAGAGCACGTGACATGTCTCCATGCAGTGGGACACGTTTTTCATTGTTTATCGAGTGAAATCTAGGCTTACTTTGTACTATGGAAATTGTGTACAATTATGGCATATTGTATGTAAATACTATAACAACATCAAACAAACAGACAAGTCGTTCCAGACCTAAGGGAGGGGGGGGGGGTGTCTCTTAGTTAACTTTTGAATAACACACACTTCCCTCTTTTTTGAGACATTTGGGAGCAAAACACTGCTACTTTTTAAGAAAAAGTCGCCCAGGAAAGAACCTGGGCACGAAAACCAAACTACCAAATTAACGACTGATCCGCTCTGAACCCCAGTCCCCTTGCATCGGGACTGTGACTGTGTGATCATCGTCAGGTGTGCATCACCATTCCCCTCGAAAGGGAACAGATACTACACATGATCTTATCCAAAAGGCCGAGGAGCAAAACACTGTTTGATGATAAAATGTACCGAGATACCAAACTCATAGGTAGCGTGGTTTATATTTTAATTCTAACCAATACTTTACATACGGATTAGTTGTACACAGTGGCGTCACCAGACTATTCAGTCTGGGGGGCACAGGGGGCACCAGCATTTGATGGGGGGCACTTAGGTGGATACGGATCACCGTCCTGGGGAGGGGTCTAATGGGGGGGCCCTCCTGGCGCGGCGGAACGGGAAAATTATTGGAGGGGGGCTAATGTGTAGAGACTATCTAAGCGGAGCGCCACCATCGGTTGGCGCGGAGCGTACAAGAAAATGTTGGGTTTTTCAAACCATCTGGAAACGGCACTTCCCGAGTGTTTTATGCTGCGAATACCTAGCCCTAAACTATAGGTCTCAAGCCTGCAATTTCTCAGATTGCACGTACAAGTCTGTAACAACATAGAAATTTGTATATTCGATGGTGTTTTAAGAGAGTAGCTATTACTCGTAGTTTACTCGCAAAGACGTTTTTGAGTGTAGTAAAGGGATGTTGGAGAACTGGCTGAAATGAAGCAAGTCATTGGCCTAAGACGAAGTTGTGTTGCGCTTACCGGTACTCACACTCACTGCTTCCACTTTTCAAGGGGCGTGAAGACGCGGTTGGGGTGACAATGTGGTCTATAGCCAGGGGACGGGCCGAGGGTCCCCCCCAGCATTTACTAAAATTATTACACCTATATAGTATACGTGTGCATCGGACAGATCGACAAGTATGCATTGAAAAATGGGCAGATGCACGTTTCGGAGCCTTGGTAAATATTGGGGGGGGGGGGGGGGCTTATCGTGCATTTGCCCCTCAACTTTTTCATTGTCTTGTCCTTCTTATCCTTCTCGTTTTCTCCCATTATCTATTAAGATGTAACAGGTTCCAGCATCGTTATTGGCTCCTATCAGGGATCTCACCATGCAATCCAAAGTTTGATCACACATCGAGTATGGCTCAGTATGCAGGTGTGAACATTCGCCATTTGTTCCTACAAGCATCTGACCTCAAATGACCTCTGCACCCCCTACACAACAGGGTTAATATATGGGTCCACAAATATAGGCAAGTATGGTGCCTGCGGACCCTCACATTCTCACATTTCGTCAGCTCCTAACCTGTCAACCTCAGACCAGGGCAACATATTGCAGTACCCTCCCTTCTCACAGTAATGTAGCTCGCGAAGCGGACGTGTATATCCGCTGGTATGGCGTGAGCACTGACACATTCAATGTAAATATCGACACCTGTTGTGATGGCGCGGGTTACGACTTCGATACCCGACGTTCAAGGATAAACTTTTCATTTTTTTCGCAGCTCATTTGAAGAAAATACGAATTACTGTGCTTCTTTGTCCTTATGAAAAACCAACTCAGATGATGGGAGTTGAATATAACAAAGTATATATATATATTTTTACCAACCCAAATCTCAGATGGGGGGCACTCGGGGGGCACTAGGTTTTCCAGGGGGCACGTGCCCCCTGCCCCCCCCCCCCTTGGCGACGCCACTGGTTGTACAACATCCTTACTTAGTTTAATAGTGTAAGTATAAACACATTGTACAAAAAAAAAATTGAAAAGTTGAATTTCAGCTGGAGTCTAACAATTTATTATATGATACATAAAGTATAATTATACAAGTATATGAACAACGGAAAAATGACTGGGAATGATAAACAAAGAAAAGGAGGATTTCAAGTTTTAAACAGTAAACAATATGATCAACATCTCATGAATAATCATCAACCAGATACATACACATGAGGGGGTATAAATACATCATTTTCAGTGAATTATGGTTTAAATTACCTTTTGCGTAAATGTCTGTATGTAAAGGCGAACATGAATGTATGAATGGTTGGGTATACGTCATGGACAGAAACGAATCATACAGTCTCTGGCCCTATACACCATCAAAGTTCACTAATATATTTGTCACTCAGCCGCTTGAGGAATTCTTTAAAAAAGAAAAGAAATGGTAAATGCCTTGATCTGCAGAGTAAAATTTGTTATTAATCAGGAAAAAAAGATTCAACCATAGCAGTACCATTTATGTCGAACACCACCAAGAAAACCAATTAAATCCCTTTATAAATCAAATTATTGCTTCTGAAGGAAGGTCCATTACACCCTAGCAATCCCTACCTATAGACTCTTTTTTAGGCTTGCTATTGTAAAGTGATGTGAGAAGTTATTTAAGTTTAAGGTTGGGACGATTGTTTTCTTCAATTTCCAGTCAGCATTTCGACCCATTACATACACAGTAGGCAAATATGACGTCATTCGGTCAGACCACATTATATAGTTTGTATAGGCAAGCAATACTAACTAAGAAAATCTGTCATAAACAATTGTCAACAATATAAGTACGGTTCATTATTATTATTATTATTATAATATATTAAGTAACGACAGTTAACGATAACTCTTGTGTATGGTATATACTCTACAAACAATGGCATGCCAAAGGGGGAGGGGGAGGGGGAAGGGTGGTCGACCGCCCATCGTCCTTCACGGAATTGTTATGGCGTAAGAAATATTTATTAGCAAAGCCTTGCGCTTAGAACTACTTATATGGATGACATTTATATTCTAAATACGCCTCAAAATGAACCAATTGACGTTTACTGGGGGGAGGGGGAGGGGTGTACCCTAGACCCACTACGCGAAAGTCGGCTTGAATGACCACAGGACATCATCCTCTCATTTATGAAATCTTTAGTTCGCCTCTAGTCATTCTGCAAAGGTTCAGGTTCCTAACTAAATCCATCCATGGACAAGTTTGAATATGTCCTCCACTTTTTCAAACCTGCGCACGCGTACCTGTGTAAGACCCCTGCAGGGAGCTGTAGTACATGACTATCGGGCCATACAATGTAGTGTCTGTGTTGCTCCATACCTTGCAAGGAACTGTCACACACTGAAGAGAAGGGAAGCTGACACTGAGTTCTTTGCAGTAACTTGATCTGTCATAATATATAATGATTATGAGTGTATATCATAACTGTAATTAAGTAATCATAATTAGGGAGCTGGAGTATAAAGTGCTCCCTGCTTTAAATATGGAGCTGTCACTGAGAAGATCTCCCTGATATTATTAGGGGGTGATCCCTGGGAAGAGCTCCCTGCTATAATTGAGGAGCTGTTACATATAGAGCTCCCTGGTATAATTAGGGAGCTTACTTTGAGATATCTCCCTGCTATAATTAGGAAGCTGTTACTGAGATATCTCCCTGCTATACTTAGGGAGCTGTGTCATATTGAGCTCCGTACTGTAATTAGACATCTGTCTTCGAGAGAGAACCCTGTTATAATTAGGGAGCCCCCTCGTTATTACATGTTATTTTTGTTTGCATACGTATTTGCATACCTGTACAGGATCAAAGTATCAACAGATAACTGTATTAGTGATGTACTAAACTGTTTGTTCCTTATGTAAATATCGAGTGACCGAATGTTAAATAAACAACATGAGTAGCGTGATATATATTCTGATTTTCATCACCGTTACAAGTAAACAGGGGCGTCAATCCGATTTGAAACGTGGGGGGGGGGGTGGGGGACGTATTCGAATCGAGTATTCCGGCCGTAAGTACTATCTAAGTGGAGCGCCACCATCGGCTGGTGCGCAGCGTACCAAAAAAAATTCGGATTGCAATATCTGCCAGATCGCTGGAGATGGCACTTGCCAGGCTGGATAGCAGCCATCTACTGTAGTTGCGTGATATCGGGTGAAAATTACAAATTCCTCAGAAATCTGCAATAAAGTTCATGCGACCTTCATTTTTGGTGGATTATGTCTTTTATTAGGGATTCCAATTGACATGAACATTAGAACCCAGTGCAAGTTGACAAATGATGCGGCGAACTGGAACCCCAGCCCCATTAGGCCTTGTTTCAGGATAGAATACCCCTCAATTGTTCAAACCGATGACAACTAACAATCTGTGAATAAATTTTATCGTCAGACAGAAAATAGGTCCCATGTGAGTGGTGGCTAAAGTGATGAAGGCATCCAAATAAATCAGTGGTTGTTCGTTGGAGTCCTCACGCAAGTTACCTCGGTTGCTAGGTGGATCTGCATCTGGTAATCGGGTGAATTCTGGCCGAAGCGTACTATGTAACCAGCGTGTACCCAGGAACGTAGCTAAGGCCTGGTGATTGAGGGGGGGGGGTGGGCGTGTAGTGGCTGAAAATCCAACTGGATGGGTTTAAGCCAGAAAATTCCGACTGCTGCTTTGTACCCCCACCCACCCCCCCCCCCCCCCCCCCCCAACACCCTCGCGTTACTCGTCCACGATACGGTCAGTTTCAGTCAGAAACCCAATCTTTCACGACTGCACTTTTGTCCAGAACTTTTTTTCGATGCATTTGTACCCACTGGCACTCATTTCACAAATTTATTAGCCCCCCCCCCACCCCAACCAAATATTTTTGTGAAATTTCGGGCAAAATGCTGTTAATTTTTCGGGCACCTATACTGAAAGAAAGATAATTTGCAATGTGTTATTCAGTAGTTAAATTTATATTATAATTACCATTAATATTGTAACGACTTTCAAATAATTCTAACCAATATGGAAGGGTAATAAGATGGAAATGATTTTATGCTATTAACATGCGATTTTTAAAAACCGATGCATGTCTATATGATATGCATTAGCGTATGGAACGCGCGCGTAGCGCGCGAAAAAATTTGGTTATATTTTTCCGGCAAGTCGTTAACCCCCCCCCCCCCCCCCCCAATCAAATTGGCTCCTACGGCTATGACGGTAGTTCTATTAGGCATTTCTTAATTGGAGTATTCATAGGAAGTTTTGTACGGTGGAGTATAAGAATCGCGTGATACAATTTCTCAAAGTGGCAAGGAAAACGTGGTAAATATGACAGATTAAAGGTAAATTTTGACGGACATTTTTTTATTTTTTTAGGTCATTCACAATCACAGGAATATATGAATAGGACTACATAAACTAGAGTGTGACAGTCGGAAATTCCGACTGTCACACTCCTATTTTCAAACTATCGTCAGTTTGACCAAGTTTGGGGTGAGACACTTACACACCCCTCTCTAGCGACGTCCCTGCGTGTACCCAGTGTTCTCACTGTAGATTAAACTCCGGTATCACTCAACAACAACTTCAACAAGGTAACATGGGATGCGCTGCCACGGAATATGCTCCCGATTTCATTTCCCTAATATTAGGGAACGGGCACCGTCTTTGAAACACCATCTACAACTAAACAACCACTATGTACAAGCTTTGGCTCTAGCTATGAAGTGCTGTCTCTTATGATAATGACGGAGCGCACTATTTTCAACTGGAATCGCCCGAAGATGCGACGTCTGAAACTCCGAGGAACCAACGAACTTAACTCCTCAGGCTTCAACTGGGCTAGACGTTCGCGGTGAATATAACAAACCATCACATGGTTCAGCCTCTGTTGCGTCACGGTGCTCCGTAGCCTTGTCTTTAAACGCCTCAAAGCACTAAAAGATCCCTCGGCTTCCGTCGAACTGGCGGAGGAGACGAGGAGCAACCACAAGAGAGCTTCGACTTCACCAAACATAGCCCTTACCGCTGGATTCATCAACTTGAATATTTGTCTATAGGCCTACCCTTCAACCGACAACAACTGGAACCGGCCTCGAAAGAAAGGCAGATTGTCGGAGAGCGCAGGGTACCAACTCACGATATCTGGGTGGAACTCTCCATTCAGCAACATTGAGTGATATTCGATGATATGAATCCTGAGATGTGTAAATCCTAACCAAGGGCGTAGGAACCGGGTGGCTGGGGGGGGGGGGGCGCCTGCCCCCCCAGTGAAAAACATTGGGGGGCGGAAGTATCATTCCGCCCTCCCGCTCAGCAAGTCAGAAAACCCCTTTTTCATTTCCAAATCAGAAAAAAATCTCATTTGGAGCACCAAATTGCATCTAACGCCAGGTGAAAATGCAAAATTATTTACAAAATCGTGAAGTGGGTGTTGAAGTGTGCTATATTGCACCAAATTGCATCTGGGGCCACCTGGAAATGCAAAAAAAAATCAAAAGGGGAGGGGGACACCCCCTCCAGGCTTAGACCCCTCCCCCAGGGAGGCCATCAGTCTTCAGCCCCCCCCCCCCCACTCAAAAGTACCTTCCTACGCCACTGATCCTAACAAAATAGAGACGCGACATTACTTTTTCCAAATGTGTGGGGGGACATTTGATATTGTTTTCCCCACCCATCGAAATGTGGGGGGCGTGTCCCCCGTCCCCCTGGATTGACGCCCATGCAAGTAAACATTACACGACGATTGCATATCTGTTTGCATTGACTCAAGTGTACTCTATCACTGCAGGTACACAGTGACTCAGAACAGAGCGAACTGAACGAATGCTACACATTCCATGTACGATACTTCCTCAGCGCTAACCTAGGCCTCAAATTTTACAAGTCATTCACTTTCTTTGTAATGAGCGGATAAAATTGGAGACGGGAAAAATGGAGATGGGAGACGTTTAAGGGGGAGGGGGGGGGCCTGGGTGTGAAAAGGTGAAAGATAGTTTCATCAATCTGGGCATTTCTTCGTATGCAAGCTTGATTTTCAGCACGAGACTATGTTCTCGCTGTTCACGAGTCAGGAGAGGAATTAAAATAAATCAAGGCAGATAAAGGCGCTCATTTATACATTGCGTCAGTGGCGTAGGAAGGTACTTTTGAGCGGGGGGGGGGGCTGAAGACTGATGGCTGGCCTGGGGGAGGGGTCTAAGGTGGGGGGTGTCCCCTCCCCTTTGGAAATTTTTGCATTTCCAGGTAGCCTCAGATGCAATTTGGTGCATTATAGCACACTTCAACACCGAATCCATTTTCTAAACTTAATTTTGTATTTTCACCGGGCCTTAGTTGCAATTTGGTGCTCCAAATGAGATTTTTTTTCTCATTTGGAAATGAAAAAGGGGTTTTCTGACTTGCGAAGCGGGGGGGGCGGAATGATACTTCCGCCCCCCCCCCCACACATTTTTCCCCCGATTCCTACGCCCTTGCATTGCGTACCTCTGTTTCATGTTGAGATCAAGTCATGACATATTACATATCATAACAAACACCTCAATCGTGTCTCCGCTCTTAATTACATTAATGTAATGCTTTATTCTCTCATTTACAAATCCTCCAACTTCTTGTCTAATTTCAACATTCATTGTGGGCAAATTAATTCAAATCCTCCTCATTAAACGATAGAGGATGGTATCACCGGATTGTGGATAATACTGCTTAAAATTTCTTTGTTTGTTTTGAGATGTGACAGCCTCGAGTTTTGCGAACATATTGTTTCACTAATCAGGTATTACTACAAATTAAAATCAGACAATGATTAGTTTACTAGTATATAGGCGTAGGAGATAACGCTACAAACACAACCAGCAGCTTTTAAAATATGCTCTGATCAGGAGCGTTAATCCGAATTGAGAGTTGGGTGGGGGTGAGGGGGCATAAATAAGAGAGCATGATAAAAACTCGAAGAGTCGAGTCGGTGAGCGACTTATTGCAAAGCCTTTTGGGTAGGGTCCAGGGACGAGTCCCTGACATTGATCCAGGGGTCGGACTCTACAAGTCTTTAGGTTTACTTCTGTTTGGTGCCTGATTTGATATTTCATTCATGAATATATTTAATAAAGGTCACATTTGACAAGATTATAATTGAATTAAGAATGACTTATCTATTTCACATCCTGGTGTAACTTAGTGCCTTAATCATGATTATTCAAAATGAAACTTAAACCCAAATGGAAACATCTAAACTTTGCACACAAGAATATCTTGTTATCCAGATATCTACAACATGCACACATATGGTATTATAAGTACATTTCAAAAACACTATTTGTTATATAGGCACATTCGCTTCATTGGAAACAAAAAATCAATACAATAAAGATATACTTCAGGGCAATAGCCTGGGTAGAATGCCCAGCGGCACTTAAGGAACATCGAGAAAACAATTATCGTCCAATGTTACATATGGTGCTTTGATGTGCGGAAATACCAAGCGCTTTTACAAGAAATTTTAGTGGGTTGGTCATTTCCAAACAGGGACCGTTATGACACTATCTGAGCGGAGCGCCATCATCGGTTGGTGCATAGCGTACCAATACAAGATCGGGCATATGGTGGTAGCCGTAGCCAAAACATGGTGAGGGGAAGCCATATGGGGAATAAGGTGTATATTAGGAAAGATAGAACAAACACCGTCTTTAACCATCGCCCCCTCCATCTCCCAAACACCCTCCATCTCTCTCTATCCCTCACTTCCTCCAACCCCAACCACTTCCATCTCCCTCAAACACCTCCATCCTCACCCCACCTCCTCCATCCCCAACCCCCTCCATCTCCCCACCCCCCTCCATCTCCCTCAAACACCTCCATCTTCACCCTTCTCCATCTCCCAAGCCCCCATCATCTTCCCAAGCCCCTCCATCCCCACCCTCTCCATCTCCTTCAAACCCCTCTATATCCCCAACCCCCTCTATCCCCCAACTACTCCATCCCCATACCCCATCCATCCCCACTATCTCCATCAAACCCCTCCATCCCCCACCCTCTCCACCCAACCCCCTCCATCTCCCCAACCACCTCCATCTCCCTCAAACTCCTCCATCTCCCCACCCTCTCCACTCCTCTAACAATTTATCATATTATACATTAAATATAATTATACAAGTATAAATGAACAACATAAAACTGGCTGGGATGTGGGAATGATAAACAGAGGAAAAGAGGATTTAAGTTTAAACAGTAAACAAAATAACCAGCATCTCATGAATAATCATCAACCATATACATAAACATGAGAGGCTATTAATATTACATCATTAACCTTTAACTAACCGCCATTGGAATTCATTGCATTTTAATTAATTAGGTGCTACATTAACTTTCAAGTTAATGTTCGGTATATAAAGCAAACATAACGTATGAATGGTTGGGCCTACACCATGGACAGAGGCGAAGTATACAGTCTCAGGCCTTATACACCATATACAGTATGTTAATATATTTATCACTCAGCAGCTTGAGGAAGTATTGTCTATAACACAACCGCCATTCTTCCTATTTATTACGAAGACCAACATAGTACTACAACAAAATTGATAGAATCAGAAATATAACTAGATATATAGTAATGCAGAAATATGATGGTGAAATGTGACCAGAAAAGAACACAGCAAAGTATAAAGAAAAACTAAGAATATGATGATAATATAGATTCAGTGTTATCGGAAATCAACAGCTAAGATTCCAACATACAAGGCTTCTCTTAAGTTTGTAAAGTGATGCCGGTCCGGTGTATGACAAGCATCATAGAGCTTCAGTTACAATATTATTTAAGGAACGTTTCACAAGAGTAATATTGTGGATTGGACAACAACTGAACAGGTTCTGTTACCCCTCTCTCTCTCTCTGTCGATACTGAAAACATGAGATAAAGAAGTAAAAACATGACATTACTTAAAACGGTCAATTTGACGTAACTAAAATTGTGACATCAGCTGCATGGTCACCTGACATTAACTTATTATACACACCATACACACCATGTATGCCAATCAACACATTATACAGACCATATACATGCCTATCAACCTATTATACATACCATGCATGCCAATCAATCCAGTATAACTACAATACTCACATGCACATATTAGCACAACTTTTGTAGAAGTCATGCCACCCCCGCCAACACCTCATCTCCCCCCCCCCTCCCTGAAGCAAAGAAAAAAGGAGAAAGTCACTTAGTTATTGGATTTTATGGTTAAAATAAATAATTTAGCACATATAAGTAACTAGTCAACGAACAATCATAGCATATTCTGATATCAAAATATGGAATACTGTTACATTTAAAAATCACCAATGAAGAAAAATCATTATGAAACAAAGATTGGCATAAGGGGAAGAGTGTTAAAAAAGAATGGTTAAGTGTAATGTATTTATTCAATGGTATATTTGTTTCCACTGATAGAGTATTTCGTGGTGGGATCAATACAATTTTTGTTTGGGGCTAACAAGGTGAATAGGCTTTGGTTATTCAATGCACCAAACATACACAGCAATACAGCAGCATGTCAATGAAATGTTCACAGAAAGATTGTAGCTTGTAGCAAAGCACCATATCAATGTACCAAGAATTGGAAAGAAATATATGTTGTGCATTTCAAACAAAATGAAATTTAATAAAGTGACCTGTATATGTAATATCTTGTTAACCAAAGAGGAGCACCTACATCTCAGGTTCTGATAAATCGCATTTCCTTAAGTTTTAGTCTGTCAATAAGTCATATTAAAACAGTTTGTGCTTTCATTTGTCATAATTTGGAGGAAGGGTGAAAGGGAAGGCTGTTTTAAGGTCTAATTGATGCCCTATGGTATCATGTCACAAAATGGGCTCTACCCCAGGAGATTGACCACCTTTTTGCAGTGGGGGGGGGATGTTATCCAGAAGAGGGGTGAAGGGGAGGGCTGTGCCCCACTCTTTAAGATATTTGTAAAAATGAAGGGTACATAGATTCAAACATGTGCTATGTTTTGTCACTCTTGAAACAATCTTGAAGATTTATCAACTGTGTATCTTGTACTGCATTTGCATGTTATATCCTCATATACTGTACTTCAGAAATTTATTGTAAAAATATTCTCTCTAGAAGTGAGGGATCAACCCCTTCCTCTTGATTTTATCCTGGTGATTTAAGTCAACACGAATTTTACATAGTTGCAACCCTGCTGTACTCTCTGTCTCGATTTGAATTTTGGGGGGATGGGGTGGGCCGGGGGACAGGGCATTTGGCCTACATCCATGCTAGGGAGGGGTCAGTCATCATTAATACTACATTTGTGTGATACAACTGTAAATATTGCAAATGTATACAACATTAAAAGTGTGCAGTTTAGAACAATTTCTTGTGAGCAATGAAAAGGGTTAAAGAGTAAAATGTTACTTACTGTAGGTCCATCTATGATACCAAAGCAGCGAACATAGCACCTTGTTGCTTCATGTTTATTCAAAAGTTATTTAAAAGCTATGACGACTGGTATGACGACTGTTAATACTAGTTATATGGAGATGTAAGATCTAAAGATAGCAATCCTGGTAGCAGATGCCGGGAGAATCCATAATTCATTCAATCTCATCTGATTTTATTTTATTATTGGTTTAAAACAATACCAAGATTTCAGGTGGCAATGCACATAATAACTTCAAAGACTTGATACTTCAAAGTTTCTCAATTTATAACACATCCCTGATCAGACCAAGGTACACACTAGAAAAACTTAGCTTGTCCGGCATGTGGGCAATCCTTATTTTCTACAGAAGTTGAAGTTTTCTGATGAACTGTTAATTTAGGTATCTATCAGTAGCTGTCCCTACTTTAGAGAAATCTTCCATCCACAAATGCATAATATGAAAGAGGAATTGTGTTTAGTCAAGTTTTGTTAGTTCTACACAATTAAACAAGTGGATTTAAAAAAAAAAAAGGGCATTTGATGTCATTTATAGAGCTAATTAGGCACCTACATATGGCCTGTAGATTTGATCAAAGGAACCCATCACAACCCATAACCATTTCAATCATTTACAAACTGACTGTTGAGAATTATTATGTTAAGTCTCACCAGACTCATATCCACAAAGGAAGTTATGTCATCAATAATGTGTTCCAGCTTGACTTTTTCTTTCACTTTCTTGGAGGAAATGTACAGAAGAAATGTTGAAAACTGTATCACCTGGAAGTTAAAGAGAAAATACACAATAACTCAACTTTCCATTCACTAGATTTATCAAGGTGAAAATTCATCAGGTTTGGATCATTTTTGTAACATACATCAACGTCTTCCCTGGTGTCTTATTAATAAGTATATATGAATAGTATAGAGCTGTAATCTCAGGGCAGCAAATATATTGTTTTTAGGAATATGTTTTGCATCTGATGTAAGCAATTACAACACTTGTAGTGGTGACTGATCAAACTCCATGTTACCTCCCAAGAATTGTGTAGCACCCCCCCCCCCCCCCCCCGATAAAAGACATCTTTTGGCAATTGCTGGAAATTTTCTACCAGATTTGTGAGCTATCTTCCATAGTATTGCAACAGAAAATAAATGTAGAAAACACATGTGCTGGAGTTTCCTGGAATTATCTCTTAAATGGCCAGTATTATAACTGGAGTGCACATAATGTACATCTTAAACAGAACACATTAAGAGAATCCTTCAACACTGTTGACCAATGGCTAAGAATTGAATTCTGAATTACTTTGGTTTTTACTCTGAGGACATGCATAGGGTCCAGAAGGTTCATGCATGTCTTGTATTACTGACTGACTTACAACATATCCACACATTACAGTAAACCCACTAAAGACTTCCATTTGTAATCCCTTAGTATATTGCTCATTCACAAATGACATAAAACCTAGAATATCTTCAGATTTAAATTTGACATCAATTTTATTGGGTTTTAGATGTACTGAGAGGGGAAGGGTAGGAAAGGTTAGGATGGAAACAGAGATTGTTATGGTTCCTGTTAGTCAATCTACATGGTTCTAACTTAGTGTGGGTATGGTTCTAACTTAGTGTGTGTATGGGTCTCATTTTGTGTGCAGTGACTCTATTTAATTGTTAGGGCACATGCACTTATGAATTAAATTGATTGTTTATGAGCCTGCCATACATTTTACTGCCTATTATTTGCGGAAATTACAGTAGGCTGACAATACAGAGGAGTCTGGCTGCGCTGTTAAGACTGATTACTACCCTTACCTGCCACCCAACACTATGACACACTGATAAATTAGAAGGGATCAAGTCATCTGAATATTTTGTTCCTTCATTTATGATGGCTACACAAAACAAAGAAATGGACCCAGTATACTAAACACATACACCTCTTTGTGTACTTTTACACAATGGTAAGCAATACAATGTATGACATGTATTGCCTAATATATGGTGTATGTATGTTAGACTGAAGCCATTATTTTCTTCCCTAGGCCCTTAGGGAGTTTGCTGATCAAGCAAGATTCAAAACATTTACTGTTCCAACAGGATTAGGCAGTAACAAAGTCACTTCCTACTTCAGAATCAAATCTAATTATAACTACAACCCAGCTTACCAGTCCTGCTATACTCTAAGTATACACTAATCATTACCATCAGCATATTGTAAACCATTCTGTGCAAGATCCACATCATGTGACCCCCAAAGATTGTCTCAAGAAAGATTAATCCACATTTACCTAATGAGGAGGTAAAGACAAAGACAATAAGAAACATATCAGAACTAGATGTTTAATGCAAACGATAAAATCCCTTGTTTTTGAGTTTGCCTTTATAATATTTACTCAACAGTTATTCCATTGCTCACAGATACACAAGCTTATGCTAAAATGACTCAATAATTGCAAGTTCATTCATTTTATTGCAAGGCACATTTATTTTAAAGTTGAATAATTTTTGGAAATTTATCCATAAAGAAAACAAAAGGCAACACTTGGTAACATGTTTGCAATCCTATGGATTAGACTAACTTGGTCAGCACACTTTCTAATTAGGTACTTTTAACGTTGTTTGGTGCAGCAGGCCAATGAAGTTGTTCATCTTCAAATGTATGAACACCAAATTTCTAATTCTATTACTTCGAAGTCAAGCAAAGTTAGGCCTAATTACTGGTGTAGATTGCTTTTTTCAAACTATCGGTATACAAGTGTGAAGCAGAAGCTGCTCTATTACATAAATGTTAGTGTTTTTGCTTTCACAACTTTCCCAGTAACTTCATTTCCAACTTTGCCAATATACAGCAACATGATGCACCCCTCCCCCCCCCCCACCCAAACACACTCTTATAACATAATTACTGAATTACACACTAACTTTAAGAACAGAAACATAATACAAATGCATTAAGGATTTCAGATGACATAACATGCTGGATCGTACAAGAACTTGTCATATTGTGTTGTATGATCTTCTGTGATAGAATCATAAACTGTTGCTTGTCACAGTGCAATACTCAATACCTATCAATATCCATGACAACTATTTAATATGATGGGATGGGTGGACCATGCCATACATTACATAATATCCACTCAACCTGGAGACGGTGACAATAGAAAGCCTTCATTGCAGTATGCCCACACAGGAATGAAACTATGTCATAATGAAACAATGGATGTCTAATGACCATTAAAATTGGTCAGATTTGAAAGATTAGAGATGTACTTGGCATCAGAATTTCATCCTCTCGAAACCTACAATTATGGTAAAATTTGTAGAGATGATGATACAATTAGAAAAACACTGAATAAAAGAGGTCTCACAGAATCCCTAACACACAACCTTTAGCAGTGTTCTAACTAGATTGTTCATATGTTATGTCTTGTTTTGCAGTGATTGCAATTGATGGGGGTTGGGTGCTGGATGATAGACTTTCCGGTGGGGAAATTTCCCTTGAGGGATCATCTGATATGTCATGGAGTAAAAATATCCAATTGAAAACTTGTATTCTCATGGAGGAGGGGGAGGGGTGGGTGGGGTAAGAATCAGGTGGTGGACCATACAATCATTACCCTGCTCATGTAAACTGTACACATTTCTTCCAAGAGCTGTAATCCGGAATTGAAACTGGTAAGTCCCTAAACAGGCTGATCTCAGTACTGAATAATTCCAGTTTACCTGATGATGAGAAAAAAAAAACTGCATTTGGTGATCAATTATAATGTTATTATTCATGTAAATTGTCATCATCGGGTCTGCAAGTAGCAGCATTCTACCATGTAGCATTGTCAAACAGAACACCACTACTATAAACATATGGTATGCTACTGCAGTTTCAAAATAAATCACTCAGTTATTATTATAATAACAATGTAAAGAACCTAATGTAACTAGAATACAAATCTATAGACTGTACAAGATGATGAGTTCAAGGTCTCATAATGCTTCCCACAGGGTATATACAGCTCACCTAATACCAAACTAATTGAAATATAAAGAAACATTAATTTGAAATTGAGACAAGCATTGAATCTTCAATACAAACTTTAAGCAATACCACTAGCAATCCAGTCTGGTTTATATTCAATTGAGAAACACAAGTAATAACAATGTAACCCTGAAAACAGATGGAGCCTGAAGAAAACATGATGA
This sequence comes from Apostichopus japonicus, assembly GCF_037975245.1. Taxonomy (NCBI): domain Eukaryota; kingdom Metazoa; phylum Echinodermata; class Holothuroidea; order Aspidochirotida; family Stichopodidae; genus Apostichopus; species Apostichopus japonicus. The sequence goes on from NC_092567.1 coordinate 11,204,614, forward strand.
CCGTTTCGGTCACATAGTTTAGGAACCATTGGTTCACTGTACTGTCTATAGGTTGATGAATTTGTAGGATTTCTGCAATGATGACATTGTACTATAATTGATTGAGTTAAAGTACATATTTTTCTATCTGCAGACTTTGACATATAGTTGTTATTTCATAACATGTTGTTTGGTGCAGTCCTCTTGTGAGAGGGTGAGGGTTGGGTGGTGACTACAGTCAACTAAGTGCCCAGTGAAATATGTGATAAAGAATGATATACTTTTAACTTTGGATAAACAAAGACTTAAAAAAAGTGGATCTGGTAACACAACTGTGCATTGAACTGTGCCTGGCTCTCTATGTTACTGGTTTTGTGTACACCTTATTTGAATGATGCTTCTTTAGCCTCACAAGATGTGATTGTGAATCTTAGAACTGGTGTGCAACAGTTTATCAGGAGTTTGGCTAAAATTAACAAAGAAGTAAAGGACATACAAACCCAACCATAATCTTCAGCTGATATGATAGACATCTTTGAGATGAATACCAAAGGTGGAGGTGATTTGCATTCTACTGTCCAATTTTATATTTCAAATCATATTTCCAATATTTAAGCAAATGCTAAAAACAGTAATCTCTACTGTACTACAGTCAATAAATATCATAACAAACATAACACATTAAATTTCAAGATTATATCCATAGTTGTGTGACATATTTGTGACCTACCTAAATTAATCAAGGTGTTCTTGTTTGATGGAGTGTTCATTACAAATACTTCTAACACAAAGCTCAGCAATATAGACTTAGTTGACTTCTTTATATCTAAAATGGTATTTCAAGTTGTTTTATTTTAATCTGAAGAAAATAAGTACCTCAACAGAAGACATATTTTTAGGTAACCCAAGCTACTTTCATATAAACCAACAAGTTGTCTTCCAGTTTTACCATTCTGGGAGTGTCAGGAGTTCTAGAAGACTTTATTCATATGAGTCTAGAAGGCAATTTTTATTTCAGTTTGGCAAATGGTAAAATGTACCAGAGGGTGTTGAGGTACTGTAGCTATTGTGTCATACTGTAGCAAGGTCATTACAACATACAGTACCAAGTACTGGATTAATCCAGCAAGAATCCGATCGTTTTAATGTCCTTACTAGGGCGTAATCCTGTCAGTTGTATTTTGAGAAGATGAGTTAAAACTTTTTATACATTATTTTAGTGAGAGTGAATGGAGATAAAAGAGTATTCCTCGATCTGCGACGCTATCCATAAAATCTACCACACATCTTTGAAACGTTATCAATACTGTTCAACACTTACCATTAATGTGATTACCATCACATGGAGGAAATATCAGATGATGAACCATTCATTGTCCTTGTCAGCACAGTATGAACGTGACTTCCATCAAAAACTGGTAACTACAGGTGGAATAGGTGATACCCTAATAGCTCGCTTCAAAATTAACCTAATGAAGAGAAAAGAAAGTGATGTGAATGAGATTTAAGTCCTAATTATAGGAGACATTGAGAATGTCAGTCAGAAATAGATATGTGAATGTCTCTGGCTAACTACCCTGTATACATGGACAATCACAGACAAAAAATACAGAGGAAAGAAAGTACACTTCAGTTTCCAATAACCAGGTATTAAGTGTAAAAACAATTAGCCAGTTAAGCATCAAACTTGAACCGGGTTGTCCGTTGTTTAGTGAAAGTGGCACATAAAGGTGTGGTGCAGTGATATAAATGAGCTCCCAAAGGAGAGTCCAACCTCACACGAACCCAACCATACATGGTTTGTGCTTGACTGAGAAATTTGTGAGATTTCGCACCTCTCTTTCGTATTGAGGACAGAATGTCTTTTGAATTTCCACTCATTAGTAGATACTGTAATTGTATCTAATTTAGTGTGTCAGCTTTGGTGGATGTGTTTTCATATTATTTTTCTTTATTTAATGGCACCAGGCCCCCGGATATTGCATTGGCTACATTGACCTAGTTACACCACTCTCGGGGGGGGGGTCTCTTTCTAGATTTTAGATCACCAAAGGTTTATAAAGTACCCTGTTCAGCTGGTCAATAGCCATACAATATGGTCAGTTCTACAAATTTGGCAGATGAAGACACTTGTAACCTCAAAATTTTTGAGTTAAAAAGTTTTGAGATGAAAATGTCAAAATTTTGACTTTTGAGGTCAAAATCTTGAGATAAAAATTCCAAATATTGAGAAAGCAAATTCAAAATTTGAAATTTGGGGACACTTATATATATTTTCTTCAGCCACTGTACAAAGTCGGTAAAGTTAGATCAGTTTTGAGATCAATTAGATTTCTTAAAACCAACTGCAGTGACTGGCTCAGCAATATTTAAAAATTAAACAAGCACAAGTGACAATTATGTATTCACAGCTACATATACTCAGATTAGTAGGAAGTATTTCCAATTGTGTTCTCTCTTTATAGTGGCTGGACTTACAAGGGTACTGCAAAGCTCTCCAAATCTTCAGTATTTTCACATAGTTTCTGGAATCTGCTAGCAATTTTGAGCGCATGAGGACATGTCAGTAATAGAAATACTTAATCTGATTTTACTCTGTGGAATATATATACATTTTAGCCCTAGCCGGGTGCTTCAGAAGAGCTCTGTAACATCTCTTCTACTTCATGTCCTCTTGTACTAAGTATAAAGCATGTGAATATATGTTAGAGAGAAAAATGTAATTTCTATGAAGTATAAATCTAAGCCCTGGTAGGAGTCCCTGGGGACTTTAGGTGAGGCATTTTCACTTTTCAGATATTTAATGTTCTCTGATAGTGATTTTGCAGCGCAAGTGGAGCCTATGGGGGGGGGGGGAGGGCAAGTGCTCACCACCCTAATGGATACCAGTGCTTGTATATGTTTGAATGCCCTCTAAATGTGTTTAGTTTAAACAGTATTTTTAGCTACAAAGGCCTCCTAGATCCTTGGAAATGACACTTCCCAGGCCTTGTAAGCTGCTTTAAAGTTTTCTCAACATCCTTTATTTTGAGATCCCATGTCTTGTATGGTCATCAAATAGTTTAGTGAAATAGAAGGTAAAAAAAAACAGTCTGGTAAGTTACTTTGAAATATCATGACATATCTTTTGTGAGTTTGACACCGGCATTGACATTTTTCGACAAATCTGCAAATTGCGCGTGGAAAATAAGGAGTGATTGACTGGGCTTTCAGGCAAGTAACATACTGAAATGACCTAACTATGTCAAACTGACATCAAAGATTGAGTCTGAAATATTATTAGGGTGATAAACTGATTGGCCGGTAGTTCTCAGCGATAGTATTGTCTCCTTTCTTGAAAATTTGGTTTTTAGCGGTTTTAAAAGAGCATCAGGGTACGTCCAAGAAGTGAAAACCTGATTGAAAATATAACAGAGTATTGAGGCAATGACTCGAGCAATAATGTAAGAAACCTGTATGATGCCAGCATTTTTTACCTTTTAACATAATCTTTGGCATTCCAGTAACTGGAAACCACCTTTCTATAAGGGTATAGTATAGCTCACTAGCTTGTTCGATCAGTTAATGCGCACTGGTTACATGATCCTGATTGACTGTTTGTATTAGTATTTATTCAGGCGCGTAGCGAGGAATTTGCCAAGGGAGGGGCGAACCTCTAGGCAAATTATCAGAGCCGTAGATTCGGCATTAGAAACTATCTAAGCGTAGTGCCACCATGGGTTGGTGCGAAGCGTACAAGAAAATTTTGGCCGAAAATGTCTCCCAGATCGCTGGAAATGGCACTTCCCAGGCCTTGCAAGTTGCATCTAAGCATTTTCTATTTTGAAATTACTAGCAAAGTCATATAAACGTACAATAAAATATGCTCATGGGGGGTCGCCCCCTTCGCCCCCCTTGGCTACGCGCCTGTATTTATTAGAGCAGGAATTATATAATTCGACGGTCGTAAACATGCGTTTTCAGTACAGTGCAAATACTGTAGATGTCTTCTCCGCCTATGCGCTATGTCACGTCAGGTTTTCAGCAACTATATAGCCTACTGCCGGTCCGCGGTCGAAGGGTCGTTCATGAGTGGTCATTATGGAGATTCGAGACCATTCAGACCAATTATATACAGTATCTTTGGCACATGTAATTTTTTTTCGACACCCAAAATCCCAGTGGGAGGGCGACTGGGGGGAGACAAGCTTTCATGGGGGGCTGTCACCCCCCATGCCCCCCTTGGCTAAGCCACTGTTGCTAGCGATAGCCAACATTTTTGGTGTATAAAGTCACAACAACCAGATTACCTCATTCTTACCATTCCTATGGAACTCTGTGCATCAAGAAGTGTAGGGTACTGAAAGAAGTTTGATAGGGTCCTGATCTCCAGTACAGTCTCTGTCTTCATATTCACTAGAGGGTTTCTTCCTACGGTTGAATTATTACATCATGGAGCCGTTAGAGCCTCAGTGACTTCTAAATCAAAAGTAAAACACTAACATGAATTCAAATTAGTTTTTCAGATATTTCAGAAGACTTCAGAAAAAAGGATACTCACAACAAAGAAAACCCCATGGTGGCAGTTCCACTTTGATCCAATCATTGATCTTTTTAATTTAGTGGTTATACAGTGTTACAGTGTTTGGTTTCTGAAGCTTTTTGCAAGTTCTTAGGAACTTTTGCATTCAGATAGCAACGTGACACTACAGCAGTCTTTGTGGGCAATCAACTTCACATGTTACTGTAGCTGTAAAAGACCCCTACACTTTAACCTACAATTGACCCCTACAATTTAAGCAAATTATGTAAAAGTGCATATTTGATTTGTGATATTGAAGCTGAAGATACATCGTTTGGAAATGAGCATTACCAGCAAAAACCCTGGAAATTCTGGATATGTTCCAATAATGGTTGTCTTGGACCAGTAAGGGTGGTGCAAAGCACTGCAGTATATGGGTGACACAAACTACAATAATACATGTATATGATATGGAATATTGAATCTCAATCTCTTTAAAACCTTGTACTTCATTTGACTTTTACTCACTGGCAGGTTAGCACTCTAATCCACAACATCCCAGGACAGGAAACAAATCCAGAGTACATTAAGAGTAGGGTTTTTATGACTTAATTTAACTAAAACATTTCAGACAGTCGGATGATCTCGTAAATGTAGAACACTTCTTCATTAAACTAATATGATCAGTATTCTGAGGGAGGAAAACCTCCCCTTCAACTTATAACCAACTTATGCTAAATCTGGGAGGCATTTTCGGCCAAAATTTCCTGATGCGCTTCGCGCCAACTTATGGTGGCGCTAGGCCTAGATAGTTTTCCTACAAGCTTTGCCCCTCCCTTGACAAATTCCTCGCAAGGCGCCTTTCTAACCGTGTCACAATTTGTTACTATATATGACCGAAAGTAGTTTTTACTTTTTTTTCTCGAAATGAATAGCTAGACGGACCGCATCCGTAATGAAATTTGGTTTGCCGATAAAGGAAAATAAGGCTGTAGTAACCATATATCTATAAATATATATATATATATATATATATATATATATATATATATATATATATATATATATATATATATATATATATATATATATATATATATATATATATATATATATATATAAATATATATATATATACATATAAATATATATATATATATATATATATATATATATATACATGGGCGGCGATCATGGAGGTGGGGGGTGGACGGGTGGGGGACATGTCCTCCCAATATTTTAGGTGGGGATATACGGTGGTATCTAATATCCCCCACAATATTTGGTGGCATAATTTTTGTGTGTGGCTATAAATAGAAAATAATGCGTGAGATTATTTATCCAAATCATAATTGCAATTATGTTTTAGCCACCGCCATGGCGGTGGCTAAAACTTCATCAAACACATGCTGCATGAGGTAAATGACTCTCCGTGGTCGTTTCTGTGACCTGTGACCGTATAGCATGTTGTCACTCATGATTATTATCATAATGTCTGTACATCTCTTGTGTATGAGTGTAAGTACGTACAATCATATATATGATCCACATCGATATGGGTTCACTGGGTTTCCATTTGGCCTGTTTCCTATAAAATTTCTAACCGCAGGCGGTAGCCAAGGGGGGGGGGGGGGGGAGGCGTGCATATGTTTTGGTATTTTTGGATGATATCGAAGTTTTATAGTAGCCGTTATAAGAGGTTTTAATATTTGTACACCAATAAATTAACTGTGTCTGAATTTCCGAAAATTCCTTCACCAACATTCTTCATCATACTTCCCTCTACTCGTGCAATTTTGACCGGTCTGTTAGGGGTTGAAGGGGTTTTTCTATATTGGTTGTCCATAGATGAAATGTTGTGCAACATTATGGGTATGTTTTGAAGTGAATTATTATTCAAATTCTGAACAAAATGGGCTTAAAACCTTGAAAAGTGGGGCTGACGGGTATTGTGGGGCGTTACGTAGAATTACCTACAAAAGTAATGATCCACAGGAGATGCGATGAGGTCGAACATGATGTGTGACTGGTGAAAATCTTCAAAAAGGTTATGAATGAAAAAAACTATTGGGAAAAACTTGGTTCTCAGGCAAAATTGTACATCTGGTTGGTAAATTTCAAGCCGGAGAAGGGCCATTTCCAGTGATCTGGGGGGCTATCAAAACCAGAAATTTTCTTGTACGCTGCGCGCCAACCAATGGTGGCGCTCCGCTTTGATAGTAATTCGCCAACATCGCAAATGCCCCCCCCCCCAATATTTGAAACAAATCGCCGCCCCTGCGTGTGGGACTTGTGATACCGTTACACGGTAGGTTAGCGCACCTTCCCCGGCTATGAATAACATTGAATCGAAGTATCTAAATGTTTCTCCCGTTGTGGTTGTGGTTAATCAAAAGCGCAGAAATATACAATCCTTTATGTGGAACGTAATAATCGGTTCCAAATAATCGGTAGCGCAATGGATTTTGCCGATGTCGATTATTTACCGATTGTCTGATAATCGGCCCGATGCCGATTGTCTAACCGATTATCGGCCGAACACTAGTTTTCATTATAGGCTATATTTTGTGCCGGAACCCTTTTTATGTTTGGACTAAATTGTAATTTGGTGAGTTGCAGTGTAATAACTAAGTATTTTTTTTATCTTTTCCATAAGACCTATATACGACCCATAACACGTAAACACTTTCAAGCTGCTGTACAGGATTCTATGAACGCAACATTACCAGAAAATTGTCGAGGTGCAAATGATGAATTGAAATATGGCTGCCTATCGTTGAAGTCCTCACTTTTAGATCTAACGAATTTGCCATTATGTTGTAGATAGCTATTATTTCAATTGGAAGATTGATCATTCATCTGAAAGGAGGGGAATTTCCCTCGCGTGGCCAATGGAAACGACTTGAACAAGTCTCATTTTCAAAATCTAAACAAACCAACGACATTGTGTGAAGCACAGGTACACGTAACGTTATCTAGGTGTATAGTATATATAAACACGGTGTTTATACTATACACTAAGATAACGTTACGAGTGCCTTTGGTGTGAAGCGGCGTTTGAAGAACAGTTGTGCGGTTGTACTTCCCTCTTGTTTAACGTGATTCCCGAAGCTACAGTACTGGCTTATTAATATGAAGATATTGCAATGTATTCCAGATAGTGAACATGCATACTGAATTGTCAAAGAAGAAATCCCATGTATGTCTTGTGTTCCTTTCATATTGTTAGGCTATGTACCTACAAGGACAGGAACATCATACTGTTGAAGTTATGGCTTAGGTCTTCTCTACTACTGTACTCTAGTCATATAACTTATACGAAAACTGCAGCCTAACTTAGGCCTAGTCTAATGGTGTTAGTTACAACATTCAATACTGCGGTGCCGCAATGCCAGCATAAATCGTGACCTATAGGCTCAGCACAATGTAGGAATAGCTGAAATATGGTGATGTCATCCTGTTAGCTGGAAATGGCACTTCCCAGGCCTTGTAAGTTACATCTAAGCATTTTCTATTTTGAAATTACTAGCGATATCATAAACAAATATGCTAAAAAAAACTATGCCACCAAATATTGGGGGGGGGGGGATATTAGAGACTATATCCCCCATCTAAAATATTGGGGGGACATTCCCCTCCGTACCCCCCCATGATCGCCGCCCACGCCCACACGCGAGTATGTTGTTCGATATACTATCCAGTTTGGCATATCGTTTACCCGCGATAAGCTTAAGGGAACGACGTATTTTTTTTTTCTTGCATGTAACAAAACCTCATGTCATCATGTTAAACGATTGATAAGAAAGATTAATTGTCTCGACTAAATATAAAAACCAAATCAATATACTTTTGAACCACTTTGGCCGTTTCACCGTATAGGTGAAAACTGGAAAGTGAAAACAATAACATTAGGCTTTGTTAATTGTGAGTTCTACGTACATTAGGCTAGTATGGCTAGAGAACGGTTGAGCTTCATAACTGCTCAGTTTGAAAATGCGCCCAAGATTTTACAAAAGGCATTAAATGATGAAATCAAGGCGCCAATCACTCCTAAAAATCCCTAAGCACGTTAGGCGACAGTCCTCAGTAGTTCTACTACATTGCAGTATTTTGTGATTAGGTAAACATTCTTACGCATATTTTTGCGAAAAACCCGAAGAAACTTTTTTTGCCTGACCGCATGTTCTGTGTACCATACGTGCTAAAATAACCCCTTACAGTAACTAAGCTCCTTACCGCAACCAGGCGCGTATCCAGTGGGGGGGCGTTGGGGGCGCGCGCCCCCCGTGTAAGAAAGAGATGAGAGAAAAAAAGAGAGAAGAAAAAAGGAAAAAAAGGGGGGAAGAGGAGGAAGGAGAGGAAGGAAGGGAAAAGAAAAAGAAGAAGGAGAGAAAAAGGAGAAAAGGAGGGAGTAGAATAAAAACGCCAAGACACCGGGAAGAGAAAGAGGAACAGTCATAATTACAGCTCTGATCCCTATTATATACACAGGGTAGCCAGTGACGGATCGAGGATTTCGGAAGGGGCGTGAACCTCAGCTTACCCCTTACACCGACAACTCCATTTTTGACGTTTCCATTTTACCTCTCTCCACCTCCACCTCTCTCTCTCTCTCTCTCTCTCTCCACCTCTCTCTCTCCCTCTCATATATCTCTCATATATATATATATATATATATATATATATATATATATATATATATAATATCATGACCGCGTGTGTGTGTATGGACGCCTTAAACAATTGTAAAATTGTGCTATGAAACCAACTGTGGCTGATTTTGAACTCGACCGAGTCGTCGGGGAACATGACTTCGGTATTAGCCCAGGATCTATATGCGAACTGCACTAGACATATGTCTTTCGATGCAACACTGTCATGCAGAGTTAAAATGTTATACAACGCGAACTGAATGCTTATTGTTACCCCACCCCTAGTACCGTAACTAATACAATGAATCTTAAAATAAATTCCGCATGCGATTTGAGAATTGAACACATTTCCTGTGAATATCATGTAATGGATCCAAAGGCGTATCATTGCCGGCGAGGGGGGGGGGGAGGGGTTGGACGCACCCATCTGCATGAAAACGCGCGCCCCACAACCCTACGCCCACCCCTCTAATCGCTTCCCGATGAGTTACAAACCCAGACCCATCGTATAAAAAAGTCTACTTTTATTTCCCTATTTTTTTCCCCGATTTTTTTCTGCAGACGCCCATGCATTTCCCCAAACTAAATTTCTAAGCCACGAGATCTAAAACTTAAGGAGGTATGGGAGCATCATTGGGTCTGGGAAATGTTGTTTCCGGCGATCTGGGAGGAGTATTTGCCAAAACTTTCTTGTACGCTACGCGCGAACCCATGGTCGCGCTCCGCTTAGATATATCAGAGAACAGACACGCGTCCCCACCATTATCCAAGACTGATCTGCGCCCATGCACCAATATGTTAACTGTGTCTGAATTTCCGAAATTTCCCTGACAAACATCCTAAACATGGAGGTTTTTCTGTATTGGCTGTCCATATATGAAATTTTGTGCAACATTATGGGTATGTTTTGGAGTGAATTGATTTCACGAGAAGTGTGAATGTTCAAATTCTGAACGAATAATGAGCTTAAAACCTTGAAAAGTGGGGCTGACGGGTATTGTGGGCCGCGACGTAGAATCACCTACAAAAGCAATGATCCACAGGAGATGCGATAAGGTCGAACATGATGTGTGACTGGTGACAATGTTCAAAAAGATTACGGATGGAGAAAAAAAATATTGGAAAAATACTTGGTTACTCAGGCAATAGTGAACATCTAGTTGGTCATTTTCAAGCCCGAGATGTGCCATTTCCAGTGATCTGGAGGGTGTCAAAACCAGAAATTTTCTTGTACGCTGCGCGCCAACCAGGGCGCTCCGCTTAGATAGTAATTCGCGCCCCCCGGGTTAGAAAATCCTGGATACGCCACTGGCAACCGACTTAAAGCAAGTCTGATTTCCAGTCACACGCGCGACAAAGTTCATGGGACTTTAGTGTGTGATTTCCCCCACATTTAGTTAAGTCAATGGAGAAGCTCCATTGACTAACTGTGTATGATCGTTTGAAACAACGTACGATCGGAAGTTTTACCTCGCAGATGGTAATCATTGAAAACTTGAAGCAAACGTTCGGGATTGTTTTATTTTTCATAATAAAATAAAACTGTTAGCAAAACTGCTTATCCACGAAAGAGCCTGTGTAAGAATATGTGTAAAAGTAAGTTGGCCTGACGTTTCGATCCTGCTATAATCGAACGTCTATTTACTGCAGCTTCTCATGACTATTTCAGATTTAGATCACTATTATGATAAGAATACCCCGGTTGATATAAATATTCTTGATTTTTCTAAGGCATATGATGTAGTTCCTCATCGTAAATTGCTTGCCAAGATCGGCCATTATGGAATTCGGGGAGATCTCTCCTGTTGGATCAATAGTTTCTTGTCACATAGGACCCAAAGTGTGATTATCGATGGAATATCATCAACATCCGCTCCTGTTCTCTCAGGTGTTCCACGAGGCACCTGTCTTGGCCCAGTTCTGTTCTTATGCTATATAAACGACATTACTTATCACATTAAATCGCAACTTCGTTTATTTGCGGATGATGCTTTGCTATATAGGCCTATTTACTCATTTGACGACCATCTCATCCTCCAGAAAGATCTGAAGGCTCCTGAATCCTGGGCTACGCTTTGGGACATGAAATTCAATCCCTCTAAATGCTTCATGATGTCTACAAAGCGTAGCGGGGCAAAATCTGTGTTCGTTTACTCCATATACAATCAAATATTGGAGTGCGTCACTGCGCAACCTTATCTTGGTATCCTGTTTAGTGACAATTAAGTTTCTCTAGTCTCTACACATATAAATAAGATATGCTCTAGGACCAGCAGAACCCCTGGCTTCCTTAATAGGAATTTGCGCTCTTGCCCACCAGAATTACGTGAATTGGCCTATATGTCTATATGTCGTTCTACTCTTGAATACGCAGCTCAGATTTGGGACCCTTATAAGGTCTCAGACCAAGATAAAATAGAAAATATTCAAAGGAAGGAAGCACGCTGTTTAACTCATGATTTCCGTAGGCAATCCAGCGTCACTGAGATCTTGAAGACTTTAGAGTGGGAACCCCTCACAGAAAGAAGGAAAAGGGCCAGACTTATGCTCTTTTACCAATTAATGGCCTAATTGCAGTCCCAAACGAGACTAATCCCTTCTTGAAACCAGGGAGGCGTGGCCGCTTTACACAGATTCCACATAATCATCGTGTTTTTCAGTATAGTTTCTATCCTGACTATAAAAGACTGGAATACACAATCCTTGGCCGTTAAAGAGAGCCCTAGTCTTGAGGTGTTTAAGATTGCCTACGCATTGTTATTAGCACTGTTACACTGCTGCGCACCAACATCCTCGTTGTGATACCCGAGAGGGGTTTTTAATGAGTACCTAACAGAAGCAAAAGCAGAAGGCCAACTTACTTTTACACATTATTTTTCATATCAGATTATATATTTCGATATCAGCTAACGAAATAACGAATATTTTATTTACGTGCAATATACTTTTCACTTTATTATCGTTCGAGTTGTAACACTGACAATGGAATTAATTATTAATAGCAGTTGTACAAGCTGTCATTAACTTCTACTTTTTTTTTTTTCATTTCGTAGCCAATGGCTACTATTTTTCCCTTCTGTAGTCTGTAGCCTACAGCACTGTCAGTTGTGGTGGGATTGCAATATTGCGACTCTTCGTTATAAACGTACAGCGCCCCATGTATGTATTACAGTGTTCTTTACTTGCTCCATTAATCTTAACTGTGAAAAGTTAAGTCGTTCATTTACATCTTTGATTGTATTGGCCTAGAAGTTGGTAATTTTGCATAACACTAAATCATACATTAAGCCAGTTCCACGAAAATGATGAAATAATCGGTAATCGGCATCGGCCGATTGTCACATGAATTAATCGTAATAGGTAAAACCGATTTGAAAACGCAATATGCAAATAATGGAAACAAATATGATGGTCGTTACTTTCCAGTTAAGCAAAGATAAGAGGCTAGTGTAATTTCCAAGGAAAAACGCGTACTATCGACTAGCGAAATCTATCGTGATAGTATTGCGTCACTACAAGTGTCATCAAGACAGCAAGATAATAAGACATCTGAAGCATTTTTCAGGATATTGTTTTACTACAAGCTTGGAAAGAAGTCAATATTTTTTTCTAAAAACTTTTGAAATGACGAGACGAAAGTATTTTGGTATTTCAACAATAATCAGAAAATGTCCACTTGGCTAGAAGTGGGGGGGGGGGTGGACTCTACAGCAACACCATCAAAACTTTCGGATACACCTAGATCCACCTATAGTCTGACCACAGCTACGGGTGTACCCCCTCCCCCCCCCACTCCCCCCGACTTTACATCATTCATAGGCAAAACTGCATGGTGTATATGGAGCCACCTCCTCCGTTTTTAAATTTTTCTTTAAAATTCTTCCATTATAGTGTACGCCCTACCTAAGTCAGTTGGGATCAACCCCCACCCCCTTGAAATCCTATATTAAATATGGGGGTCGAGAAGGGTTCCCATTCTGCTAGTCTTGCGAACCGATTTCAAGTAGTAGATAACATATATACATCTGCTAATAATATGTGTTGCATGGCTACATGAAGGTAGCATTATATAATATGTACCTCTTTTTCAGGCATAATTGTATATACGAATAATAACTGGTTGGTCAACATGCCCACCCAACGGCTATTTACCGAATAACTGGACGGGCAAGACTGTATTTTATTATTTTCCATGCAATTATATAATAGTGATTTTCACATCGGTCAGTTCAGTTTTCAAACTTCACACTAGTATTCTTTAGCACAACCTTAAGTTTAGACAAAAAATTATAGTATAAATACGCCTCAGAATTGTTTCAGTCGGAGGACCCCGACAACCCCTCATGGAATTACATTCAACGACTCCACAGCAACACCATCAACACTTTCAGATCCACCTATAGTCTGACCATAAAGGTTCATTCCCCTTTCTAAATGTCTCGGGAGAATTTTTGAATGTGAACCCACGTTACTGGGTACTAAACCATACAGGAGAGTCGTTCCGTTTTCAGGATTGGAGAAGCAAACTTACCGATACAGCCCCTCCATGAATGCACATGCACTTAATTAGTAATATACACAAATTAGCCACAAGATGGACCTCCTCCTATATGTTCTACACCCTTCCCCATATCTATGTAGATATGTGACAAATCACTTGATTGGCGTAGGAAGGGATCAACATATTAATGGGTTGGGGAAGTGGCCGGGTGGCGAATTTTTTTTTCCCAAACAGGTTCTCAATTACGGAGTTTTCAGCCAATCAGATTGCTCGTGACGTCAGCATCAAACGCTTGATAGTTCGAAGACATACACTGAGTTACACACTGACACCTAATAAAGTCTTGTTACGCGGTTTCCCTGCAAACGCCCTAACTTTTACTTTTAATGCTTGGATAACATGTTGACCTTACTCATGATACATACGCTACATTCTATCGGTTTCGTGTTTACGCCATCCAAGATTCGTCAGCCGTTCTATTGAAATCGGAATTCGTTTCGTGGAATGGGTAGGCCTACACCAAAATCAACTTCACGACGCGAGTTCAGCCTTGAATGAATATACGCAAAACAGTTTAGTGTATAGTCAAGGCTTCATAATTGACGCACCCCCGTAATTGACGCACCTTCAATTATTACTAGCAACGATACAGCAGGCTACCTAATCTTTTTGCAGTCAAGCAGAATTACATATTTCATGAGTTTGGATCCATTTCAGCTATTTGATGACCAAATTGTGGAATTTTTAAGCTTTTAACACCCTTCCTCCCGGTTTTGTACGTTCAGTTTTTGGGCATTTGGAAATCTTGCACCCTAAAAATAACCAACATTTCCTCAATATCATGGACAACACTACTCTCTGGGACCTGATCTGCCTAAGCTTAGAGGCTCAAAGTATAGCAAACAGCATCTAAAGTCAATGGATGTATACTAAAGCCTTCACTACAGTTAGCTTATCGACGAATGTGTCAATTTAGGGGTATGAAAGAACTTGACACGGCAGACATTTTGTGGTCAAGTTCTGCTCAATTGTACGTTGCATATGCACAGAACAATAAATATATTGAGATCATTACATTTCTGAGGAACCACACATATGAAAAACTCATACAGTTGAGTGATTTTGATTTTTCCTTGATAGAAATCGTTGATCAAATCCTTAAGTGCGTCAATTATGAGCCCACCATGCTACAGTATGCATGTATTTCCGTCACTGCAATGTGTACACAGTTATAATACATATGGGCCTATATCGCATGTGTTATGTACCCCTGTACGAAACTTTCACTGTGCGATGTTATCGATAAATGCCTTCACAGAAATCTTCGATCAAAGTAGATCATACAATACTAGTGTGCTCATTATGTCTAAACCAATTCCAAACACGTCTACATATATTTACGAAAAGCTGCGGGTAATTTTGAACGGGTATATCTTCGTTGCAACGAATGGATGCAGACATTTTGATAACCTCGAAGTGAAGGGTTTTATTGTTATGACGTAACTTTTCCGACCAATCATGAGCGACTATTTATACACAATTGAGAACCTGTTTGGGAAAAAAAAAATTCGCGGCCGGGAGGCATCCCAATTAAGTAAACAATACACATTTTGTCATTACTGTGACCCATCACATGGAACACTGACAAATTTCAAAATTTTCATATCAAAATTTTAATTATTTTATCCCGAAAGTTTTGAATATTTTTTGGAATTGAAACCCTTTCTCAAAATTTAAACCCCTTTCTTGAAAATCAAGTTTGTCTTAAAATTGCAATCTGTAATATAACCGAAATTCTCAACATTAAACTACTTTATCTAAATTAAACTTCTTCGATTGATTTCGACTTCTTTAATTCCCTTCATGTAAAATCTCGATTTCTTTTTGTTTTAAAGTTTAAAAGGGGGGGGGGGCAGTGGCGGAGCTAGGGGTATTGGTCAGGGGGGCGAGAATGGTCTGTAGGGGCGCTTTCGACACTATCTAAGCGGAGCGTCATTGGTTGGCGCGGAGCGTACAGACATTTTTTGAGTAAAGATACACTCTAGATCGCCGGAAATGACCCTTTCCGGGCCTTGCTAATTTGCAGATAAACGAAGAATAAATAGGTGTTATCGCCATTTTGTCAGAAAATTACACCAACAAAATGTGACAAATGCCAATAGGTAGATGAGAGCGCAATAAAAAAGTCAATAATCGCGAATAAGTGAAAAGTGGTAAAAAGCTGAAAAGGGCACCAGCAGTCCATTTGAGTCCGTCAGGGGGCATCCGCCCCCCTGACTGTATGGACGCTCCGCCACTGGGGGGGGGGGCTACTTGAATTGACTATTAACATTATTGGTGAAATGTCGACATAGTATTTAGATTTGAGCAATTACGAGGTACGTGAAAAGACAAAACATCGTTTGATTGCCTGACACTCTCTTTGCTGGTGCAAAGATTCAGCTGAATAATCCAGCACTGACACGGAGTGGAATTAATTACAATGGTGGTTGGGTGGGGAGGGATGAAAAAAGTTGTGTAGTTACATTTATTCCGATAAGTTCATAATGATCAAGTGATTATTTGTAAGCAACAAAAATGTAACTTGACACAGACACGTTTTGTCTGCACGATGTGTCTGCAAGATGTGTATGACGGAACAAGGATGTTCAATTTATGTTATTCCATGTAGGTTTTAATATTCATTAAACATGTACTTCTTTGAAACAGACGGTATTCACACTTTTGTGTTAATTGTTTGTTTATGCATCCGCTAACAGATAATAAGGTGGGTGAATGAGTACATAAAATGCTTTTTTGCCCAAATTGTAACCGGTGGTGGGGGGGGGGCGATGCACGGGGACTAACACCTTACCGCTTAGGGAGAAATGTCAATGATAACTTGATCTACTTGATATAGGAAGTGTTGTTTATTTACTTCCTCGACCCCTTCCTTAATACATACCCAATCGACGTCAGTTTTTAAACTGTCAGTTTCCACCGGGCATGTA
The DNA here is from genome assembly GCF_037975245.1 of Apostichopus japonicus. NCBI lineage: Eukaryota > Metazoa > Echinodermata > Holothuroidea > Aspidochirotida > Stichopodidae > Apostichopus > Apostichopus japonicus. The sequence goes on from NC_092567.1 coordinate 11,221,237, forward strand.
TAACGTTACGTACATTTATTTCTATTGGCGCCAAAATGTCTGTTACAAATCTCAAACATCACCCGCGAACAGCTGGGAAACACCTGTATGAATATCGGTGACTCATGCTATTGAATACCTGTTCACATCTAGTATATATCAGTATCACTTACAATGAATGGTTTAGTGTTAGTATATCAGTGCATGGAGTTTCAGAGTACGTAGTATAATCGTGGAGGTTGTTTGTTACCATTGACTTGTTGAGTGGTTATTAAGATGGATTGTTTAATGGAGAGGAACCGCTGTGAATAGTAAAAACAGTAATTATTGATCAGAGAGATAATTTGACGGTATGGTATAGAGGCATAGGCTAGGATGTGTACAAAGGCCAGGCCAAACTTAGGTAGGCTATATGTAGACTAGTAATACAGTTAGGCTATGTTAACAATCTCAAACATCACCCGCGAAAAGCTAGAATTACTACTTTTAGCAAGAGGACATGCTTAGCAAATCTAACTAATAAATAATATAAATCTTAACCTATCTTAGCCTATAATTGTTGACTGATTATCAAAAAATTCCAAGTTAAAGCATATCTTAAATATAAAGGAATTGAATAAAATACAATCGAGACACTGAGTCTTCTTTAGGGATCTTAAATTAAGCGAATAATAAAACCAGCGATTAACATTCTAGGTGAGCTGATTCCTACCCTTTAGTCTTTACTTCGAAAATAATTACTTCATTCTAGCTAACATAAAGTATCCATAGACAAACTTTGGAACTTTGATATCCCTTCCAAAAATTTAAATCACAGAAAAATGGTTCAACTCGACTTTACTCGTACATAATATAGCCTTATAGGCGTGAATACAAGTCAATCTATAACATTCCACAATTATTATTGTAATCACCTAACTTACTAAATCTACCAGGTCGGACATTTGAGCCAATTATGTGAGAAACCTGCAGCTTTTTACCGAGCAGGCTGACTGAAATAATGTTATTTAATAACTGATTATTAGTTGAATAACCTAACTCCTGCCAATATACCTGACACTTAATGTGATATATAGTTTTGTTAAATACTGTATAGGGCCTAGAGTTTTGAGCCTCTATTAATTATAAACAGTTTTCCAATTTAAGTCTAATAATAATCAAATGCAATACATAGTTATTAAAAAGGAATCTTTCGTCCATGTCTTTCCAGCAGCAACTAGATCGTGGTGTTCTACTCACAGCTGGTTTTGTCTTAATTTTACCCACTTAATTATAAAAACCGTACGTCATTTCCAAGCCAACAGACTTATGGCCACATGATATTTAAAAAGTAAAATGGTTTTGAAATTGAAAGTGCGCCACTTATTTTACACTGCTGCAACACTCAAGCAGAAGTTTGCCAGAGCCGTAGCTCTAACGTTAAATGTTCCGCTAACTGTTCACACCCGATGAACTCCATAGTAACAGAAGATATTTCAATGAAGACCCAATTAACCTGATTAAACTTAAAAGTAATAATTAATTAGTATAATTAAACCCTCAAGGATATGAAGTGTTTCCAGATAACAATATTATTTGTAAAAAAAAAATATAAAAAGCGGATGGTACTATTTAATTGGAAGAAACGATAAAGTTTAGAAAGTTAAAATCATAAGCAATACCCAATTTAGGAATATCTACAAACACAAAGAAAGAAAAATGTTACATTTCGAAAAAATCTACTAGAAGTTATGTCACACTCAAACCGTAACTTAGGAATGAATTTGATAATTAACTAATTAAACACAGATGGACATCATCTTTAAACAAATCATATTTATTAGAAATAATTATAATTCAAGCAGAATAGTCGGATTTGGATCAATAATTAAATAATTTGTATATTAAATTTTGAGTTTAAGCCTCGTCAACCTTCTCTCTTGAAACCGTGAATTTGATCTACCATACATCTGCTTCTCTAAATTGCATTTTAATTATAAGAAACAACCTATTGATTTAAATATATTTCTTCCAAATATCCTTAAACTTTATCAAACCTTGGTATTAGTTAGAGTAGAAGTTTCCTTTTCATGATTCCTATAACATTAAATTACATTTTCCTTCTGAAAGTTCTAAATAAAAATACAAATAAATTTGATCAATATTTTTCTTCAAAAGATAGATAATCTCAGTTATTATTTACCAATTTCTTATAAAATTCTCAACCCGTCATAGAGATTTGTTTCCTATTAACTAATAAATAAAAATATGTAGCCTCACGTTCTTATTTTATTAAACCCTACTAAGCCATAAAAACTTTAATAAATAATTTAATTGTAAAACAATAAAACTAACCCTTTAATCCTACATTACCACTTTATTTTTCTCTAATCTAATCTAATTATTTATGTTCATATTTGTCTCCCCTTAAAATTACTCCCTTATTTCCGTTCCATTAACTTTTTCCTTTTTCGGTAAACACGGCCTAAATGTCTTAGTTTTATTGCTTAACTTTCCATTTTTTTTATTTCATTATCTTTATTATTTACAATATCATAATAACTATAATAACTATTAAAACATAATAACTATTCTAATCCTTACCAAATCAAATGTATTGATCTCTATCTACTATATTTATCAGTAACTCTATTCTTTCATTCTAGATTCCTATCTCCCGTGTGGATCTATCCTCCTGCTCTCCTAGAGTTGATGAGTCTGGTCTGATCCTTATCCTTCGGTCTGGTCTCTCTCTCTCTATCCTGAGTTCTCTCCAGAAGCTGTGGATCTATGACAGCAGGAGACTAACTAATGAAGAGTTGGCGGCCATCTTGTCTTACTCCTCACAGTGTACAAGCTTGAAGTTGCTGAGGTAAGTATTCCGGTGTAGATGTTAGAATCAACATAACATTTAAACAGGGAATTAATTTAATTAATAAAAGTTATCAATATTAAACTAACAATAGAGAATATAAAGTCTGCTGTATTTTAATGTCAAGAATTGGATGTAATAAGTTTCAGTTGGATTTATTTGAACAATTAGGTCATCGTAAAACGAATTTTGTAGAATGTTATGATAAATAAAACAAAATATTAATTGATAAATAGGGTATATTTTGAGAGGGTGTTGGTAATAGAGGGGTGCAGGGGTGGGTGGTGGTTGTTTAAACTGTTCTTTGTTTATTTTAATGTTAACATTTAACTAAATAGGTTTTAGAATTACAGGAATGTTTATTAGGATAAAATAAGAGATATATAGACAAGGAAATTGGATTTTAATAATTCTAGAGAGTAAAATTAATATTCTAAATTAAAGTTTTGTAAGGATAACTGTTAATTTTGACTGAAACCTCCGAAATAGTTGATACTCAATTATGTACAATTAATTTAAGAAACAAAAGAGATTGAAAGTCGTTATTAATTTTAAAGTAGAAAAATGATGGCAATAATAATAGCATAAACTCCTCAAAATGTTGATCAGATTATGATACTCTAGCAAAACTGAAATTCATACAAAAGAAGCAACCAATAAAATAGTTTCGGTTGTCAAAATTTAAAAAATAGTTACTCAAATAATTAAAACAAAATAAAAGTTAACTAGAAGGAAATATATAATTGCAATTGAGTTAACTATATAGTTAAAAAAATGTATTGCAATAAATATCATTAAAGGCAAATCTGTATATCTGATAAATTTCAAAGGTTCAAATTTAATCCGATTAAACTGCATCACTTTCTTCGTTATAGTTTGAAATACGACGTTATACAAAATAAGCTTAATTGTGATTTATGCTTATATTCCTAATTTTTAAACAATAATTACAAAATTAACCGAGAGCTTCAACTTTGTATAACTGATTACTTTAAACAAAAACTGTATAATATTCCTCGTATTAATGTTACTTCATACTTGATTCGATCATGACGTCCCTGCTTAGTCCGTTTCAATGTAGTGTTAATTTAGCCCCCCCCCCACCCTACCTCAAACCAACCCCTCCTCTCTCTCCTCCTCTCGCCTTCTTTGGTCTCATAGATCAAACCTCGTAAAAGTTTCTCCTTTCCGTCTTTACCATTCAGCTTCAACTTACAGCTGACGTGTTACTAAAAAAAGAAAATATTTAAGTCGCACCCGTCAACCCCCCCCCCCCCCCCACCGCGCATCACCCAAATCTCGAAAGAAAAGACAAAAGCTATTGAGTAGTTAAATAAATTAAATATATGATAACGAACGATGCTTAACGTATGTTATATGTGAAACAACGCCATTCCGGGAATAACTGTGACCGCGGAGAAAAATATTACTGGAAATAATACACTTCGGGGGTTTTGTTTGGTCTGACCATGGAGGTAAAATGGTCTGATTATAAACAAAATGTAACAGAGAATGTTGATTCCCTATCTATACTAAATACTTTACCCCAATCCCAATGTGCTCTTGGGTAATTTTAGTCTCGCCTCCTCTGCCCCACTCCCCTTCAGGCAGCTTACCTGTACCCACCACCACCCCTTTCTTTCGCCGCCCCCCTATCTTTTTTAGGGAGCCCTTCAAATCAATTCCGTTTCTACTCGATAAAATAATCACCGTTTTATTACATACAGTAGGCTTACTCTACTTCTACAATAGTTTTCTGCACAGACGATTGATTCAAACAATTTATTTCTAAAGTAAAGTAAGTTAACAGTGAAGATGGCACACCTGGATCTCCCGTAAATACCTAATTAGCATAACAATAGATGACACGAGCCAGGGTTAAAGATAATGAATGTAAAAACGGGACACGCGTCTAGTGTACACCTGGAATGTTGTAACTGTCATACAACGTAACCATGGAAACCGACGATAAGTAGGTCAGTCCGTGTCTAGCAGTGGCTGGGAATAATGTAAAATCTTTTTATTCAATACGGGTTAGGTATATATCAAACAGCCATTCCGTGATACTGTATGTCATATGCCATGATATTACGACGTATTCTCATTATTATTCTTTGTTTATATATTTTTAATGAGTAAACTTGATTTCCTTGGTTGTTTAATACATCCCTCATTTGCGCCCTCCCTAATTTTATAGAAGGATTGTTTTATTTCCCTTTCTTCGTTTTTTCCCTTTATGTACTTGTCGTTGGTATATGGAAGTCTGCCTAATTAGCACATATTTAAATAGCCCTTAATGTAACTCACATATCTAATATGTGACTACAAACATTGCGGGTTCTTAATTGCCTAGTTTTATGGAGAACAGTTTTGTTCTGTGAAGTTGATTAAACTGTTAAACGGTGGAGATGAAATATTGCTCGTGTTTAGCAGAGAGAAAGGATTTCGAAGGTTCATGTCGCCTTACCAAATCTGAAATATATTAATATTATCCAACTAAGTTAATATATTTCTCAGCCATAAATCATAAACAAGCAAACAACAACACGAGCAAGGAAACAAAGCACTTGAGATCCTCTAAGATTCGTTTGATGAGATCTTTTATCTCTTTAAATATCGAATTATATACCGCACTAGTTATTTTTTATCTACACAGAACAGGCGAAAGTGATTAAATTATTCCATCGAAGTTTAAAATGTATAATGGATAACGAAAACTAGAAATCGATTTCAAATTTGCAACTGTTTTTAGCGAATTAAGAAAGGCTTAGAAGGCTGTCATCATCGCCTTCAGACTTTCTTCCAAATGGTTTATCATAGTAATAACACAGGCTAACAATATGAAGTACAGATTTCTATCCCGGTACATAATGAATGAACCTACAAGTTAACAATCAGAATAAACACTTACAGTATACAACTGCCAGGGTCATATCCAGGTCGTGAATATGGCCACGGTTCATTTAGTTTTGTTGCTGAGAAGGAAAAAAAGAAGCAGTTATTCACTTGTTGAAATGAATTCATTGCGTCATAATTTGCGATGTTTTACATGAATCATGGTGGTATGCTGATTAAAACTGCACATAAGTATATTGTGATAGTAACATGGTCGACAAGTAAAAAGAAAAAGAAAGGAAAATAAAACAGAAAAGAAACCGAAGGAGAGGTGTTATGTTCCTGGAAATACAGTTAGTAGAGATCTGTGGGTTATTGTATTCCGTCGGTCGCACATCCGGAGTTTTCCTCCCGTCAAATCGCAGCGAATTGAGTGGAAACATGTAAACTAAGTGTGTCTAAATACCGCGAGTCTACGCTTTCAGAACGCCTAAAGAGAAAGATGAATACTCTACGCATAGACCTCTAAATATGATTAAGAATGCAAAATAAAGTTGTGCACACTTCGTGACCGGTGGGTTAGGTGTTTCAGCGTTTACATAACGCGTTGCCAATTTTTCAACAATGTTGTTTGCTCTCAATAAATCAACGATTACGTAAGACATGATCGAAGTTGTGAACTGTTGAAGAACCATAAACCCGAATTTTGCATACCTAATTAAAGTAAGTCACTATCTTCTCTCAACTTTGTTGACCCATTTCGTATGTATACACACGCTCAGTTATCTCAACACTACACATTGTTTTAGCCCCAGCCACACGGAGTAATGTACATTATACAGGACAACAAACTCGGCGATAAATAGTTTTATAGATTTATAGATACATTTTATCAATAAAACCAAGGTGAATAGTGTTTGACCTGTAAATTTAAGCAAGTTTGAACACTTCACTGTTCATCGATATGACTTCAAGCATTAGCGCTTTTTTGGTTTCGATGATAATCGTAACGTATGCATTCATGCAGGCGGAGAGTGTGTGTATTTGTGTTTGTATTCTCGGACCTCAAAGGACGATGACTTGACTACACATGTATGTGTGTGTGTGTTTGCGTAAGGTGGTTTACGGGGACCTGCATGTGACAACACACCTTCGCTATGGGGACTGTGAACATTGTGGGGACCTGTATCAGGTCCCCATAATGTTTTGCTAATACAAAACTTATTTTGCATGTTTTAGATGAAAATAAGGATTTTTAATTTTTTTTAATTTTTTCTTCTTTCTTGAAAATTTTTCAACACACATTGTGGGGACCTATGGTATTTTTGAAGAGCGCCCCCCAAAATGTGTAACTCTATGTACAAATAGTATACAGAAAATTCAAAAGCCAGGCTCTGGTTACCAAAGCCACATTTCAAGGGCGCAGGCTGGTGTTAGCCTGGCAAAGAGGGGGGCATGCCTTTTTTCAGGAAAGTGGAACTCGGTTTCAAAGAGCAAGTACATGTATTTACTCACATCATTAGATCCATCAATTGTATAACCGGCTTAGGGTTGGATAGAGCTTTTAGTATGAAAAGGAGTTTTTTTAGGGATTTATAAGAATTTTTTAGTGCAGGGTGGGGTGGGGTGGGGAAGGGAGGGGGCATGGTGGCAATAATGCAAGCACCATTTTTGGTTGGCAAGCAGTGTATGGAGAAGGCTGTTGCTAAAATATGATCCCAGATTGCATGAAAATGGTATATACTTCCCAACATTGTTTGCATCTATGCATTCTTTTGTCTGGGAGTTCATGTTTTAGAAGTTTACACCTCCATAAACAAATATAAATAGTTGGAAAGATTTCACTTAGGCTTACTAGTAGGTAATAATTGTGAATTGACCATTTGTCAATATCAATATACAAAAGCATGATACAGCCTCCTGAAATAGTAGCCATAGCCTGTATATGCTGAAGGTAATCCATATGGGGGATTTTGACGTAAATTAATTGTTAGAACTCTTTTTTCTTCAAGGTTACAGAATAGCCTATGTAATAATATAAGAGATTTTCATAGTTTAAATACTCTCTTTCACCTAAATTTGACATACTCCTTAAGAGTTCTGTACATGCAAGTACAGAATTTATTGAAAACAAGTTCCAGGTATTCATGTATGACGAATTCAGATAAAGCATATTTTGAGTATGGACAGAATTTGGCACCTGAGCCATCTAGCGATTCCTATCAAGATCTGTCAACTTGTCACAATGCTAAACTGGTAAGTATAAATTTTATTGCTTCAGAACTATATCTGTACAAGTAATGTTGCTGTTGTAATCACTGTTTACTTTTTAGCAATTTAAAATTACACTTTAGAAGTTGCACAATGATGACTACTATTTCTAATAACATGTTTATGCTATTTATGCAGGCTTCATGCTAATTGTTAAAACCTGCAGTTACAATTGGTGGCAGATATATACTTTACATGATTGGCATAAAAGCTTTGTATTCATATAGGCTCAATGGGAATATAAGATACAACAAAATAGAACAGAGGTTCGGTGGTTCTGTGACACTCTACTAGGCAAGAAATTGCATTCCTTCCAACCGAGATAATTTGTTTTTATTTCACTTCAAATTGTGCCATATATACGGTTTTCTGTAACACTTTAATGACAAGTAGTGTTATATGCTATGATGATTGCTCTTCACCCTGGATTTCATTCCAGCAGTCGCAACTCCTATTGTTTAATTAATGTGGTATTATTTATCTTAATCCTAATTGCCCTCATGGAGATACAAGGAATGTACCACAGAAAGTTTGTAATATCTTGACATGGACATTTTCTTTATTTCTTCATATTTAGATCAAACAACTTCCACATCATCAAGGGAAAAGGAATTTTTTGTTCACTATATAGCTAAGGCAAGAAGCAGGTAAGTTCAGGGCATGCATACTACTCCGTAAATATGCATCAAAGTAATGCATTTATATCCCAGAGAGTATAACATCTTTAATAATATCAAACAATTCAAAGCTTTGATGTTACTCTAAAATGGTAAACTGTTTAATCTTGAATAAGGTCAGTGTAGAAAATTACCTTGTCTAACTTTTACCGGCTACCTCCCATATGTGAAACCATTATGTTGGGCAAGGGGGGAGGGGGGGGATGGTGAGGGGGCAACTGGGAAAGCAGGTATGTATGTTAGCGCTGTCATTCGCATAGCATATTTGAAAGCATAGGATTTTATGTGAATTCGTCCTTGTTGAATGGGATGGAGGGTCGGTGGGGGGGGGGGGGAAGGGGTGGATCCAAGTGACTTGGCTGCCCTCTTGGACATAATTTGCTTTTATCCCTGCTACATAAAGTTTGATATGTCTTGAAAATTACAGATTGTACACTATCACACTATCTAGCTCATTGCATGGGGCAGTTGGTGTCGGTTACTATGGAATCAGGTACCATATACAGGGTTAGACCTCCATGATGCCCTAATATTGTGATATTATGTATAAATAATGTTTTGATGTCATTCCACTAGTTGATTGGGAATGAGGGGTGGGGATGATTGGAAAGCCCTAATCAGAATATATATGCTGTTGCATGTGCTGTATTCATACAATTTGATATATCATAGAGAAAATAGGGATGTACACTGTTATGGCTTTCTCATATTGTTCCAGAAAGATTTTTTTACCATTTCCAACAGCATACATTAAGGTGACGTATATTAAATGTAATGTAGAATGTCTTTTTTTTCAACTTTTAGGGTCCCCATAATGTGTGTGAGAATTTAATGACCAGTCTAATATTAATTTTTGACCATCTTATTTCCACCGTTTCAAAGTTTCGATGTCATTCCAAATTGGTAAACTGCTTAGACTCAAATACATCAGTGTAGAAAATTACCTTGTACAACTTTTACAGGCTCCACCCATATGTGGATCCATCATGTGGAGCAGTTAGGGGTTGCATGGGGGGGAGGGGGTTGCTTTTTTTTTTTACCATTTCCAACATCATAGATTGAGGTGATGTAGGTTTGAGATCTCATTAATATCAAATATTTGAAAGCATAGGATTTTATGTGTATTCATCCTTGTTGAATGGGATGAAGGGTGGGGAGGGGGTGGGTCCAAGGGGCTTGGCAGTAGACTATTTGCTTTTATCCCTGCTAAATAAAGTTTGATATGTCTTGAAAATGACAGATTGTACACTATCTAGCTCATTGCACGGAGCAATTGGTGTGGGTTACTATGGAATCAGGTACCGTATACAGGGTTAGACCTCCATGATGCCCTAATATTGTGATAATATGTCTAAATAATGTTTTGATGTCATTCCACTAATTGAGTGGGAATGAGGGGTGGGGATGATTAGAAAGTCCTGTTAAGAATATACACTGTTGCATATGCTACATTCAAACAATTTGATCTATCTTAGAGAAAATATGGTTGCACACTGTTATGGTTTTCTCCTAATTGTTCCAGAAAGATTTTTTACCATTTCCATCACCACAGATTAAGGTGATGTATGTTAAATGCTAGGTAAAAGTTTATATATATTTCCAACTTTTACGGTCTCCATAATGTGTGCGAGAATTTAATGAACAGTCTAATATTAATTGTTGACAATTGTATTTCCACCGTTTCAAAGTTTCGATGTCATTCCAAATTGGTAAACTGCTTAGACTCAAATACATCAGTGTAGAAAATTACCTTGTACAACTTTTACAGGCTCCACCCATATGTGGATCCATCATGTGGTGCAGTTAGGGATTGGGGGGGGGGTTGCTGGTTTTTTTTTACCATTTCCAACAGCATAGATTGAGGTGATGTATATTAAATGCTAGGTAAAAGGTTTTTTTATTCCAACTTTTAGGGTCCCCATAATGTGTGTGAGAATTGAAGGAACAGTCTAATATTAACTTTTGAAAATCTTATTTCCACCAATTCAGAGTTTCAGTGTCATTCCAAATTGGTAAACTGCTTAGACTCAAATACATCAGTGTAGAAAATTACCTTGTACAACTTTTACAGGCTCCACCCATATGTGGATCCATCATGTGGTGCAGTTAGGGGTTGGGGGGGGGGTTGCTGGTTTTTTTTACCATTTCCAACAGCATAGATTGAGGTGATGTATATTAAATGCTAGATAATAGGGTTTTTTTCCAACTTTTAGGGTCCCCATAATGTGTGTGAGAATTTAAGGAACAGTCTAATATTAACTTTTGAAAATCTTATTTCCACCAATTCAGAGTTTCAATGTCATTCCAAATTGGTAAACTGCTTAGACTCAAATACATCAGTGTAGAAAATTACCTTGTACAACTTTTACAGGCTCCACCCATATGTGGATCCATCATGTGGTGCAGTTAGGGGTGTGGGGGCGGGGGTTGCTGTAGAGGGCAACTGGGAATGCAGGTACATAGGTTTGAGATCTCATTAATATCAAATATTTGAAAGCATAGGATTTTATGTGTATTCATCCTTGTTGAATGGGATGGAGGGTGGGGAGGGGGTGGGTCCAAGGAGCTTGGCAGTAGACTATTTGCTTTTATCCCTGCTAAATAAAGTTTGATATGTCTTGAAAATGACAGATTGTACACTATCTAGCTCATTGCACGGAGCAATTGGTGTGGGTTACTATGGAATCAGGTACTGTATACAGGGTTAGACCTCCATGATGCCCTAATATTGTGATAATATGTCTAAATAATGTTTTGATGTCATTCCACTAATTGAGTGGGAATGAGGGGTGGGGATGATTAGAAAGTCCTGTTAAGAATATACACTGTTGCATATGCTACATTCAAACAATTTGATCTATCTTAGAGAAAATATGGTTGCACACTGTTATGGTTTTCTCCTAATTGTTCCAGAAAGATTTTTTACCATATCCATCACCACAGATTAAGGTGATGTATGTTGAATGCTAGGTAAAAGTTTATATATTTTTCCAACTTTTACGGTCTCCATAATGTGTGCGAGAATTTAATGAACAGTCTAATATTAATTGTTGACAATTGTATTTCCACCGTTTCAAAGTTTCCATGTCATTCCAAATTGGTAAACTGCTTAGACTCAAATACATCAGTGTAGAAAATTACCTTGTACAACTTTTACAGGCTCCACCCATATGTGGATCCATCATGTGGTGCAGTTAGGGATTGGGGGGGGAGGTTGCTGGTTTTTTTTTACCATTTCCAACAGCATAGATTGAGGTGATGTATATTCAATGCTAGGTAAAAGGTTTTTTTATTCCAACTTTTAGGGTCCCCATAATGTGTGTGAGAATTTAAGGAACAGTCTAATATTAACTTTTGAACATCTTATTTCCACCAATTCAGAGTTTCAATGTCATTCCAAATTGGTAAACTGCTTAGACTCAAATACATCAGTGTAGAAAATTACCTTGTACAACTTTTACAGGCTCCACCCATATGTGGATCCATCATGTGGTGCAGTTAGGGATTGGGGGGGGGGGTTGCTGGTTTTTGTTTACCATTTCCAACAGCATAGATTGAGGTGATGTATATTCAATGCTAGCTAAAAGGTTTTTTTATTCCAACTTTTAGGGTCCCCATAATGTGTGTGAGAATTTAAGGAACAGTCTAATATTAACTTTTGAACATCTTATTTCCACCAATTCAGAGTTTCAATGTCATTCCAAATTGGTAAACTGCTTAGACTCAAATACATCAGTGTAGAAAATTACCTTGTACATCTTTTACAGGCTCCACCAATATGTGGAACCATCATGTGGAGCAGAAAGGGGGAGGGGAGGGGGGTAGCAACTGGGAAAGCAGGTTATAGCTCTCATTAGGATCAAATATTTGAAAGCATAGGATTTTATGTGAATTCATCCTTGTTGAATGAGATGAAGGGTCAGTGGGGGGGGGGGGGTGGATCCAAGTGACTTGGCTGCCCTCTTGGACATAATTTGCTTTTATCCCTGCTACATAAAGTTTGATATGTCTTGAAAATTACAGATTGTACACTATCTAGCTCATTGCATGGGGCAGTTCAAGGTGTGGGTTACTATGGAATCAGGTACCGTATACAGGGTTAGACCTCCATAATGCCCTAATATTGTGATATTATGTCTAAATAATGTTTTCATATCATTCCACTAGTTGAGTGGGAATGAGGGGTGGAGATGATTTGAAAGCGCTATTACGAAAATACGCTGTTGCATATGCTACATTCATACAATTTGATATATCTCAGAGAAAATAGGGTTGTACACTGTTAAGGTTTTTTCCTATTATTTGAGAAAGATTTTTTTACCATTTCCAACAGCACAGATGAAGGTGCATTAAAGATAGGTAATTTTATTTTTGTTTTCAACTTTTAGGGTCCCATTATGTATGTGAGAATTTAATGAACATCTACCATTAATTTTTGACCATCTTATTTCCACCATTTCAAGGTTTCCATGCCATCCCAAATTGGGAAACTGCTCAATCTCAAATATATCAGTGTAGAAAATTATTTTCTCCAACTTTTACATTCACCACCAATATGTAGAACCATCATGTGGAGCAGATAGGGGGGAGGGGAGGGGGGGTAGCAACTGGGAAAGCAGGTTAGAGCTCTCATTAGGATCAAATATTTTAGAGCATAGGATTTTATGTGAATTCATCCTTGTTGAATGGGATGGAGGGTCGGTGGGGGGGGGATGGATCCAAGTGACTTGGCTGCCCTCTTGGACATAATTTGCTTTTATCCCTGCTATATAAAGGTTGATATGTCTTGAAAATTACAGATTGTACACTATCACACTATCTAGCTCATTGCATGGGGCAGTTCAAGGTGTCGGTTAGTATGGAATCAGGTACCGTATACAGGGTTAGACCTCCATTATGCCTTAATATTGTGATATTATGTCTAAATAATGTTTTCATATCATTCCACTAGTTGAGTGGGAATGAGGGGTGGAGATGATTGGAAAGCCCTATTGAGAAAATACACTGTTGCATATGCTACATTCATACAATTTGATATATCTCAGAGAAAATATGGTTGTACACTGTTGTGGTTTTCTCATATTGTTCCAGAAAGATTTTTTTACCATTTCCAACAGCATAGATTAAGGTGCATTAAAGATAGGTAATTTTATTTTTGTTTTCAACTTTTAGGGTCCCATTATGTATGTGAGAATTTAATGAACATCTACCATTAATTTTTGACCATCTTATTTCCACCATTTCAAGGTTTCCATGTCATCCCAAATTGGTAAACTGCTAAGACTCAAATACATCAGTGTAGAAAATTACCTTGTACAACTTTTACAGGCTCCACCAATATGTGGAACCATCATGTGGAGCAGAAAGGGGGAGGGGAGGGGAGGGGGTAGCAACTGGGAAAGCAGGTTATAGCTCTCATTAAGATCAAATATTTGAAAGCATAGGATTTTATGTGAATTCATCCATTTTGAATGGGATGGAGAGTCGGTGGGGGGGGGGGATGGATCCAAGTGACTTGGCTGCCCTCTTGGACATAATTTGCTTTTATCCCTGCTATATATAGTTTGATATGTCTTGAAAATTACAGATTGTACACTATCTAGCTCATTGCACGGAGCAATTAGTGTGGGTTACTATGGAATCAGGTACCGTATACAGGGTTAGACCTCCATGATGCCCTAATATTGTGATATTATGTCTAAATAATGTTTTCATATCATTCCACTAGTAGAGTGGGAATGAGGGTGGTTATGATTGGAAAGCGCCATTAAGAAAATACGCTGTTGCATATGCTACATTCACACAATTTGATATATCTCAGAGAAAATATGGTACATGTACACTGTTGTGGTTTTCTCATATTGTTCCAGAAAGATTTTTTGACCATTTCCAACAGCATAGATTAAAGTGATGTATATTAAATGTAATGTAGAATGTTTTTTTTTTTCAACTATTAGGGTCCCCATAATGTGTGTGAGAATTTAATGAAGTCTAATATTAATTTTTGACCATATTATTTCCACCTTTTCAAAGTTTCGATGTCATTCCAAATTGGTAAACTGCTTAGACTCAAATACATCAGTGTAGAAAATTACCTTGTACAACTTTTACAGGCTCCACCCATATGTGGATCCATCATGTGGTGCAGTTAGGGGTCCGGGGGTGGGGGTTGCTGTAGAGGGCAACTGGGAATGCAGGTACATAGGTTTGAGATCTCATTAATATCAAATATTTGAAAGCATAGGATTTTATGTGTATTCATCCTTGTTGAATGGGATGGAGGGTGGGGAGGGGGTGGGTCCAAGGGGCTTGGCAGGAGACTATTTGCTTTTATCCCTGCTAAATAAAGTTTGATATGTTTAGAAAATTACAGATTGTACACTATCTAGCTCATTGCACGGAGCAATTGGTGTGGGTTACTATGGAATCAGGTACCGTATACAGGGTTAGACCTCCATAATGCCCTAATATTGTGATATTATGTCTAAATAATGTTTTCATATCATTCCACTAGTTGAGTGGGAATGAGGGGTGGAGATGATTGGAAAGCGCTATTACGAAAATACGCTGTTGCATGTGCTACATTCATACAATTTGATATATCTCAGAGAAAATATGGTTGTACACTGTTACGGTTTTCTCCTATTGTTTGAGGAAGATTTTTTTAGCATTTCCAACAGCACAGATTAAGGTGTATAAAATTATAGGTGATTTTATTTTTGTTTTCAACTTTTAGGGTCCTATTATGTATGTGAGAATTTAATGAACATCTACCATTAATTTTTGACCATCTTATTTCTACCATTTCAAGATTTCCATGCCATCTCAAATTGGTAAACTGCTAAGACTCAAATACATCAGTGTAGAAAATTACCTTGTACAACTTTTACAGGCTCCACCAATATGTGGAACCATCATGTGGAGCAGAAAGGGGGAGGGGACGGGGTAGCAACTGGGAAAGCAGGTTAGAGCTCTCATTAGGATCAAATATTTGAAAGCAAAGGATTTTATATGAATTCATCCTTTTTGAATGGGATGGAGGGTCGGTGGGGGGGGGGATGGATCCAAGTGACTTGGCTGCCCTCTTGGACATAATTTGCTTTTATCCCTGCTACATAAAGGTTGATATGTCTTGAAAATTACAGATTGTACACTATCTAGCTCATTGCATGGGGCAGTTCAAGGTGTCGGTTACTATGGAATCAGGTACCGTATACAGGGTTAGACCTCCATAATGCCCTAATATTGTGATATTATGTCTAAATAATGTTTTCATATCATTCCACTAGTTGAGTGGGAATGAGGGGTGGAGATGATTGGAAAGCCCTGTTAAGAAAATACACTGTTGCATATGCTTCATTCACACAATTTGATATATCTCAAAGAAAATAGGGTTGTACACTGTACTGCAACTGGGAAAGCAGGTTTGAGCTCTCATTAGGATCAAATATTTGAAAGCATAGGATTTTATGTGAATTCATCCTTGTTGAATGAGATGAAGGGTCAGTGGGAGGGGGGGGTGGATCCAAGTGACTTGGCTGCCCTCTTGGACATAATTTGCTTTTATCCCTGCTACATAAAGTTTGATATGTCTTGAAAATTACAGTTTGTACACTATCACACTATCTAGCTCATTGCATGGGGCAGTTGGTGTCGGTTACTATGGAATCAGGTACCGTATACAGGGTTAGACCTCCATAATGCCCTAATATTGTGATATTATGTCTAAATAATGTTTTCATATCATTCCACTAGTTGAGTGGGAATGAGGGGTGGAGATGATTGGAAAGCCCTGTTAAGAATATACACTGTTGCATATATGCTTCATTCACACAATTTGATATATCTCAAAGAAAATAGGGTTGTACACTGTACTGCAACTGGGAAAGCAGGTTTGAGCTCTCATTAGGATCAAATATTTGAAAGCATAGGATTTTATGTGAATTCATCTTTGTTGAATGAGTTGAAGGGTCAGTGGGGGGGGGGGGGTGGATCCAAGTGACTTGGCTGCCCTCTTGGACATAATTTGCTTTTATTCCTTCTACATAAAGTTTGATATGTCTTGAAAATCACAGTTTGCACACTATCACACTATCTAGCTCATTGCATGGGGCAGTTGGTGTCGGTTACTATGGAATCAGGTACCGTATACAGGGTTAGACCTCCATGATGCCCTAATATTGTGATATTATGTCTAAATAATGTTTTCATATCATTCCACTAGTTGAGTGGGAATGAGGGGTGGAGATGATTGGAAAGCGCTGTTGAGAAAATACGCTGTTGCATATGCTACATTCATACAATTTGATATATCTCAGAGAAAATAGGGTTGTACACTGTTAGGGTTTTCCCCTATTGTTTGAGGAAGATTTTTTTACCATTTCCAACAGCATAGATTAAGGTATATTAAATGATAGTTAAATTTACTTTTGTTTTCAACTTTTAGGGTCCCATTTATGTATGTGAGAATTTAATGAACATCTACCATTAATTTTTGACCATCTTATTTCCACCATTTCAAGGTTTCCATGCCATCCCAAATTGGGAAACTGCTCAATCTCAAATATATCAGTGTAGAAAATTACTTTCTCCAACTTTTACATTCACCACCAATATGTAGAACCATCATGTGGAGCAGATAGGGGGAGGGGAGGGGAGGGGGGTAGCAACTGGGAAAGCAGGTTAGAGCTCTCATTAGGATCAAATATTTTAGAGCATAGGATTTTATGTGAATTCATCCTTGTTGAATGGGATGGAGGGTCGGTGGGGGGGGGGGGGGATGGATCCAAGTGACTTGGCTGCCCTCTTGGACATAATTTGATTTTATCCCTGCTATATAAAGTTTGATATGTCTTGAAAATAACAGATTGTACACTATCTAGCTCATTGCATGGGGCAGTTCAAGGTGTCGGTTAGTATGGAATCAGGTACTGTAGACAGGGTTAGACCTCCATAATGCCCTAATATTGTGATATTATGTCTAAATAATGTTTTCATATCATTCCACTAGTTGAGTGGGAATGAGGGGTGGAGATGATTGGAAAGCCCTATTGAGAAAATACACTGTTGCATATGCTACATTCATACAATTTGATATATCTCAGAGAAAATATGGTTGTACACTGTTGTGGTTTTCTCATATTGTTCCAGAAAGATTTCTTTACCATTTCCAACAGCACAGATTAAGGTGCATTATAGATAGGTAATTTTTCTTTTGTTTTCAACTTTTAGGGTCCCATTATGTATGTGAGAATTTAATGAACATCTACCATTAATTTTTGACCATCTTATTTCCACCATTTCAAGGTTTCCATGTCATCCCAAATTGGTAAACTGCTTAGACTCAAATACATCAGTGTAGAAAATTACCTTGTACAACTTTTACAGGCTCCACCAATATATGGAACCATCATGTGGAGCAGAAAGGGGGAGGGGACGGGGGGGGGGTAGCAACTGGGAAAGCAGGTTAGAGCTCTCATTAATATCAAATATTTGAAAGCATAGGATTTTATGTGAATTCATCCTTGTTGAATGGGATGGAGGGTCGGTGGGGGCGGGGGGGGGGTGGATCCAAGTGACTTGGCTGCCCTCTTGGACATAATTTGCTTTTATCCCTGCTACATAAAGTTTGATATGTCTTGAAAATTACAGATTGTACACTATCTAGCTCATTGCACGGAGCAATTGGTGTGGGTTACTATGGAATCAGGTACCGTATACAGGGTTAGACCTCCATTATGCCCTAATATTGTGATATTATGTCTAAATAATGTTTTCATATCATTCCACTAGTTGAGTGGGAATGAGGGGTGGGGATGATTGGAAAGCGCTATTGAGAAAATACGCTGTTGCATATGCTACATTCATACAATTTGATATATCTCAGAGAAAATATGGTTGTACACTGTTAGGGTTTTCTCCTATTGTTTGAGGAAGATTTTTTTACCATTTCCAACAGCACAGATTAAGGTATATAAAAGGATAGGTAATTTTTTTTTTTTTTAACTTTTAGGGTCCCATTATGTATGTGAGAATTTAATGAACATCGCTACCATTAATATTTGACAATCTTATTTCCACCATTTCAAGGTTTCCATGCCATACCAAATTGGTAAACTGCTTAGACTCAAATACATCAGTGTAGAAAATTACCTTGTACAACTTTTACAGGCTCCACCAATATGTGGAACCATCATGTGGAGCAGATAGGGGGAGGGTAGGGGAGGGGGGGTAGCAACTGGGAAAGCAGGTTATAGCTCTCATTAAGATCAAATATTTGAAAGCATACGATTTTATGTGAATTCGTCCTTGTTGAATGGGATGGAGGGTCGGTGGGGGGGGGTGGATCCAAGTGACTTGGCTGCCCTCTTGGACATAATTTGCTTTTATCCCTGCTACATAACGTTTGATATGTCTTGAAAATTACAGATTGTACACTATCACACTATCTAGCTCATTGCATGGGGCAGTTGGTGTCGGTTACTATATGGCATCAGGTACCGTATACAGGGTTAGACCTCCATAATGCCCTAATATTGTGATATTATGTCTAAATTATGTTTTCATATCATTCCACTAGTTGAGTGGGAATGAGGGGTGGAGATGATTGGAAAGCGCTATTGAGAAAATACACTGTTGCATATGCTACATTCATACAATTTGATATATCTCAGAGAAAATAGGGTTGTACACTGTTAGGGTTTTCTCCTATTGTTTGAAGAAGATTTTTTTACCATTTCCAACAGCATAGATTAAGGTATATTAAATGATAGTTAATTTTATGTTTGTTTTCAACTTTTAGGGTCCCATTTATGTATGTGAGAATTTAATGAACATCTACCATTAGTTTTTGACCATCTTATTTCCACCATTTCAAGGTTTCCATGCCATCCCAAATTGGGAAACTGCTCAATCTCAAATATATCAGTGTAAAAAATTACTTTCTCCAACTTTTACATTCACCACCAATATGTAGAACCATCATGTGGAGCAGATAGGGGGGAGGGGAGGGGGGGTAGCAACTGGGAAAGCAGGTTAGAGCTCTCATTAGGATCAAATATTTGAAAGCATAGGATTTTATGTGAATTCGTCCTTGTTGAATGGGATGGAGGTTCGGTGGGGGGGGGGGGGGATGGATCCAAGTGACTTGGCTGCCCTCTTGGACATAATTTGCTTTCATCCCTGCTACATAAAGTTTGATATGTCTTGAAAATTACAGATTGTACACTATCCCACTATCTAGCTCATTGCATGGGGCAGTTGGTGTCGGTTACTATGGAATCAGGTACCGTATACAGGGTTAGACCTCCATAATGCCCTAATATTGTGATATTATGTCTAAATAATGTTTTCATATCATTCCACTAGTTGAGTGGGAATGAGGGGTGGGGATGATTGGAAAGCCCTATTGAGAAAATACACTGTTGCATATGCTACATTCATACAATT
Source organism: Apostichopus japonicus (assembly GCF_037975245.1). Taxonomy (NCBI): domain Eukaryota; kingdom Metazoa; phylum Echinodermata; class Holothuroidea; order Aspidochirotida; family Stichopodidae; genus Apostichopus; species Apostichopus japonicus. The sequence goes on from NC_092567.1 coordinate 11,241,298, forward strand.
TGATATATCTCAGAGAAATATGGTTGTACACTGTTGTGGTTTTCTCATATTGTTCCAGAAAGATTTTTTTACCATTTCCAACAGCACAGATTAAGGTGCATTAAAGATAGGTAATTTTATTTTTGTTTTCAACTTTTAGGGTCCCATTATGTATGTGAGAATTTAATGAACATCTACCATTAATTTTTGACAATCTTATTTCCACCATTTCAAGGTTTCCATGTCATCCCAAATTGGTAAACTGCTTAGACTCAAATACATCAGTGTAGAAAATTACCTTGTACAACTTTTACAGGCTCCACCAATATATGGAACCATCATGTGGAGCAGAAAGGGGGAGGGGACGGGGGGGGGTAGCAACTGGGAAAGCAGGTTAGAGCTCTCATTAAGATCAAATATTTGAAAGCATAGGATTTTATGTGAATTCATCCTTGTTGAATGGGATGGAGGGTCGGTGGGGGGGGGGGGTGGATCCAAGTGACTTGGCTGCCCTCTTGGACATAATTTGCTTTTATCCCTGCTACATAAAGTTTGATATGTCTTGAAAATTACAGATTGTACACTATCTAGCTCATTGCATGGGGCAGTTCAAGGTGTGGGTTACTATGGAATCAGGTACCGTATACAGGGTTAGACCTCCATGATGCCCTAATGTTGTGATATTATGTCTTAATAATGTTTTCATATCATTCCACTAGTTGAGTGGGAATGAGGGGTGGAGATGATTGGAAAGCGCTATTGAGAAAATGCACTGTTGCATATGCTACATTCATACAATTTGATATATCTCAGAGAAAATAGGGTTGTACACTGTTAGGGTTTTCTCCTATTGTTTGAGGAAGATTTTTTTACCATTTCCAACAGCATAGATTAAGGTATATTAAATGATAGTTAATTTTATTTTTGTTTTCAACTTTTAGGGTCCCATTTATGTATGTGAGAATTTAATGAACATCACTACCATTAATTTTTGACCATCTTATTTCCACCATTTCAAGGTTTCCATGCCATCCCAAATTGGGAAACTGCTCAATCTCAAATATATCAGTGTAGAAAATTACTTTCTCCAACTTTTACATTCACCACAAATATGTAGAACCATCATGTGGAGCAGATAGGGGGGAGGGGAGGGGAGGGGGGGTAGCAACTGGGAAAGCAGGTTAGAGCTCTCATTAGGATCAAATATTTGAAAGCATAGGATTTTATGTGAATTCGTCCTTGTTGAATGGGATGGAGGTTCGGTGGGGGGGGGGGGGGATGGATCCAAGTGACTTGGCTGCCCTCTTGGACATAATTTGCTTTCATCCCTGCTACATAAAGTTTGATATGTCTTGAAAATTACAGATTGTACACTATCCCACTATCTAGCTCATTGCATGGGGCAGTTGGTGTCGGTTACTATGGAATCAGGTACCGTATACAGGGTTAGACCTCCATAATGCCCTAATATTGTGATATTATGTCTAAATAATGTTTTCATATCATTCCACTAGTTGAGTGGGAATGAGGGGTGGGGATGATTGGAAAGCCCTATTGAGAAAATACACTGTTGCATATGCTACATTCATACAATTTGATATATCTCAGAGAAATATGGTTGTACACTGTTGTGGTTTTCTCATATTGTTCCAGAAAGATTTTTTTACCATTTCCAACAGCACAGATTAAGGTGCATTAAAGATAGGTAATTTTATTTTTGTTTTCAACTTTTAGGGTCCCATTATGTATGTGAGAATTTAATGAACATCTACCATTAATTTTTGACAATCTTATTTCCACCATTTCAAGGTTTCCATGTCATCCCAAATTGGTAAACTGCTTAGACTCAAATACATCAGTGTAGAAAATTACCTTGTACAACTTTTACAGGCTCCACCAATATATGGAACCATCATGTGGAGCAGAAAGGGGGAGGGGACGGGGGGGGGGTAGCAACTGGGAAAGCAGGTTATAACTCTCATTAAGATCAAATATTTGAAAGCATAGGATTTTATGTGAATTCGTCCTTGTTGAATGGGATGGAGGGTCGGTGGGGGGGGGGATCCAAGTGACTTGGCTGCCCTCTTGGACATAATTTGCTTTTATCCCTGCTACATAAAGTTTGATATGTCTTGAAAATTACAGATTGTACACTATCTAGCTCATTGCATGGGGAAGTTCAAGGTGTCGGTTACTATGGAATCAGGTACCGTATACAGGGTTAGACCTCCATTATGCCCTAATATTGTGATATTATGTCTAAATAATGTTTTCATATCATTCCACTAGTTGAGTGGGAATGAGGGGTGGGGATGATTGGAAAGCCCTATTGAGAAAATACACTGTTGCATATGCTACATTCATACAATTTGATATATCTCAGAGAAATATGGTTGTACACTGTTGTGGTTTTCTCATATTGTTCCAGAAAGATTTTTTTACCATTTCCAACAGCATAGATTAAAGTGATGTATATTAAATGTAAAGTAGAATTTCTTTTTTTCAACTCTTAGGGTCCCCATAATGTGTGTGAGAATTTAATGAAGTCTAATATTAATTTTTGACCATCTTATTTCCACCGTTTCAAAGTTTCGATGTCATTCCAAATTGGTAAACTACTCAGACTCAAATACATCAGTGTAGAAAATTACCTTGTACAACTTTTACAAGTTCCACCCATATGTGGATCCATCATGTGGTGCAGTTAGGGGTGCGGGGGTTGCTGTAGAGGGCAACTGGGAATGCAGGTACATAGGTTTGAGATCTCATTAATATCAAATATTTGAAAGCATAGGATTTTATGTGTATTCATCCTTGTTGAATGGGATGGAGGGTGGGGAGGGGGTGGGTCCAAGGGGCTTGGCAGGAGACTATTTGCTTTTATCCCTGCTAAATAAAGTTTGATATGTCTTGAAAATTACAGATTGTACACTATCTAGCTCATTGCATGGGGCAGTTGGTGTCGGTTACTATGGAATCAGGTACCGTATACAGGGTTAGACCTCCATAATGCCCTAATATTGTGATATTATGTCTAAATTATGTTTTCATATCATTCCACTAGTTGAGTGGGAATGAGGGGTGGAGATGATTGGAAAGTGCTATTGAGAAAATACACTGTTGCATATGCTACATTCATACAATTTGATATATCTCAGAGAAAATAGGGTTGTACACTGTTAGGGTTTTCTCCTATTGTTTGAGGAAGATTTTTTTAGCATTTCCAACAGCATAGATTAAGGTATATTACATGATAGTTAATTTTATGTTTGTTTTCAACTTTTAGGGTCCCATTTATGTATGTGAGAATTTAATGAACATCTACCATTAGTTTTTGACCATCTTATTTCCACCATTTCAAGGTTTCCATGCCATCCCAAATTGGGAAACTGCTCAATCTCAAATATATCAGTGTAAAAAATTACTTTCTCCAACTTTTACATTCACCACCAATATGTAGAACCATCATGTGGAGCAGATAGGGGGGAGGGGAGGGGAGGGGGGTAGCAACTGGGAAAGCAGGTTAGAGCTCTCATTAGGATCAAATATTTGAAAGCATAGGATTTTATGTGAATTCGTCCTTGTTGAATGGGATGGAGGTTCGGTGGGGGGGGGGGGGGATGGATCCAAGTGACTTGGCTGCCCTCTTGGACATAATTTGCTTTCATCCCTGTTACATAAAGTTTGATATGTCTTGAAAATTACAGATTGTACACTATCCCACTATCTAGCTCATTGCATGGGGCAGTTGGTGTCGGTTACTATGGAATCAGGTACCGTATACAGGGTTAGACCTCCATAATGCCCTAATATTGTGATATTATGTCTAAATAATGTTTTCATATCATTCCACTAGTTGAGTGGGAATGAGGGGTGGAGATGATTGGAAAGCGCTATTGAGAAAATACACTGTTGCATATGCTACATTCATACAATTTGATATATCTCAGAGAAAATAGGGTTGTACACTGTTAAGGTTTTCTCCTATTATTTGAGAAAGATTTTTTTACCATTTCCAACAGCATAGATTAATGTGCATTAAATGATAGGTAAATTTATTTTTGTTTTCAACTTTTAGGGTCCCATTATGTATGTGAGAATTTAATGAACATCTACCATTAATTTTTGACAATCTTATTTCCACCATTTCAAGGTTTCCATGTCATCCCAAATTGGTAAACTGCTTAGACTCAAATACATCAGTGTAGAAAATTACCTTGTACAACTTTTACAGGCTCCACCAATATGTGGAACCATCATGTGGAGCAGAAAGGGGGAGGGGAGGGGGGGGGTAGCAACTGGGAAAGCAGGTTATAACTCTCATTAAGATCAAATATTTGAAAGCATAGGATTTTATGTGAATTCGTCCTTGTTGAATGGGATGGAGGTTCGGTGGGGGGGGGGGGTGGATCCAAGTGACTTGGCTGCCCTCTTGGACATAATTTGCTTTTATCCCTGCTACATAAAGTTTGATATGTCTTGAAAATTACAGATTGTACACTATCTAGCTCATTGCATGGGGCAGTTCAAGGTGTCGGTTACTATGGAATCAGGTACCGTATACAGGGTTAGACCTCCATGATGCCCTAATATTGTTATATTATGTCTAAATAATGTTTTCATATCATTCCACTAGTTGAGTGGGAATGAGGGGTGGAGATGATTGGAAAGCGCTATTGAGAAAATGCACTGTTGCATATGCTACATTCATACAATTTGATATATCTCAGAGAAAATAGGGTTGTACACTGTTAGGGTTTTCTCCTATTGTTTGAGGAAGATTTTTTTACCATTTCCAGCAGCATAGATTAAGGTATATTAAATGATAGTTAATTTTATTTTTGTTTTCAACTTTTAGGGTCCCATTTATGTATGTGAGCATTTAATGAACATCGCTACCATTAATTTTTGACCATCTTATTTCCACCATTTCAAGGTTTCCATGCCATCCCAAATTGGGAAACTGCTCAATCTCAAATATATCATTGTAGAAAATTACTTTCTCCAACTTTTACATTCACCACAAATATGTAGAACCATCATGTGGAGCAGATAGGGGGGAGGGGAGGGGAGGGGGGTAGCAACTGGGAAAGCAGGTTAGAGCTCTTATTAGGATCAAATATTTTAGAGCATAGGATTTTATGTGAATTCATCCTTGTTGAATGGGATGGAGGGTCGGTGGGGGGGGGGGGATGGATCCAAGTGACTTGGCTGCCCTGTTGAACATAATTTGCTTTTATCCCTGCTATATAAAGGTTGATATGTCTTGAAAATAACAGATTGTACACTATCAGCTCATTGCATGGGGAAGTTCAAGGTGTCGGTTACTATGGAATCAGGTACCGTATACAGGGTTAGACCTCCATTATGCCCTAATATTGTGATATTATGTCTAAATAATGTTTTCAAATCATTCCACTAGTTGAGTGGGAATGAGGGGTGGGGATGATTGGAAAGCCCTATTGAGAAAATACACTGTTGCATATGCTACATTCATACAATTTGATATATCTCAGAGAAATATGGTTGTACACTGTTGTGGTTTTCTCATATTGTTCCAGAAAGATTTTTTTACCATTTCCAACAGCATAGATTAAAGTGATGTATATTAAATGTAAAGTAGAATTTCTTTTTTTCAACTCTTAGGGTCCCCATAATGTGTGTGAGAATTTAATGAAGTCTAATATTAATTTTTGACCATCTTATTTCCACCGTTTCAAAGTTTCGATGTCATTCCAAATTGGTAAACTACTCAGACTCAAATACATCAGTGTAGAAAATTACCTTGTACAACTTTTACAAGTTCCACCCATATGTGGATCCATCATGTGGTGCAGTTAGGGGTGCGGGGGTTGCTGTAGAGGGCAACTGGGAATGCAGGTACATAGGTTTGAGATCTCATTAATATCAAATATTTGAAAGCATAGGATTTTATGTGTATTCATCCTTGTTGAATGGGATGGAGGGTGGGGAGGGGGTGGGTCCAAGGGGCTTGGCAGGAGACTATTTGCTTTTATCCCTGCTAAATAAAGTTTGATATGTCTTGAAAATTACAGATTGTACACTATCTAGCTCATTGCATGGGGCAGTTGGTGTCGGTTACTATGGAATCAGGTACCGTATACAGGGTTAGACCTCCATAATGCCCTAATATTGTGATATTATGTCTAAATTATGTTTTCATATCATTCCACTAGTTGAGTGGGAATGAGGGGTGGAGATGATTGGAAAGCGCTATTGAGAAAATACACTGTTGCATATGCTACATTCATACAATTTGATATATCTCAGAGAAAATAGGGTTGTACACTGTTAGGGTTTTCTCCTATTGTTTGAAGAAGATTTTTTTACCATTTCCAACAGCATAGATTAAGGTATATTAAATGATAGTTAATTTTATGTTTGTTTTCAACTTTTAGGGTCCCATTTATGTATGTGAGAATTTAATGAACATCTACCATTAGTTTTTGACCATCTTATTTCCACCATTTCAAGGTTTCCATGCCATCCCAAATTGGGAAACTGCTCAATCTCAAATATATCAGTGTAAAAAATTACTTTCTCCAACTTTTACATTCACCACCAATATGTAGAACCATCATGTGGAGCAGATAGGGGGGAGGGGAGGGGAGGGGGGTAGCAACTGGGAAAGCAGGTTAGAGCTCTCATTAGGATCAAATATTTGAAAGCATAGGATTTTATGTGAATTCGTCCTTGTTGAATGGGATGGAGGTTCGGTGGGGGGGGGGGATGGATCCAAGTGACTTGGCTGCCCTCTTGGACATAATTTGCTTTCATCCCTGCTACATAAAGTTTGATATGTCTTGAAAATTACAGATTGTACACTATCCCACTATCTAGCTCATTGCATGGGGCAGTTGGTGTCGGTTACTATGGAATCAGGTACCGTATACAGGGTTAGACCTCCATAATGCCCTAATATTGTGATATTATGTCTAAATAATGTTTTCATATCATTCCACTAGTTGAGTGGGAATGAGGGGTGGAGATGATTGGAAAGCGCTATTGAGAAAATACACTGTTGCATATGCTACATTCATACAATTTGATATATCTCAGAGAAAATAGGGTTGTACACTGTTAAGGTTTTCTCCTATTATTTGAGAAAGATTTTTTTACCATTTCCAACAGCATAGATTAATGTGCATTAAATGATAGGTAAATTTATTTTTGTTTCAACTTTTAGGGTCCCATTATGTATGTGAGAATTTAATGAACATCTACCATTAATTTTTGACAATCTTATTTCCACCATTTCAAGGTTTCCATGTCATCCCAAATTGGTAAACTGCTTAGACTCAAATACATCAGTGTAGAAAATTACCTTGTACAACTTTTACAGGCTCCACCAATATGTGGAACCATCATGTGGAGCAGAAAGGGGGAGGGGAGGGGGGGGGGGGTAGCAACTGGGAAAGCAGGTTATAACTCTCATTAAGATCAAATATTTGAAAGCATAGGATTTTATGTGAATTCGTCCTTGTTGAATGGGATGGAGGTTCGGTGGGGGGGGGGGGGTGGATCCAAGTGACTTGGCTGCCCTCTTGGACATAATTTGCTTTTATCCCTGCTACATAAAGTTTGATATGTCTTGAAAATTACAGATTGTACACTATCTAGCTCATTGCATGGGGCAGTTCAAGGTGTCGGTTACTATGGAATCAGGTACCGTATACAGGGTTAGACCTCCATTATGCCCTAATATTGTTATATTATGTCTAAATAATGTTTTCATATCATTCCACTAGTTGAGTGGGAATGAGGGGTGGAGATGATTGGAAAGCGCTATTGAGAAAATGCACTGTTGCATATGCTACATTCATACAATTTGATATATCTCAGAGAAAATAGGGTTGTACACTGTTAGGGTTTTCTCCTATTGTTTGAGGAAGATTTTTTTACCATTTCCAACAGCATAGATTAAGGTATATTAAATGATAGTTAATTTTATTTTTGTTTTCAACTTTTAGGGTCCCATTTATGTATGTGAGAATTTAATGAACATCGCTACCATTAATTTTTGACCATCTTATTTCCACCATTTCAAGGTGTCCATGCCATCCCAAATTGGGAAACTGCTCAATCTCAAATATATCATTGTAGAAAATTACTTTCTCCAACTTTTACATTCACCACAAATATGTAGAACCATCATGTGGAGCAGATAGGGGGGAGGGGAGGGGAGGGGGGTAGCAACTGGGAAAGCAGGTTAGAGCTCTTATTAGGATCAAATATTTTAGAGCATAGGATTTTATGTGAATTCATCCTTGTTGAATGGGATGGAGGGTCGGTGGGGGGGGGGATGGATCCAAGTGACTTGGCTGCCCTGTTGAACATAATTTGCTTTTATCCCTGCTATATAAAGGTTGATATGTCTTGAAAATAACAGATTGTACACTATCTAGCTCATTGCATGGGGAAGTTCAAGGTGTCGGTTACTATGGAATCAGGTACCGTATACAGGGTTAGACCTCCATTATGCCCTAATATTGTGATATTATGTCTAAATAATGTTTTCATATCATTCCACTAGTTGAGTGGGAATGAGGGGTGGGGATGATTGGAAAGCCCTATTGAGAAAATACACTGTTGCATATGCTACATTCATACAATTTGATATATCTCAGAGAAATATGGTTGTACACTGTTGTGGTTTTCTCATATTGTTCCAGAAAGATTTTTTTACCATTTCCAACAGCATAGATTAAGGTGCATTGAAGATAGGTAATTTTATTTTTGTTTTCAACTTTTAGGGTCCCATTTATGTATGTGAGAATTTAATGAACATCTACCATTAATTTTTGACCATCTTATTTCCACCATTTCAAGGTTTCCATGCCATCCCAAATTGGGAAACTGCTCAATCTCAAATATATCAGTGTAGAAAATTACTTTCTCCAACTTTTACATTCACCACAAATATGTAGAACCATCATGTGGAGCAGATAGGGGGGAGGGGAGGGGAGGGGGGTAGCAACTGGGAAAGCAGGTTAGAGCTCTCATTAGGATCAAATATTTTAGAGCATAGGATTTTATGTGAATTCATCCTTGTTGAATGGGATGGAGGTTCGGTGGGGGGGGGGGTGGATCCAAGTGACTTGGCTGCCCTCTTGGACATAATTTGCTTTTATCCCTGCTACATAAAGTTTGATATGTCTTGAAAATTACAGATTGTACACTATCCCACTATCTAGCTCATTGCATGGGGCAGTTCAAGGTGTCGGTTACTATGGAATCAGGTACCGTATACAGGGTTAGACCTCCATTATGCCCTAATATTGTGATATTATGTCTAAATAATGTTTTCATATCATTCCACTAGTTGAGTGGGAATGAGGGGTGGGGATGATTGGAAAGCCCTATTGAGAAAATACACTGTTGCATAGGTTGCCGGACAAATACCCCCCGGACAAATACCCCCCGGACATATACCCCCCGGACTCATACCCCCGAGACAAGTACCCCCCGGACAATCACCCCCCGGACAAAAACCCCCGAGGACGAACACCTACGAGGACAACTACCCCCCGGACAAATACCCCCCGGACATACACCCCCGAGGACAAATACCCCCGAGGATAAGTACCCCCCAGACAACTACCCCCGGGACAACTACCCCCGGACATACACCCACGAGGAAAAATACCCCCGATGACAATTAACCCCACCCCCAGCAATTACCTCCGGGAAAGCTCTACCCGCACAAATACACCGGCACAGATACCTGACTCAGGTTAGGACCCGAACTAAACCAGAATACGCCCTCCCCCCCCCCCCCCAAGCGGACCTTTAGCTGGTGAACTCCGTAGTACGAAAGCCCATTAGGGCCATGAAAGAAAATTGTCTTAATCTGGTATATCAGATTATTATTCTGATATATCAGATTATTATTCTGATATGAAACGTTAAAGCATATGACAATCAAAATATGCATCTTGTAATTAGAAATTGACCGGCTGTTCCAGGTCTTCTATATAACCAAATTTAAAATCATCAACAACATCATCATCATCATCATCATCATCATCATCATCATCATCATCATCATCATCATCATCATCATCATCATCATCATCATCATCATCATCATCATCATCATCATCATCATCATCATCATCATCAAATAAATCGTTATACAAGATATAGCAGATACGGAAGCGTAGAAGGGACATTGCATTGACGAGTTACCAACTTGACAAAACGACAATTTTCTGCAAATTGACGAGTTGTCGAGATGGTAACGTGACAAAATTCAGAAAATTGACGTTTCGACGAGATAACGGATCTCGTCAATGCAACAATTTTCTGCAAATTGACGAGTTGCACACTTACTACGTATACCATCTCGACAAGATGACAAAATTCAGAAAATTGACGTTTTGACGAGATCCTTTATCTCGTCAACTGGTCAATTTTCTGAATTTTGTCATCTTGTCGAGATGGTAGTAAGTGTGCAACTCGTCAATTTGCAGAAAATTGTCGTTTTGTCAAGTTGGTAACTCGTCAATGCAATGTCCCTTCTACGCTTCCGTAAGCAGACTAAAAAATTAGTTTTCGAACAATAAAAGGAGTCGGTTAAAAAGTGATGTGTATTTTCTTTGAAAACATATGGTAGTTTTCAAGAAGCCCATATAAATCTAAATTCGGTTAAACATCTTGAAAATTGTAGCCGAAAACAGTTATATTTAGTTCAAATTCATTTTCTATATTAAAAAATAAGATTTATAGGTCGATCAACAGAGTTTTTGTGTCGAAAAATACAGTTCACCAAAGAAAAACTAACTTTTTCGAATTATTGCACATACGGCTTGCCATCCCCGTCCACAGTATGCAAGACCCATTTCTCAGAAATGAAACCACGCGATTGCACTGGCCCGAACTTTTATAGCGTAGCATAACGTAGGTAAGGGGTCGTCTGTAATTTCTCAGCTAATAGTGAATCTGCTTCAATCAGCAAATATGGAAATTTTAGTGTCACAACGAGGTGGTCGAAAACTGATTTTTGAAGGTTATCGATACACACATCAGAAGACATTGGCAGATGGTAAAGACAGCTGGGAGTGTGTCTATCGGCGTAATCATCGCAACTGCAAAGCCAGACTAAAAACAACCGAGAATCATGTCGTCGATCGTGTTAATGATCATACCCATCCACCCGAACCAATGGAGATAGAGGCTGAAAAAGCACGCACTGCAATCAAACGACGTGCACGTGAAACCGAGGTAAGTTTCCAAGCTCATATGAAGCCACATTTAGGGACTGTAACTCGAGGGGGAGGCAGGGACGTAGCTAAGGTCTGATGATTTTTTTTTTGGGGGGGGGGTGTAGTGGCTGAAATTCCAAGTGGATGGGTTTTGGAGCCAGAGAATTCCGACTGCCGCCTGTATTCCCCCCCCCCCGTACTAATCGCCAACATTAACATGTTAAACGCGCGCATAGCGCGCGAAATCTGTTTTCGATCCATTTGTACCACTTCACCACACCTGTACCTGTACCTGTACCACACACCTGTACCACATATCCTGTACCACATATCTGTACCACACACCTGTACCACACACCTGTACCACACACCTGTACCACATTTGTACCACTTTACAAACTTATTAATAACTCTGGTTAAGCATGTAAGCAACTGAGTAAAGTTACCTGCTTGAAGGCTACATAGACTACTAAATACAAAAGCTATGTTAATGTAACAAAGGGGAAACATTTTCATTTTCAAAAAATTATATTCTACTACAAAGTAAGTTACCATAAATACAGTGCCTTTTACTAAAACGCTTAATAATATTTTCAGTGGGGGGGGGGGGGTGGGGATATTTATCACTCACATGACATTTTTTAAATTGTTCACTTCATTTCAACTAAGCATTCGGAATGAAGTGAACAATTAAACATTTTGCAGAAAAATATTGAGTTGACGAGATATGATAAGTTGAACTTACTTGAAGCTAGCGAACAGGCAGTATTCAAAATCATACGAAGATTTGTATAGTGGAGTATGGTGGAGTATAAGGATCGCGAGATACAATTTCTCAATGTGACAAGGAAAACGTACTAAAAATGACTGATTGAAGGTCAATTTTGACCGAAAATGTTAGGTTAACTCACAAATTACAAGAATATGTGAAAATGAGAGTGCGACAGTCGGAAAAATTAGAGTGCGACAGTCGGAAATTCCGAGTGTCGCACTCAAATTTTTCAACTATCGTCAGTTTAACCAAGATTGGGGGTGTGAGACATCTCCCACCCCCAAGCGACGTCCCTGGGGGATGGGGTATGCGGGGGAGACTAACAAATTTTCCAATTTCTGCAAATTGACCATTTGTAGCGATCTTTGATTTCATCAATTATTCAATTTGCTGCAAAGGACGAAATATTGAGATCGCAGACACGCGAACTTGAGGTATAAAATCACGGCAGTTTGTTACATTTCTGCGAAAAGTGAGTTCTATAGGAATGCACCTGATCATCGACTTACCACTCACTGCAGGCCTCGACAATTACGGTCGCCAACTCGCCAATGGCGATTATAATTTGCGACTGGCGAGCAAAATATGCACTACGCTCAACATTTTGGCGAGTGGCTCGTTCGTTTACTGACTTTATACGATAGGCTTACTATTAACTTGTGAATGGAACAATATAATGACCAATCTTTATCCGAAATCATAATATTCAATTTCTCACACCACTTTGAAAAGGCCTTATTCCTAACAACTGAATGATGAATGTAACAAATTATCATAAACATATCTACAAATACATATTTACAAAGATACCAAGCACCAAGACAATTTTTCCCAGTATTATTGTCAAACAGGCGTAAAAATTAGTAACTTTCAAAGCCACAGTGTGACTAAAAATATCAGTCATTCTAAAACCACCCTCTGCATAATCATGAATAACCTGTTGTCTACTAACACGATCAGGTTTATTCTTCCAAATAAACTTGAAAAATAAAGAATTCAAATCTTTCAAGGGGTCATCCGACAAATTAGGTAATGTTAACAAATAATAATTCAAATGAGGTAAGATAATTGATTTAAAAACCGTTACACGACCCAACGTAGTTAGAATACGCTTTGACCAAATGTTTATCAGATGCCTAATTTTATTTTCTGCCTTTGCGTAATTTACTGAAATCAATCTTTCAAGATCAGTATTAAAGATAATTCCAAGTATAGTAAAATCCTCACCCTGGTTCCAAACAATGTTCCTCTCTTTACAATAAAGATCAGAAGACCCTTTCAAAGTACCAATTCCAACCAAAATAGATTTATCCAAATTCATTGTTAGGCCAGAAGAACTACCAAAAAAATCAAGTCCATTTACAAGATTTTATAGGAAATCATAGTACCATAAATTAAAACGTTGTATCGTCCGCATATTGAGTCATTTTATATTATAACCCCCAAAGTCAAGACCACGAATAGACACATCGTTATTAATATAAATATTCAAAAGCTGAGCAACGAGGTTAAAGAGGCAGGGTCACCCTGTCTACATACTCTGTCGATTGGAAAATAATTACAAAATGTACCATTTACCAAAACGGCTGAAGTCATTTTATTATAGAATGTATGAAATCACCTTAAAAAAAGAAGCACCAAAATTCAATAAATGTAAAGCTTTTTCAATAATACTAAAAGCCACCGGATCAAGAGCTTTTTCAAAGTCGATTGCAAAAAAGTCCTGGATGATGCACTTTTTCAAGATTAAAGCAGCATTTTGCGTTGGGTCGCTTTTTTCCACCTTTTTAACATGTGCATCGATCAATCATAAAACAGCAAAAAGATACCATCCAAGTTTCACCCTGCCAAGAGCGTTAATTAGCGAGTAATTAACGATTTATATCGATAACGAGTTAAAGTGTCCTCGACAAAGTTTTCATATCTCCAAATCCACTAGTTTGAATTCCACCAATCAGTGAATAGTATGTTTATTCATGAGCAGTTTGCGTTTGGTCGCCGTTTTCTACTTTTTTGACATGTCCATCGAGTTTTTTACATACATCAAATCACAAAATAGCAAATTAAGATATTAGCCAAGTTTTTTCCCTGCCAAAAACGTTAATTAGCGAATATTCCACATACAAAATTAAATCGCATTCAGTTCCCAAACCCACTAGTTTGAATTCAACCAATCAGAGATGCAGGTTTAGTTATGAGCCGTTGCTAAAAATAGATTCAAGACTTTGCGTTGGTACAACTCCCTGGTACAACTGCCATATAGACTGTACACAAATCAAGCGTGGTGTTATATTACGTATCTGTCAATGACGTTCGTAGTGTTTAAATATTCATATTATGGGCGAGGTTTATTGGGTTCCCAACGGAAAATATCTTGGAGAACAACACAGTTGAAAGTTGCAATTTTTTCGACTTTTATGCCACCATTTGAAGTAAAATATAAATAGATAAGCTAGTTATGTGTGTCGTTATGGCATAGTGGAGTCAGTGAGGTTGAGAAATACCATAGTCGAGGACGCAAAATGCTGCTTTAAATTGTATCATAAATAGTACAGATACAATCACCTATATATTTACAGAGTTAATTCGATTAGTAATGCAAGCTGACGCAATTTTATAAGAAACATTAAGTACAGTTATAGGTCTCCAATTACTCAACAGATTCCTAGGCTTATCACCCTTTGGTATAATTGAAATTACCCCAGGCCTGCTACTCAGTGACCTACCTAAAGCTACTACATTTGTCATCTCGAAAATGTGTTATCTGGGCTTGATAATTAAGCGAGTCGCCCTGGCCGAGGTATATCATCCAATTTACATATAGTTTGACCAATTTAACAGCACCCGCTCTATCCGACTGATATGCAATTGTCCTTGCACAATAATGTACCAAAGAACTGCAGTGCACTATGCCCTCGGATGAAAAAGTGGTAGAGCCTGTCACATTCCTCCTCTGCGAGATCGACATGGAGGGGCAGGGTTGCAGCCCCGATCCGTACGATCATGGAACCGAACCCTCTTCCGAAAAATGCCATGGTCGAGTTGAATGTTTAGTGTTTCATGACAATAGAATAACTTATTAATATTTCATCCACAGGATCGGACAAGACAAATAGTTGCAAGAGGCGTCAACGACCTTTCGGGCCCAGCAGCAGCACTTATGCCCTCAGTCCAGACAATTAGTCGCGATATTCGCCGTCAGCGGCAACATGATGCACCACTGGTGCCTGGTCGCAACGATCGGAATTTTGTCATTCCGCACGACTTCACCATTATAAATGGTATGCCATTCCTTCGATATGACAACGAACGTAATGACAGGATGCTCATCTTTGGTTCAGAAGCAAGTTTGGGCTTTCTCGCACAGAGTCAACATTGGTTTATGGATGGTACATTTCAAACTTCGCCTCCACAGTTCGCACAGTTGTATACCATACACGGACTTGGTGGTGGGAGGAACGTTGTCGGAGCGTATGCCCTGCTCCCGAATAAACGGCAAGATACGTATGTTGAGATGCTTCTTCAACTTCAGCAGATGACGAACGACGCCTCACCAACTAGTGTTTTGACAGACTTTGAATTAGGAGCTATTGGTGCAGTGCGCACTGTACATCCAAATGCTGCTCGGAAAGGATGTCTCTTCCATCTATCTCAATCTGTGTACCGACGAGTACAGGCATCTGGTTTACAGGAGGCATATCTAAACGACGACGCATTCCGATCTAGTGTTCGTATGCTTCCAGCTCTTGCGTTTGTGCCCCTCCCTGACGTGGAAAACGCTTTTCTGGCTGTCTCCGCAATTTGGGGAGCTCGTGGGAGAGAGATTGTCGACTACTTCGAAAGTACATATATCGGACAAATGCGAGCTGGTAGGAGAGAGGACCCATTGTTTAGCAATGAAGTTTGGAATGTTTCCGACAGAATGGAAAACGACCTTCCGAGGACAAATAATGCACTAGAGGGGTGGCACAACGCATTTTCGCAATCCATTACATGCCCGCGTCCATCGGTATGGACACTCATTCAAGCCCTAAAGCGGGAAAACGCCATGGCAGCCTTGTCGATAGCCCAGATAGAAGCTGGACAACCGCCTGCACCACAGAAGCGAGTCTATCGAAGGATCAATGACAACTTGCGCACTGTATTCCAGGATTACCAGAACCGCAATACAATCGACTTCCTTCGGGCCATTTCATATAACTTGTGGCATTGAGAATGGTTGAGGTAAAGTCTGCAGGTGCCGCAGTATTGGACACATTCAGTCATAGGCGTAGGAGCCTATTTTTTTTTTTTTTTTGGGGGGGGGGGGCTGTAACGACTTGCCCGAAAAACATAGGCAAAATTTTTCGCGCGCTCCGCGCGCGCTCAACATCTTAATGTGCATATCATATAGGCATTCATCAGTTATTACATCACATGCAAATAACCGATAAATGCCCGTATTAAATGCACATTACGATGGTGAACGCGCGTGTATAGCGCGCAGAAAATTTTGGTAACATTTTCCGTCTTATTACCCTTCCATATTGGTTATAATTATTGGGGAAGTTGTTACAATAAGAACGATAATAATAATATCAGTTTAACCATTAAAAAACACATTGCAAATTATTCTTCTTTCAGTAGGTGCCCGAAAAATTCTCAGCATATTGCCAGAATTTTCACCAAAAATTTTGGTTGGGGCTGCAGCCCCCCAGCCCCCCCCCCCCCCCCGCCTCCTACGACTATGCATTCAGTCAGCAATCTGTTTTGGTCAATGTTTCAAAACTATTCGCATTTCATTATTTTGTTACTATTCATCATATTCCAGTTATATATCATTGTCAGTAAAAGGCGCCTAAAAACGGGTTATCCATGTTTAGCGTATATCGTCAAATTCTATTCAGTTTTTTGGTTCTTTGTCGAATGAACGGACCTATACAGCCGTGATGGCGTGTGTACGACTGTATGTGTTTATGTGTATTTTAACCATACATACTCAGAAACTATAAGTGTGATCATTTTAAAAATTGGTAGGTTGAAGCCCCACGGTATCCAGTCAAAACGTCCCTTTACTAAAACCTCCCCGCTTTTTTAAGACCAAAACGTCCCCGCAGTCAAAACGTCCCCGCTTTTTATAATCAGTTGGAATGCAAGTGTTGATGCTTTTAGTTCAAATATAAGAGTAAGGATAAGTATACTTTAGGTTGGAAACACAGTTTTTAGGGAAGTGCCGGGTATGAGGGCGGAAATAATTTTGAGTATAATTTTCTGAGAAATAATATAAAAGTAAAAAGGAATTCAAGAGGGCTGTAGGGTTATAGCATTTTTTTAAACACGAGTTGGTTTCTGAATGAATATATACGATATTGAGGGAAGGGAATATAAAAAAGTTTTGTTTTGTTTACGTACAACAAGTTACTTTTGGAATCGGTGCGAGACGGGCTGGATGAAAGTGATATATATTTTCCTACAGCACATACGCTATTTTCTTTTTCTGAAGATACTTTATATTTTCTTATTTTCGTGATTCTTTGCCTTTTTTCTATAGACCCTTTTCCAGAATTAATTCTGCTTTTTTCCTTAATTCGTTAATTCACTGAAAAAAATATAGGGTATACTTTTTCCTACCAAAAATAATTAAACGATATAGTCCTTCATGATTTATTTAGCGCCTGTAATCCAACTTGCATGCCGATAACTTTGCCAAATTATAACTTAACAAACTCAGAATTGGTAAGTGAGATCATTCTCAGACTTAGTATTTGCAGATTCCTCTTAGGCAATTGATGAACCCTATTTCTTTTGTTGAATCTCATTCACAGTGAATTCCTTCAATATAAATATATGCTTTACCAGTAATATTGGTAAGTGACCTGGTTAGAAACCCTTATCAAAAGTTGAATATTTTGCTATAATGTCTTGGCAAAGAGATGTTGTCATTTATTTTCTTCGTAACTTAACAAGATCAACTTTTCCGCTTTCGATAATTTCAAGCTCATAATTCTTGCTGATTATTTCTACATTTCATTCTCAGTTTCAAAATTAATAAATCGTTAGAATATTATTCAGTAATCCAAAATGTTTCAGAGCATGGGCTAACAGAAGTTCAAACATTTAGTCATTCAAAACTCTGTATTGTTTTTCTTCCACGTTGACTTATATGAATAAACGCTTGTAAAAACCAAAGCAAATTGTTCTGTTGGTATTCGTGTAATGAATTCCTAACATAAAAGATAAGTACATAACCTCACCAATAACTTGATGAATAACTCTTCATTCGAACTGCTTAAATATCAGATGTGGGAATCCAACAAAGTAACTCATCTGGAGCGCGGAGGCATGATGTCCATATAATTATCACGCATTAAATATATACACAAGAATTTTCTTTGATAGGTGTCAAAACGCGTGTATATGAAGGGACCGCGTCCGAGGGGCCCCGACGAAACGCGTCAAAACAAAAATGGCAGTGGCTATTCTTGCGACCAGAGTAACAATTATTGATAAACTATGCTTACAACATCGGCGAATTTCCGGTTACGCATGCGCAGTAAATTAAATGAAGCAACTGCGCATGCGTAACCTGAAATTATTGTTACTCCTGGTTGTAAAATAGCCACTTTGAACAAAAATACGCTTGAAATTAAAACTCCCCCTAGGAAATGAACGTTTTGACAATGCGAGATGATATCCAATGGATTAAATCTATATGAGAGTTGCTCTTGGTAGTTTTTGCAGCGGATAAAACAGAATGTAGTGCAGATGAGTTGTAATATAGAGTTGCATGCATCTAGCAGAAAATTCTTGCTTCCAGGGTGAAGTCCTTCTACTAAAATGGCTGCACATGGTATGTATCCACAAAATTGAGTAATGTGTTTTCTCCAGACTGTCTCTTGACAAAACAAAAACATCTATTAGGGTACGGTAGTGAAGGTATTTCAACAACAGGTGAGCTTGCCTGATTAATTCTGTTGAGTCACAATGTTGAATAGGCTGACCAGCGGTGTTCAAAAGAGTGGCTAATGCTTTTGGTTTATATATGATCACAGGATTGTGGTTTCGATTCAAGCTCTGACCCTTACGTTGTGTCTTTGGGCAAGGCACTTTTATCTCGATTGCCCCTCTCCATCCAGGTGTATAAATGTGTACCTGTGAGGTAAATAAGGTGTGTTCGCTGGATTCTCGGCAGCCAGCCTGATGACCAGTGATTCAAAATGCTTTGATATAGCTGTGCCATATAAAGCGCTATACAAAAACTAACATAACATAACAAATCATCAATTAAAATTACTCAGAAGGAAACTGGAAAATGGTAAGTCGCAATAAGCAGGAATTGTTCGGAGATTAATAATACAGAATAGTTTCACTATAACAAATACTAAATTAAGTACCAGCAGTGAGAATGCCCAACCCAACCCGCGGGCCTCGGTCCATTGTCAAACCCTATCCAGGAGCTTTGGGGGCTTATATATGAAACACTCGAATCTTTTTTAAAAGTCGGGAGGTTAAAAGGGCCACGGCACACGACGACCCTATTGGTGCCAGTGTTACCGGCACCCTGACCCAATTGTAAGTATGCTCTCGGAGTTGCCCGGCGACCAGGGTATATGTTGAGGCCCGCGGGAAACTAACCTCGTAAAAAGACGGGCGTATCCGTCGCTGGCATATGTCAAGGGGCATATTCGTCCGGGGGTATTTATCCGGGGGGGGGTAATTGTCTTGGTGGTAGTTGTCCTGGGAGGTAGTTGTCCGGGTGGGTAGTTGTCCGGGTGGGTAGTTGTCCGGGGGGTTTATGTCCTCGGGGGTAATTGTCCGGGGGGTATCTGTCCGGGGGGTAGTTGTCCTGGGGGGTAGTTGTCCGGGATGGTATTTGTCCGGGGGGTATCTGTCCGGGTGGTATCTGTCCGGGGGGTTATTGTCTGGGGGGTTATCGTCCGGGGGGTATTTGTCTGGGGGGTATTTGTCCGGTCACGGTTGCATATGCTACATTCATACAATTTGATATATCTCAGAGAAATATGATTGTACACTATTGTGGTTTTCTCATATTGTTCCAGAAAGATTTTTTTACCATTTCCAACAGCATAGATTAAAGTGATGTATATTAAATGTAAAGTAGAATTTTTTTTTTGCAACTCTTAGGGTCCCCATAATGTGTGTGAGAATTTAATGAAGTCTAATATTAATTTTTGACCATCTATATTTCCACCGTTTCAAAGTTTCCATGTCATTCCAAATTGGTAAACTGCTTAGACTCAAATACATCAGTGTAGAAAATTACCTTGTACAACTTTTACAAGTTCCACCCATATGTGGATCCATCATGTGGTGCAGTTAGGGGTGCGGGGGTTGCTGTAGAGGGCAACTGGGAATGCAGGTACATAGGTTTGAGATCTCATTAATATCAAATATTTGAAAGCATAGGATTTTATGTGTATTCATCCTTGTTGAATGGGATGGAGGGTGGGGAGGGGGTGGGTCCAAGGGGCTTGGCAGGAGACTATTTGATTTTATCCCTGCTAAATAAAGTTTGATATGTCTTGAAAATTACAGATTGTACACTATCTAGCTCATTGCATGGGGCAGTTGGTGTCGGTTACTATGGAATCAGGTACCGTATACAGGGTTAGACCTCCATAATGCCCTAATATTGTGATATTATGTCTAAATTATGTTTTCATATCATTCCACTAGTTGAGTGGGAATGAGGGGTGGAGATGATTGGAAAGCGCTATTGAGAAAATACACTGTTGCATATGCTACATTCATACAATTTGATATATCTCAGAGAAAATAGGGTTGTACACTGTTAGGGTTTTCTCCTATTGTTTGAGGAAGATTTTTTTAGCATTTCCAACAGCATAGATTAAGGTATATTAAATGATAGTTAATTT
Organism: Apostichopus japonicus; assembly: GCF_037975245.1. Classification (NCBI taxonomy): domain Eukaryota; kingdom Metazoa; phylum Echinodermata; class Holothuroidea; order Aspidochirotida; family Stichopodidae; genus Apostichopus; species Apostichopus japonicus. The sequence goes on from NC_092567.1 coordinate 11,262,150, forward strand.
TATGTTTGTTTTCAACTTTTAGGGTCCCATTTATGTATGTGAGAATTTAATGAACATCTACCATTAGTTTTTGACCATCTTATTTCCACCATTTCAAGGTTTCCATGCCATCCCAAATTGGGAAACTGCTCAATCTCAAATATATCAGTGTAAAAAATTACTTTCTCCAACTTTTACATTCACCACCAATATGTAGAACCATCATGTGGAGCAGATAGGGGGGAGGGGAGGGGAGGGGGGTAGCAACTGGGAAAGCAGGTTAGAGCTCTCATTAGGATCAAATATTTGAAAGCATAGGATTTTATGTGAATTCGTCCTTGTTGAATGGGATGGAGAATCGGTGGGGGGGGGGGGGGATGGATCCAAGTGACTTGGCTGCCCTGTTGAACATAATTTGCTTTTATCCCTGCTATATAAAGGTTGATATGTCTTGAAAATAACAGATTGTACACTATCTAGCTCATTGCATGGGGAAGTTCAAGGTGTCGGTTACTATGGAATCAGGTACCGTATACAGGGTTAGACCTCCATTATGCCCTAATATTGTGATATTATGTCTAAATAATGTTTTCATATCATTCCACTAGTTGAGTGGGAATGAGGGGTGGGGATGATTGGAAAGCCCTATTGAGAAAATACACTGTTGCATATGCTACATTCATACAATTTGATATATCTCAGAGAAATATGGTTGTACACTGTTGTGGTTTTCTCATATTGTTCCAGAAAGATTTTTTTACCATTTCCAACAGCACAGATTAAGGTGCATTAAAGATAGGTAATTTTATTTTTGTTTTCAACTTGTAGGGTCCCATTATGTATGTGAGAATTTAATGAACATCTACCATTAATTTTTGACCATCTTATTTCCACCATTTCAAGGTTTCCATGTCATCCCAAATTGGTAAACTGCTTAGACTCAAATACATCAGTGTAGAAAATTACCTTGTACAACTTTTACAGGCTCCACCAATATATGGAACCATCATGTGGAGCAGAAAGGGGAGGGGACGGGGGTAGCAACTGGGAAAGCAGGTTAGAGCTCTCATTAAGATCAAATATTTGAAAGCATAGGATTTTATGTGAATTCATCCTTGTTGAATGGGATGGAGGGTCGGTGGGGGGGGGGGATCCAAGTGACTTGGCTGCCCTCTTGGACATAATTTGCTTTTATCCCTGCTACATAAAGTTTGATATGTCTTGAAAATTACAGATTGTACACTATCTAGCTCATTGCATGGGGCAGTTCAAGGTGTCGGTTACTATGGAATCAGGTACCGTATACAGGGTTAGACCTCCATGATGCCCTAATATTGTGATATTATGTCTAAATAATGTTTTCATATCATTCCATTAGTTGAGTGGGAATGAGGGGTGGAGATGATTGGAAAGCGCTATTGAGAAAATGCACTGTTGCATATGCTACATTCATACAATTTGATATATCTCAGAGAAAATAGGGTTGTACACTGTTAGGGTTTTCTCCTATTGTTTGAGGAAGATTTTTTTACCATTTCCAACAGCATAGATTAAGGTATATTAAATGATAGTTAATTTTATTTTTGTTTTCAACTTTTAGCTAGGGTCCCATTTATGTAAGTGAGAATTTAATGAACATCGCTACCATTAATTTTTGACCATCTTATTTCCACCATTTCAAGGTTTCCATGCCATCCCAAATTGGGAAACTGCTCAATCTCAAATATATCAGTGTAGAAAATTACTTTCTCCAACTTTTACATTCACCACAAATATGTAGAACCATCATGTGGAGCAGAAAGGGGGGAGGGGAGGGGAGGGGGGTAGCAACTGGGAAAGCAGGTTAGAGCTCTCATTAGGATCAAATATTTTAGAGCATAGGATTTTATGTGAATTCATCCTTGTTGAATGGGATGGAGGGTCGGTGGGGGGGGGGGGGGGGGATGGATCCAAGTGACTTGGCTGCCCTGTTGAACATAATTTGCTTTTATCCCTGCTATATAAAGGTTGATATGTCTTGAAAATAACAGATTGTACACTATCTAGCTCATTGCATGGGGAAGTTCAAGGTGTCGGTTACTATGGAATCAGGTACCGTATACAGGGGTAGACCTCCATTATGCCCATAATGCCCTAATATTGTGATATTATGTCTAAATAATGTTTTCATATCATTCCACTAGTTGAGTGGGAATGAGGGGTGGAGATGATTGGAAAGCGCTATTACGAAAATAGTACCGTTCACAGGGTTAGACCATGCATACAAACCTTCTCTACATTTGGGGGACCATTACGTTGGCACATTTTGAACAGTACATTGGGGGACTGATTTGTGTCCTCTCAATAAATGTGGGACTTTCTGTCACACACCTTCAAAATACAAGTTCTATGATAGTGATGAAATGGAAACTGACCAGGCAGTTCTATTTTCCACATGTATATTCTTATCATTTATATCTGAATTTAACATAATAAAATTATACATTATAAAAAGTACATCAAAAGTGAGTCCGGTACCCCGAATATTGTGTGTTTCCTTATTTCAGATATTACTGTTCCATTGTGGTATAAGCCAGTAAAATTCTTTCTTATAATTCACTCCTCAAACAAAATCAATATTAATAGAATATGAAAACTTGAATAAATTGAAATTGACTGTGAATATTACCAACTAACTAACAGTGCAAACAATTGCATACCTCAATATTCTCATGCCAAATTAATATACTGAAATTGACTGTGAATATATGCATGTGATTTACTATGTGTACATATGCTTACCTCGATAAGGCGAACTTGGTCCAAATACTTTTGTGTGTTACTGTAGTATAACCATTTTAATCGATGATAACATACACATTTCAGACAAAAAACAGTGCACCTTATATAACTCTTGATATACAGTACAGTGTGTGGGGGTACTGCATTTTATTTTGGAGTACTGTTTTAACTTTGGTGTCCTTGTATGTGATAATGACTGAAGAAATTCGGGCAAAAGTCCTGAACAATTCAGACAGCCTAAGAGGAGAAAAAAAATATATATATATATATTTTTTTTCTCCTCTTAGACTGCCCGAATTTTTCAGGACTTTTGCCCGAATTTCTTGTCCTCTGGAAATTTGGGGGGGCAGTCTGCCCCCCTGCCCCCCCCCGCCTCGTACGCCTATGCCCGACGACTAAGTCGAGTTCAAGACCAGCCACAATTGGTTTCATAACACAAATTTACAATTGTTTAAGGCGTCCATACATACACACGCGCCATGATATACTATATATAGCATATATATATATATAAATATATATAGATATATATATATATATATATATATATATATATATATATAAACATTAGTGAGAGAGGAAAATGGAAACGTCAAAAATGGAGTTGTTGGTGTAAGGGGTAGGCTGAGGCGGACGCCCCTTCTCGATCTGTCACTGACTACCGTGTGTATATAATAGGGATCAGTGCTGTAATTATGTCACTGTTCCTCTTTCTCTTCCCGGTGTCTTGGGGTTTTTCTTCTGTTCCCTCCTTTTTCTCCTTTCTCTCTTTCTTCTTTTTCTTTTCCCTTCCTTCCTCTCCTTCCTCCTCTTTTTCCCCCTTTTTTTTTCCTTTTTTCTTCTCTCTTTTTTTCTCTCTTCTTTTTCTTACCTGGGGGGCGCGTGCTCCCACACCCCCCTCCTGGATACGCGCCTGGTATGTCAATTGCCCACGATTTGATACTGAGAGCCTACCATAAAGACCTAGCTAGCTCAGTTATACTTTACAACAGAGGTCATAAATATTTCATCAGCTGTTTTTATTTTCAAGGAGAGTAGAGTGGATTGTAAATGGACTATGTATGTACCCAAAGCCTATAGTTTTACTGTAAGATGACTGCCAGGCTTTGGTTTCTGAGGTTAGCTTGAGAGACAGATAGGTTAGGGGTATGATAAATAGTACAGTAGAAGCCAAAGTAGCTCACTGATAATGTGATGTGATGTGAAAAGTGGATTTGGTCACTCAAGGCTGCATAAGACCCACTAGTAGCAGCTCCTTATGACCAAGTTTCAATAATGTACAATGTATGATGAGAGGGAAGGGGGAAAGGAACCTGATGATGAAACCTATTCAACCATACTCTTGTCCTTTATATTCATTTTTTTTTGTAATCTCATGAACAGGCATTTTGGTTAATGGTTTGTCTGAACTACTGTAACTGAACTAACTGAATCAGCTGCGTGGTGACTAAACAGCCCCTTCCAGACAAGGAACATTGCAACTTTTTCTCTTCTTATAACTTCCTTTTGCCACAGTTTGGTCCATGTGCAAGATAAGGTGTCACCTGTATTGGGGGTCTTTCAGGGAATTCTGGGGTCCAAACCCGACAACTGAAGTTGAGGTGACAAACTACAGGATAAAGCTTGCTTAACTGGTATAACACACAATATGGTCATAGAGGCTCCCATACTATGTCTAGTTTGCTTAGTACATAATTACATACAGTTTGCTTAGCCTGGGAAGTTGCTACAGACTTGCTTGGCACATTCACCAGCTAAAACTTATAAAAAAAATGTGTTAATCCTGCATTTTTTGCTTCTGCTCAAAGCTAAGCTGGTTGACTATAGGCCTAGAGCTACTACAATCCCTATTCCTTGGAAATTTAAACAAAATGAAATGTTCATGGTCCATTAACTTAATTTCAACATTTCATCCCTGCAATACATGTTCACCTGTTACAACATAGCCACACTGCAAGCATAGGCTATACACATGCATATGATGACTTAACACATTGTTATTGTTTGCACTGTGTGAATATAAACTGTATGAAAAGGCCTGAAGTAGCTGATGGTCACTGAGTGTGTTGTGAGTATGGCCAAGGTCATACTAATGCAGAGGTGTTATTACCTTGGAGGTCAGTTAAGTGATCAGCTGAAAGAGGGCAAAGATTCTACAGGGATATGTTCTCTGTGCTACATATGGCATGGAGAGAAACCTATTTGTGTTCGAAGACATACACCCATAGCTCCCAACTCTTGAGAAGGCAAATGCGGGTCCATGCCATGAATCGCCGTTCTGGGGGAGGGTTATAAGGGGAGGGGGTGTCCCCCCTTTTGAATTCTTTTGTCACCCAATATTTTCTGAGAAATATGCATTTTTTTTGTGTGTAACATCAATAAATTGAATAGTAAGGGATAATTCATTCTTCCCATGGCATGAAAATGTTCGCTGCTCACCCCAATGAAAAGAAATATAGGCTAATTTGTGGTTCAAATGATGCTGTAAAGGAGGTTTTATACTCTATTATGCTGGTGACATCCCTATGTTCCGACGTCTCTATGTTCCGACAAATTGTTTGGACTCTAATTTTTTTGACCCAAATTTTTTCGGACCCAATTTTTTTTTGGAGACTCAATATTTTTGGTCCCCCATTTTTCGGACCAAATTTTTTTGGGGACTTAATTTTTTGGGCCCCAAATTTTTTGGGACCCAATTTTTATTGGGGGGGACTCAATTTTTTTTGGACCAACATTTTTTCTGACCTACCTTTTTGGGGACACAATTTTTTGGACGCACCAAATTTTTTTCAGGAAAAAAAGGGCCCAAAGTTTGTTATGACCCAAATAGTGCTTGTGACCGAAAATTGCTTGTGACCCGAAATTTAATTGTTTGTACTCAAAGTTTTTGGGACCAAAATCAGTTTGGTCAAAAAAAATTTTGGTCTGAAATAAGTTGGTCCGAAAACATGTTGGTGTCAAAAATTTTGGTCCAAAAAAAAATTGGTCATAAAAATATGTTGGTCTAAAATAATTTTGGTCCGAAAAAAGTTGGTCCGAAAACATGTTGGTCAACAATTTTGGTCCAAAAAAATTGAGTCCGAAAAAATTTGGGCAAAAAAAATTAGAGTCCAAAAAAATTGTCGGAACATAGAGACGTCGGAACATAGAGATGTCGGAACATAGAGACGTCGGAACCTAGAGACGTCGGAACATAGAGATGTAACCATTATGCTAAATGCTAAAGAAATGATGGTTGCTAAGTCAAAATTTGATGCATTTTTTTTTGTATACTTGACAATGACAATGCGGGTTTTTCGGACGCTTGCGCGGGTCAGCGGGTTTGGATGTTAGAATGCGGGTCCAACCCGCGAAATGAGGGTCAGTTGGGAGCTCTGTACACCTACCCTGAATGCACTCAAATGGACTGTTTTAGTCACTATGACAGCATCGATCTTCACAAATGCAATTATTACTGCTCACTTAAGCCAAGTAGGGTGCACACAAATCATTCCTACGCCCATTTATGAGATATGTGCAACTATAATTCAAAGAGTATAATTCAAAGATAGCATGGAATTAGCCGCGCATTTAGCTCACTGATATAGACCACCTCATCCCATGTTTTCCCAAGTATTGACCTTAACTTTTCAGTATTTTGCAAGGTATACCAAGTTTGTGTAATGCCAATTTAAGACCAGTTTCCTACTCACGCATTGAAAAGACTAGCTAGGTACCCTCAACGTTTTCTTTTTCCGAATTTCCATCAGTGTTTTCCAATAGTGGATGAGATAACTTTGTATATACTTTGATGCACCCTGCACACATTACTCAACAGTGTAACTGGTTCTAATACTAATGTGTGTTTCTGTAATATACATGCATTGCTTCAATACAATGAATTTCAAACATAACTCTCAAATGAACTGGTATATGATAAAAACAATTTCAGAAAGAAGTCAAAGATATGTGTACATGTTAACTTTTCAGTATTTTGCAAGGTATACCAAGTTTGTTGTAATGCCAATTAAAGACCAGTTTCCTACTCACACATTGAAAAGACCAGCTAGGTAACCTCACCGTTTACTTTTTCAGAATTCCATCAGTGTTTTCCAAAAGGGATGAGATAACTTAGCATATACTTTAATGCACCCTTCATTATTCAAAATTATGATTGTACCTTTAAAATAGACACAGTAGTAATGCAGTTTATATAGGTTTCATGATATCTTGACAAAATAAGAAATTCATGTCAGTGATTAAAAATGTGAGCTGTCTGCACACATACCTCAATAGGGGGACTGGTTCTAATACTAATGTGTGTTTCTGTAATATGTATGCATTGCTTGAATACAATGATTTTCAAAAATAACTCTCAAATGTACTGGTATATGATAAAGACAATTTCATACTCATGTGTGTTTCTGTAATATGCATGCATTGCTTGAATACAATGAATTTCAAAATTAACTCTCAAATGTACTGGTATATGATAAAAACAATTTCAGAAAGAATTCAAAGATATGTGTACATGAGATAACTTTGTATATACTTTGATGCACCCTTCAATATGCAAAAGTTATTGTATCCTTAAATTAGATCCAGTAGTAATGTAGTTTTAAAAGCGTTCCTGTTCCCACAGACTTTTACCTCATATTTCAGACAAGAAACAGCACACCCTATATCAATCTTGATCTACAGTATAGTGTGTGGGGGCACTGATTTTTATATTGGAGTATTGTTTTAACTTTGGAGTGCTTTTATGTGAATATTGGAAGTGGCAACTCAAGGTAGTTTCTATGTCTGAACTTGAATATGTGTTTTTTATTGAAAACAAGTCTTTGAATTAATATTTTTCAGCCTTTACATCTTATCTCAGACAAGAAACTAGCCAACCTACATAAATCTTGGTAAACAGTATAGTGTGTGGGGGTACTAGCAATAGCTCTAACCTACATATAGCTGCTTTCCCAGTTTCCCCCTGCAGCAACCCCCCCCCCCCTTATTGCCCCACATGATGGCTACACCCACATATAGGTGGAGCCTGTAAAAGTTGGACAAGGTAATTTTCTACGCTGATGTATTTGGTCTGACCCTGTATACGGTACCTGATTCCATAGTAACCCACACCACTTGCCACATGCAATGATCTAGATAGAGTGATATTGTACAAACTGTAATTTTCAGGACATATCAAACTTTACGTAGCAGGTAGAAAAGCAAATAGACGACCAATAGGGCAGCCAACTCAGTTGGACACCCCCCCACCCCTCCCCGACCCTCCATCCTATTCAACAAGGATGAATACACATAAAATCCTATGCTTTCAAATATTTGATCCTAATGATAGCTCTAACCTACATATAGCTGCTTTCCCAGTTTCCCCTTCCAGCAACCCCCCCCCCCCACCTTCTGCCCCACATGATGGTTCCACATATGGGTGGAGCCTGTAAATGTTGGACAAGGTAATTTTCTACACTGATGTATTTGAGATTAAGCAGTTCACCAATTTGGAATGACATCGAAACTTTGAAAAGGTGGAAATAAGATGGTCAAAAACTAATATTAGACTGTTCATTAAATTCTCACACACATTATGGGGACCCTAATAGTTGGAAAAAAAAAACATTCTACCTTACATTTAATATACATCACCTTAATCTATGCTGTTGGAAATGGTAAAAAAAATCTTTCTCAAACAATAGGAGAAAGCCATAACAGTGTACATCCCTATTTTCTCTACAATATATCAAATTGTATGAATACAGCACATGCAACAGCATATATATTCTGATTAGGGCTTTCCAATCATCCCCACCCCTCATTCCCACTCAACTAGTGGAATGACATCATAACATTATTTATACATAATATCACATTATTAGGGCGTTATGGAGGTCTGACCCTGTATACAGTACCTGATTCCATAGTAACCCACACCACTTGCCCCATGCAATGATCTAGATAGAGTGATAGCTAGTGTACAAACTGTAATTTTCAGGACATATCAAACTTTACGTAGCAGGTAGAAAAGCAAATAGACCACCAATAGGGCAGCCAAGTCAATTGGACACCCCCACCCCTCCCCTACCCTCCATCCCATTCAACAAGGATGAATACACATAAAATCCTATGCTTTCAAATATTTGATCCTAATGATAGCTCTAACCTACATATAGCTGCTTTCCCAGTTTCCCCCTTCAGCAATCCCCCCCCCCCCCTTTTGCCCAACATTATGGTTCCACATATGGGTGGAGCCTGTAAAAGTTGGACAAGATCATTTTCTACACTGATGTATTTGAGATTAAGCAGTTCATCAATTTGCAATGACATCAAAACTTTGAAACGGTGAAAATAAGATGGTCAAAAATTAATATCAGAATGTTCATTAAATTCTCACACACATTATGGGGACCCTACTAGTTGGAAGAAAAACCTTCTACTTTACATTTAATATACATCACCTTAATCTATGCTGTTGGAAATGGTAAAAAAATCTTTCTCAAACTATAGGAGAAAGCCATAACAGTGTACATTCCTATTTTCTCTATGATATATCAAATTGTATGAATGCAGCACATGCAACAGCATATATATTCTGATTAGGGCTTTCCAATCATCCCCACCCCTCATTCCCACTCAACTAGTGAAATGACATCAAAACATTATTTATACATAATATCACATTATTAGGGCATTATGGAGGTCTGACCCTGTATACGGTACCTGATTCCATAGTAACCCACACCACTTGCCACATGCAATGATCTAGATAGAGTGATAGTGTACAAACTGTAATTTTCAGGACATATCAAACTTTACGTAGCAGGTAGAAAAGCAAATAGACGACCAATAGGGCAGCCAAGTCAATTGGACACCCCCCACCCCTCCCCGACCCTCCATCCCATTCAACAAGGATGAATACACATAAAATCCTATGCTTTCAAATATTTGATCCTAATGATAGCTCTAACCTACATATAGCTGCTTTCCCAGTTTCCCCCTCCAGCAACACCCCTACCCCTCCCTTTTGCCCCACATTATGGTTCCACATATGGGTGGAGCCTGTAAAAGTTGGACAAGATCATTTTCTACACTGATGCATTTGAGATTAAGCAGTTCATCAATTTGGAATGACATCAAAACTTTGAAACGGTGAAAATAAGATGGTCAAAAATTAATATTAGACTGTTCATTAAATTCTCACACACATTATGGGGACCCTAATAGTTGGAGAAAAAAAAACATTCTACCTTACATTTAATATACATCACCTTAATCTATGCTGTTGGAAATGGTAAAAAAAATCTTTCTCAAACAATAGGAGAAAGCCATAACAGTGTACATCCCTATTTTCTCTACAATATATCAAATTGTATGAATACAGCACATGCAACAGCATATATATTCTGATTAGGGCTTTCCAATCATCCCCACCCCTCATTCCCACTCAACTAGTGGAATGACATCAAAACATTATTAATACATAATATCACATTATTAGGGCGTTATGAGGGTCTGACCCTGTATACGGTACCTGATTCCATAGTAACCCACACCACTTGCCACATGCAATGATCTAGATAGAGTGATAGTGTACAAACTGTAATTTTCAGGACATATCAAACTTTACGTAGCAGGTAGAAAAGCAAATAGACGACCAATAGGGCAGCCAAGTCAATTGGACACCCCCCACCCCTCCCCTACCCTCCATCCCATTCAACAAGGATGAATACACATAAAATCCTATGCTTTCAAATATTTGATCCTAATGATAGCTCTAACCTACATATAGCTGCTTTCCCAGTTTCCCCCTTCAGCAATCCCCCCCCCCCTTTTGCCCAACATTATGGTTCCACATATGGGTGGAGCAAGTAAAAGTTGGACAAGATCATTTTCTACACTGATGTATTTGAGATTAAGTAGTTCATCAATTTGGAATGACATCAAAACTTTGAAACGGTGAAAATAAGATGGTCAAAAATTAATATTAGACTGTTCATTAAATTCTCACACACATTATGGGGACCCTAATAGTTGGAAAAAAACCTTCTACTTTACATTTAATATACATCACCTTAATCTATGCTGTTGGAAATGGTAAAAAAATCTTTCTCAAACCATAGGAGAAAGCCATAACAGTGTACATCCCTATTTTCTCTATGATATATCAAATTGTATGAATACAGCACATGCAACAGCATATATATTCTGATTAGGGCTTTCCAATCATCCCCACCCCTCATTCCCACTCAACTAGTGAAATGACATCAAAACATTATTTATACATAATATCACATTATTAGGGCGTTATGGAGGTCTGACCCTGTATACGGTACCTGATTCCATAGTAACCCACACCACTTGCCACATGCAATGATCTAGATAGAGTGATAGTGTACAAACTGTAATTTTCAGGACATATCAAACTTTACGTAGCAGGTAGAAAAGCAAATAGACGACCAATAGGGCAGCCAAGTCAATTGGACACACCCCACCCCTCCCCGACCCTCCATCCCATTCAACAAGGATGAATACACATAAAATCCTATGATTTCAAATATTTGATCCTAATGATAGCTCTAACCTACATATAGCTGCTTTCCCAGTTTCCCCCTCCAGAAACCCCCCCCCCCTCCCTTTTGCCCAACATTATGGTTCCACATATGGGTGGAGCCTGTAAAAGTTGGACAAGATCATTTTCTACACTGATGCATTTGAGATTAAGCAGTTCATCAATTTGCAATGACATCAAAACTTTGAAACGGTGAAAATAAGATGGTCAAAAATTAATATTAGACTGTTCATTAATTCTCACACACATTGGGACCCTAATACTTGAAAAAAAAAACCCTTTGACATTACATTTAATATACATCACCTTAATCTATGCTGTTGGAAATGGTAAAAAAATCTTTCTCAAACAATAGGAGAAAGCCATAACAGTGTACATCCCTATTTTCTCTATGATATATCAAATTGTATGAATACAGCACATGCAACAGCATATATATTCTGATTAGGGCTTTCCAATCATCCCCACCCCTCATTCCCACTCAACTAGTGAAATGACATCAAAACATTATTTATACATAATATCACATTATTAGGGCGTTATGGAGGTCTGACCCTGTATACGGTACCTGATTCCATAGTAACCCACACCATTTGCCAAATGCAATGATCTAGATAGAGTGATAGTGTACAAACTGTAACTTTCAGGACATATCAAACTTTACGTAGCAGGTAGAAAAGCAAATAGACGACCAATAGGGCAGCCAAGTCAATTGGACACCCCCCACCCCTCCCCTACCCTCCATCCCATTCAACAAGGATGAATACACATAAAATCCTATGCTTTCAAATATTTGATCCTAATGATAGCTCTAACCTACATATAGCTGCTTTCCCAGTTTCCCCCTCCAGCAACCCCCCCCCCTCCCTTTTGCCCAACATTATGGTTCCACATATGGGTGGAGCCTGTAAAAGTTGGACAAGATCATTTTCTACACTGATGCATTTGAGATTAAGCAGTTCATCAATTTGGAATGACATCAAAACTTTGAAACGGTGAAAATAAGATGGTCAAAAATTAATATTAGAATGTTCATTAAATTCTCACACACATTATGGGGACCCTAATAGTTGAAAAAAAAAACCCTTCTACTTTACATTTAATATACATCACCTTAATCTATGCTGTTGGAAATGGTAAAAAAATCTTTCTCAAACAATAGGAGAAAGCCATAACAGTGTACATCCCTATTTTCTCTATAATATATCAAATTGTATGAATGTAGCACATGCAACAGCATATATTCTGATTAGGGCTTTCCAATCATCCCCACCCCTCATTCCCACTCAACTAGTGAAATGACATCAAAACATTATTTATACATAATATCACATTATTAGGGCGTTATGGAGGTCTGACCCTGTATACGGTACCTGATTCCATAGTAACCCACACCATTTGCCACATGCAATGATCTAGATAGAGTGATAGTGTACAAACTGTAATTTTCAGGACATATCAAACTTTACGTAGCAGGTAGAAAAGCAAATAGACGACCAATAGGGCAGCCAAGTCAATTGGACACCCCCCACCCCTCCCCTACCCTCCATCCCATTCAACAAGGATGAATACACATAAAATCCTATGATTTCAAATATTTGATCCTAATGATAGCTCTAACCTACATATAGCTGCTTTCCCAGTTTCCCCCTCCAGAAACCGCCCCCCCCTCCCTTTTGCCCAACATTATGGTTCCACATATGGGTGGAGCCTGTAAAAGTTGGACAAGATCATTTTCTACACTGATGCATTTGAGATTAAGCAGTTCATCAATTTGGAATGACATCAAAACTTTGAAACGGTGAAAATAAGATGGTCAAAAACTAATATTAGACTGTTCATTAAATTCTCACACACATTATGGGGACCCTAATAGTTAGAGAAAAAAAAACATTCTACCTTACATTTAATATACATCACCTTAATCTATGCTGTTGGAAATGGTAAAAAAAATCTTTCTCAAACAATAGGAGAAAGCCATAACAGTGTACATCCCTATTTTCTCTACAATATATCAAATTGTATGAATACAGCACATGCAACAGCATATATATTCTGATTAGGGCTTTCCAATCATCCCCACCCCTCATTCCCACTCAACTAGTGGAATGACATCAAAACATTATTTATACATAATATCACATTATAAGGGCGTTATGAGGGTCTGACCCTGTATACGGTACCTGATTCCATAGTAACCCACACCATTTGCCACATGCAATGATCTAGATAGAGTGATAGTGTACAAACTGTAATTTTCAGGACATATCAAACTTTACGTAGCAGGTAGAAAAGCAAATAGACGACCAATAGGGCAGCCAAGTCAATTGGACACCCCCCACCCCTCCCCTACCCTCCATCCCATTCAACAAGGATGAATACACATAAAATCCTATGCTTTCAAATATTTGATCCTAATGATAGCTCTAACCTACATATAGCTGCTTTCCCAGTTTCCCCTTTCAGCAATCCCCCCCCCCCTCCCTTTTGCCCAACATTATGGTTCCACATATGGGTGGAGCCTGTAAAAGTTGGACAAGATCATATTCTACACTGATGCATTTGAGATTAAGCAGTTCATCAATTTGGAATGACATCAAAACTTTGAAACGGTGAAAATAAGATTGTCATTCATTAATATTAGACTGTTCATTAAATTCTCACACACATTATGGGGACCCTAATAGTTGAAAAAAAACCCTTCTACTTTACATTTAATATACATCACCTTAATCTATGCTGTTGGAAATGGTAAAAAAATCTTTCTCAAACAATAGGAGAAAGCCATAACAGTGTACATCCCTATTTTCTCTATGATATATCAAATTGTATGAATGTAGCACATGCAACAGCATATATTCTGATTAGGGCTTTCCAATCATCCCCACCCCTCATTCCCACTCAACTAGTGAAATGACATCAAAACATAATTTATACATAATATCACATTATTAGGGCGTTATGGAGGTCTGACCCTGTATACGGTACCTGATTCCATAGTAACCCACACCATTTGCCACATGCAATGATCTAGATAGAGTGATAGTGTACAAACTGTAATTTTCAGGACATATCAAACTTTACGTAGCAGGTAGAAAAGCAAATAGACGACCAATAGGGCAGCCAAGTCAATTGGACACCCCCCACCCCTCCCCTACCCTCCATCCCATTCAACAAGGATGAATACACATAAAATCCTATGATTTCAAATATTTGATCCTAATGATAGCTCTAACCTACATATAGCTGCTTTCCCAGTTTCCCCCTCCAGAAATCCCCCCCCCCCCTCCCTTTTGCCCAACATTATGGTTCCACATATGGGTGGAGCCTGTAAAAGTTGGACAAGATCATTTTCTACACTGATGCATTTGAGATTAAGCAGTTCATCAATTTGCAATGACATCAAAACTTTGAAACGGTGAAAATAAGATGGTCAAAAATTAATATTAGACTGTTCATTAATTCTCACACACATTGGGACCCTAATACTTGAAAAAAAAAAAACCCTTTGACATTACATTTAATATACATCACCTTAATCTATGCTGTTGGAAATGGTAAAAAAAATCTTTCTCAAACAATAGGAGAAGGCCATAACAGTGTACATCCCTATTTTCTCTATGATATATCAAATTGTATGAATACAGCACATGCAACAGCATATATATTCTGATTAGGGATTTCCAATCATCCCCACCCCTCATTCCCACTCAACTAGTGAAATGACATCAAAACATTATTTATACATAATATCACATTATTAGGGCGTTATGGAGGTCTGACCCTGTATACGGTACCTGATTCCATAGTAACCCACACCACTTGCCACATGCAATGATCTAGATAGAGTGATAGTGTACAAACTGTAATTTTCAGGACATATCAAACTTTACGTAGCAGGTAGAAAAGCAAATAGACGACCAATAGGGCAGCCAAGTCAATTGGACACCCCCCACCCCTCCCCGACCCTCCATCCCATTCAACAAGGATGAATACACATAAAATCCTATGCTTTCAAATATTTGATCCTAATGATAGCTCTAACCTACATATAGCTGCTTTCCCAGTTTCCCCTTTCAGCAATCCCCCCCCCCCCCTCCCTTTTGCCCAACATTATGGTTCCACATATGGGTGGAGCCTGTAAAAGTTGGACAAGATCATATTCTACACTGATGCATTTGAGATTAAGCAGTTCATCAATTTGGAATGACATCAAAACTTTGAAACGGTGAAAATAAGATTGTCATTCATTAATATTAGACTGTTCATTAAATTCTCACACACATTATGGGGACCCTAATAGTTGAAAAAAAACCCTTCTACTTTACATTTAATATACATCACCTTAATCTATGCTGTTGGAAATGGTAAAAAAATCTTTCTCAAACAATAGGAGAAAGCCATAACAGTGTACATCCCTATTTTCTCTATAATATATCAAATTGTATGAATGTAGCACATGCAACAGCATATATTCTGATTAGGGCTTTCCAATCATCCCCACCCCTCATTCCCACTCAACTAGTGAAATGACATCAAAACATAATTTATACATTATATCACATTATTAGGGCGTTATGGAGGTCTGACCCTGTATACGGTACCTGATTCCATAGTAACCCACACCATTTGCCACATGCAATGATCTAGATAGAGTGATAGTGTACAAACTGTAATTTTCAGGACATATCAAACTTTACGTAGCAGGTAGAAAAGCAAATAGACGACCAATAGGGCAGCCAAGTCAATTGGACACCCCCCACCCCTCCCCTACCCTCCATCCCATTCAACAAGGATGAATACACATAAAATCCTATGATTTCAAATATTTGATCCTAATGATAGCTCTAACCTACATATAGCTGCTTTCCCAGTTTCCCCCTCCAGAAATCCCCCCCCCCCTCCCTTTTGCCCAACATTATGGTTCCACATATGGGTGGAGCCTGTAAAAGTTGGACAAGATCATTTTCTACACTGATGCATTTGAGATTAAGCAGTTCATCAATTTGCAATGACATCAAAACTTTGAAACGGTGAAAATAAGATGGTCAAAAATTAATATTAGACTGTTCATTAATTCTCACACACATTGGGACCCTAATACTTGAAAAAAAAAAACCCTTTGACATTACATTTAATATACATCACCTTAATCTATGCTGTTGGAAATGGTAAAAAAAATCTTTCTCAAACAATAGGAGAAGGCCATAACAGTGTACATCCCTATTTTCTCTATGATATATCAAATTGTATGAATACAGCACATGCAACAGCATATATATTCTGATTAGGGATTTCCAATCATCCCCACCCCTCATTCCCACTCAACTAGTGAAATGACATCAAAACATTATTTATACATAATATCACATTATTAGGGCGTTATGGAGGTCTGACCCTGTATACGGTACCTGATTCCATAGTAACCCACACCACTTGCCACATGCAATGATCTAGATAGAGTGATAGTGCACAAACTGTAATTTTCAGGACATATCAAACTTTACGTAGCAGGTAGAAAAGCAAATAGACGACCAATAGGGCAGCCAAGTCAATTGGACACCCCCCACCCCTCCCCGACCCTCCATCCCATTCAACAAGGATGAATACACATAAAATCCTATGCTTTCAAATATTTGATCCTAATGATAGCTCTAACCTACATATAGCTGCTTTCCCAGTTTCCCCCTCCAGCAACACCCCTACCCCTCCCTTTTGCCCCACATTATGGTTCCACATATGGGTGGAGCCTGTAAAAGTTGGACAAGATCATTTTCTACACTGATGCATTTGAGATTAAGCAGTTCATCAATTTGGAATGACATCAAAACTTTGAAACGGTGAAAATAAGATGGTCAAAAATTAATATTAGACTGTTCATTAAATTCTCACACACATTATGGGGACCCTAATAGTTGGAGAAAAAAAAACATTCTACTTTACATTTAATATACATCACCTTAATCTATGCTGTTGGAAATGGTAAAAAAAATCTTTCTCAAACAATAGGAGAAAGCCATAACAGTGTACATCCCTATTTTCTCTACAATATATCAAATTGTATGAATACAGCACATGCAACAGCATATATATTCTGATTAGGGCTTTCCAATCATCCCCACCCCTCATTCCCACTCAACTAGTGGAATGACATCAAAACATTATTTATACATAATATCACATTATTAGGGCGTTATGAGGGTCTGACCCTGTATACGGTACCTGATTCCATAGTAACCCACACCACTTGCCCCATGCAATGATCTAGATAGAGTGATAGTGTACAAACTGTAATTTTCAGGACATATCAAACTTTACGTAGCAGGTAGAAAAGCAAATAGACGACCAATAGGGCAGCCAAGTCAATTGGACACCCCCCACCCCTCCCCGACCCTCCATCCCATTCAACAAGGATGAATACACATAAAATCCTATGCTTTCAAATATTTGATCCTAATGATAGCTCTAACCTACATATAGCTGCTTTCCCAGTTTCCCCCTTCAGCAATCCCCCCCCCCCCCTTTTGCCCAACATTATGGTTCCACATATGGGTGGAGCCTGTAAAAGTTGGACAAGATCATTTTCTACACTGATGTATTTGAGATTAAGCAGTTCATCAATTTGGAATGACATCAAAACTTTGAAACGGTGAAAATAAGATGGTCAAAAATTAATATTAGACTGTTCATTAAATTCTCACACACATTATGGGGACCCTAATAGTTGGAAAAAAACCTTCTACTTTACATTTAATATACATCACCTTAATCTATGCTGTTGGAAATGGTAAAAAAATCTTTCTCAAACAATAGGAGAAAGCCATAACAGTGTACATCCCTATTTTCTCTATGATATATCAAATTGTATGAATACAGCACTATGCAAGAGCATATATATTCTGATTAGGGCTTTCCAATCATCCCCACCCCTCATTCCCACTCAACTAGTGAAATGACATCAAAACATTATTTATACATAATATCACATTATTAGGGCGTTATGGAGGTCTGACCCTGTATACGGTACCTGATTCCATAGTAACCCACACCACTTGCCACATGCAATGATCTAGATAGAGTGATAGTGTACAAACTGTAATTTTCAGGACATATCAAACTTTACGTAGCAGGTAGAAAAGCAAATAGACGACCAATAGGGCAGCCAAGTCAATTGGACACCCCCCACCCCTCCCCGACCCTCCATCAAATTCAACAAGGATGAATACACATAAAATCCTATGCTTTCAAATATTTGATCCTAATGATAGCTCTAACCTACATATAGCTGCTTTCCCAGTTTCCCCCTCCAGCAACCCCCCCCCCCCCTCCCTTTTGCCCAACATCATGGTTCCACATATGGGTGGAGCCTGTAAAAGTTGGACAAGATCATTTTCTACACTGATGCATTTGAGATTAAGCAGTTCATCAATTTGGAATGACATCAAAACTTTGAAACGGTGAAAATAAGATGGTCAAAAATTAATATTAGTCTGTTTATTAAATTCTCACACACATTATGGGGACCCTAATAGTTGGAAAAAAACCTTCTACTTTACATTTAATATACATCACCTTAATCTATGCTGTTGGAAATGGTAAAAAAATCTTTCTCAAACAATAGGAGAAAGCCATAACAGTGTACATCCCTATTTTCTCTATGATATATCAAATTGTATGAATACAGCACATGCAACAGCATATATATTCTGATTAGGGCTTTCCAATCATCCCCACCCCTCATTCCCACTCAACTAGTGAAATGACATCAAAACATTATTTATACATAATATCACATTATTAGGGCGTTATGGAGGTCTGACCCTGTACACGGTACCTGATTCCATAGTAACCCACACCATTTGCCACATGCAAAGATCTAGATAGAGTGATAGTGTACAAACTGTAATTTTCAAGACATATCAAACTTTACGTAGCAGGTAGAAAAGCAAATAGACGACCAATAGGGCAGCCAAGTCAATTGGACACCCCCCACCCCTCCCCGACCCTCCATCCCATTCAACAAGGATGAATACACATAAATTCCTATGCTTTCAAATATTTGATCCTAATGATAACTCTAACCTACATATAGCTGCTTTCCCAGTTTCCCCCTCCAGCAACCCCCCCCCCCTCCCTTTTGCTCAACATTATGGTTCCACATATGGGTGGAGCCTGTAAAAGTTGGACAAGATCATTTTCTACACTGATGCATTTGAGATTAAGCAGTTCATCAATTTGCAATGACATCAAAACTTTGAAACGGTGAAAATAAGATGGTCAAAAATTAATATTAGACTGTTCATTAATTCTCACACACATTGGGACCCTAATACTTGAAAAAAAAAAAAACCTTTGACATTACATTTAATATACATCACCTTAATCTATGCTGTTGGAAATGGTAAAAAAATCTTTCTCAAACAATAGGAGAAAGCCATAACAGTGTACATCCCTATTTTCTCTATGATATATCAAATTGTATGAATACAGCACTATGCAACAGCATATATATTCTGATTAGGGCTTTCCAATCATCCCCACCCCTCATTCCCACTCAACTAGTGAAATGACATCAAAACATTATTTATACATAATATCACATTATTAGGGCGTTATGGAGGTCTGACCCTGTATACGGTACCTGATTCCATAGTAACCCACACCACTTGCCCCATGCAATGATCTAGATAGAGTGATAGTGTACAAACTGTAATTTTCAGGACATCTCAAAATTTACGTAGCAGGTAGAAAAGCAAATAGACGACCAATAGGGCAGCCAAGTCAATTGGACACCCCCCACCCCTCCCCTACCCTCCATCCCATTCAACAAGGATGAATACACATAAAATCCTATGCTTTCAAATATTTGATCCTAATGATAGCTCTAACCTACATATAGCTGCTTTCCCAGTTTCCCCCTTCAGCAATCCCCCCCCCCTTTTGCCCAACATTATGGTTCCACATATGGGTGGAGCCTGTAAAAGTTGGACAAGATCATTTTCTACACTGATGTATTTGAGATTAAGCAGTTCATCAATTTGGAATGACATCAAAACTTTGAAACGGTGAAAATAAGATGGTCAAAAATTAATATTAGTCTGTTTATTAAATTCTCACACACATTATGGGGACCCTAATAGTTGGAAAAAAACCTTCTACTTTACATTTAATATACATCACCTTAATCTATGCTGTTGGAAATGGTAAAAAAATCTTTCTCAAACAATAGGAGAAAGCCATAACAGTGTACATCCCTATTTTCTCTATGATATATCAAATTGTATGAATACAGCACATGCAACAGCATATATATTCTGATTAGGGCTTTCCAATCATCCCCACCCCTCATTCCCACTCAACTAGTGAAATGACATCAAAACATTATTTATACATAATATCACATTATTAGGGCGTTATGGAGGTCTGACCCTGTACACGGTACCTGATTCCATAGTAACCCACACCACTTGCCACATGCAATGATCTAGATAGAGTGATAGTGTACAAACTGTAATTTTCAGGACATATCAAACTTTACGTAGCAGGTAGAAAAGCAAATAGACGACCAATAGGGCAGCCAAGTCAATTGGACACCCCCCACCCCTCCCCTACCCTCCATCCCATTCAACAAGGATGAATACACATAAAATCCTATGCTTTCAAATATTTGATCCTAATGATAGCTCTAACCTACATATAGCTGCTTTCCCAGTTTCCCCCTCCAGCAACCCCCCCCCCTCCCTTTTGCCCAACATTATGGTTCCACATATGGGTGGAGCCTGTAAAAGTTGGACAAGATCATTTTCTACACTGATGCATTTGAGATTAAGCAGTTCATCAATTTGGAATGACATCAAAACTTTGAAACGGTGAAAATAAGATGGTCAAAAACTAATATTAGACTGTTCATTAAATTCTCACACACATTATGGGGACCCTAATAGTTGGAGAAAAAAAACCATTCTACCTTACATTTAATATACATCACCTTAATCTATGCTGTTGGAAATGGTAAAAAAAATCTTTCTCAAACAATAGGAGAAAGCCATAACAGTGTACATCCCTATTTTCTCTACAATATATCAAATTGTATGAATACAGCACATGCAACAGCTTATATATTCTGATTAGGGCTTTCCAATCATCCCCACCCCTCATTCCCACTCAACTAGTGGAATGACATCAAAACATTATTTATACATAATATCACATTATTAGGGCGTTATGAGGGTCTGACCCTGTATACGGTACCTGATTCCATAGTAACCCACACCACTTGCCCCATGCAATGATCTAGATAGAGTGATAGTGTACAAACTGTAATTTTCAGGACATCTCAAAATTTACGTAGCAGGTAGAAAAGCAAATAGACGACCAATAGGGCAGCCAAGTCAATTGGACACCCCCCACCCCTCCCCTACCCTCCATCCCATTCAACAAGGATGAATACACATAAAATCCTATGCTTTCAAATATTTGATCCTAATGATAGCTCTAACCTACATATAGCTGCTTTCCCAGTTTCCCCCTTCAGCAATCCCCCCCCCCTTTTGCCCAACATTATGGTTCCACATATGGGTGGAGCCTGTAAAAGTTGGACAAGATCATTTTCTACACTGATGTATTTGAGATTAAGCAGTTCATCAATTTGGAATGACATCAAAACTTTGAAACGGTGAAAATAAGATGGTCAAAAATTAATATTAGTCTGTTTATTAAATTCTCACACACATTATGGGGACCCTAATAGTTGGAAAAAAACCTTCTACTTTACATTTAATATACATCACCTTAATCTATGCTGTTGGAAATGGTAAAAAAATCTTTCTCAAACAATAGGAGAAAGCCATAACAGTGTACATCCCTATTTTCTCTATGATATATCAAATTGTATGAATACAGCACATGCAACAGCATATATATTCTGATTAGGGCTTTCCAATCATCCCCACCCCTCATTCCCACTCAACTAGTGAAATGACATCAAAACATTATTTATACATAATATCACATTATTAGGGCGTTATGGAGGTCTGACCCTGTACACGGTACCTGATTCCATAGTAACCCACACCATTTGCCACATGCAATGATCTAGATAGAGTGATAGTGTACAAACTGTAATTTTCAAGACATATCAAACTTTACGTAGCAGGTAGAAAAGCAAATAGACGACCAATAGGGCAGCCAAGTCAATTGGACACCCCCCACCCCTCCCCGACCCTCCATCCCATTCAACAAGGATGAATACACATAAATTCCTATGCTTTCAAATATTTGATCCTAATGATAACTCTAACCTACATATAGCTGCTTTCCCAGTTTCCCCCTCCAGCAACCCCCCCCCCCCTCCCTTTTGCTCAACATTATGGTTCCACATATGGGTGGAGCCTGTAAAAGTTGGACAAGATCATTTTCTACACTGATGCATTTGAGATTAAGCAGTTCATCAATTTGCAATGACATCAAAACTTTGAAACGGTGAAAATAAGATGGTCAAAAATTAATATTAGACTGTTCATTAATTCTCACACACATTGGGACCCTAATACTTGAAAAAAAAAAAAACCTTTGACATTACATTTAATATACATCACCTTAATCTATGCTGTTGGAAATGGTAAAAAAATCTTTCTCAAACAATAGGAGAAAGCCATAACAGTGTACATCCCTATTTTCTCTATGATATATCAAATTGTATGAATACAGCACATGCAACAGCATATATATTCTGATTAGGGCTTTCCAATCATCCCCACCCCTCATTCCCACTCAACTAGTGAAATGACATCAAAACATTATTTATACATAATATCACATTATTAGGGCGTTATGGAGGTCTGACCCTGTATACGGTACCTGATTCCATAGTAACCCACACCACTTGCCACATGCAATGATCTAGATAGAGTGATAGTGTACAAACTGTAATTTTCAGGACATATCAAACTTTACGTAGCAGGTAGAAAAGCAAATAGACGACCAATAGGGCAGCCAAGTCAATTGGACACCCCCACCCCTCCCCGACCCTCCATCCCATTCAACAAGGATGAATACACATAAAATCCTATGCTTTCAAATATTTGATCCTAATGATAGCCCTAGAACCTACATATAGCTGCTTTCCCAGTTCCCCCCCCCAGCAACATCCCCCCCTTTTGCCCCACATGATGGTTCCACATATGGGTGGAGCCTGTAAAGTTGGACAAGGTTATTTTCTACACTGATGTATTTGAGATTAAGCAGTTCCCCAATTTGGAATGACATCAAAACTTTGAAACGGTGAAAATAAGATGGTCAAAAATTAATATTAGACTGTTCATTAAATTCTCACACACATTATGGGGACCCTAATAATTGAAAAAAAAAACCTTCTACTCTACATTTAATATACATCACCTTAATCTATGCTGTTGGAAATGGTAAAAAAATCTTTCTCAAACAATAGGCAAAAACCATAACAGTGTACATCCCTATTTTCTCTCTAATATATCAAATTGTATGAATGCAGCACATGCAACAGCATATATATTCTGATTAGGGCTTTCCAATCATCCCCACCCCTCATTCCCACTCAACTAGTGGAATGACATCAAAACATTATTTATACATAATATCACAATGTTAGGGCGTTATGGAGGTCTGACCCTGTATACGGTACCTGATTCCATAGTGACCCACACCACTTGCCACATGCAATGAGCTAGATAGTGTACAAACTGTAATTTTCAGGACATATCAAACTTTACGTAGCAGGTAGAAAAGCAAATAGACGACCAAGAGGGCACGCAAGTCACTTGGGCCCCCCCCCCACCCCTCCCCGACCCTCCATCCCATTCAACAAGGATGAATACACATAAAATCCTATGCTTTCAAATATTTGATCCTAATGATAGCTCTAACCTACATATAGCTGCTTTCCCAGTTTCCCCTCTAGCAACCCCCCTCCCTTTTTGCCCCACATGATGGTTCCACATATGGGTGGAGCCTGTAAAAGTTCGACGAGGTAATTTTCTACACTGATGTATTTGAGATTAAGCAGTTCACCAATTTGGAATGACATCAAAACTTTGAAACGGTGAAAATAAGATGGTCAAAAATTAATATTAGACTGTTCATTAAATTCTCACACACATTATGGGGACCCTAATAGTGAAAAAAAAACCTTTGACATTACATTTAATATACATCACCTTAATCTATGCTGTTGGAAATGGTGAAATAAATCTTTCTCAAACAATAGGAGAAAGCCATAACAGTGTACATCCCTATTTTCTCTCTAATATATCAAATTGTATGAATGTAGCATATGCAACAGCATATATTCTGATTAGGGCTTTCCAATCATCCCCACCCCTCATTCCCACTCAACTAGTGGAATGACATCAAAACATTATTTATACATAATATCACAATATTAGGGCGTTATGGAGGTCTGACCCTGTATAGGGTACCTAATTCCATAGTAACCCACACCACTTGACATATGCAATGAGCTAGATAGAGTAATAGTGTACAAACTGTTATTTTCAGGACATATCAAACTTTACGTAGCAGGGAGAAAAGCAAATAGACGACCAATAGGGCACGCAAGTCAATTGGACACCCCCCACCCCTCCCCGACCCTCCATCCCATTCAACAAGGATGAATACACATAAAATCCTATGCTTTCAAATATTTGATCCTAATGATAGCTCTAACCTACATATAGCTGCTTTCCCAGTTTCCCCCTCTAGCAACCCCCCCCCTTTTGCCCCACATGATGGTTCCACATATGGGTGGAGCCTGTAAAAGTTGGACAAGGTAATTATCTACACTGTTGTATTTGAGATTAAGCAGTTCACCAATTTGGAATGACATCAAAACTTTGAAAAGGTGAAAATAAGATGGTCAAAAATTAATATTAGACTGTTCATTAAATTCTCACACACATTATGGGGACCCTAATAGTTGGAAAAAAAACCTTCTACTTTACATTTAATATACATCACCTTAATCTATGCTGTTGGAAATGGTAAAAAAAATCTTTCTCAAACAATAGGAGAAAACCATATCAGTGTACATCCCTATTTTCTCTATAATATATCAAATTGTATGAATACAGCACATGCAACAGCATATATATTCTGATTAGGGCTTTCCAATCATCCCCACCCCTCATTCCCACTCAACTAGTGGAATGACATCAAAACATTATTTATACATAATATCACAATATTAGGGCGTTATGGAGGGTCTGACCCTGTATACGGTACCTAATTCCATAGTAACCCACACCACTTGACATATGCAATGAGCTAGATAGAGTGATAGTGTACAAACTGTAATTTTCAGGACATATCAAACTTTACGTAGCAGGGAGAAAAGCAAATAGACGACCAAGAGGGCAGCCAAGTCAATTGGACCCCCCCCACCCCTCCCCGACCCTCCATCCGATTCAACAAGGATGAATACACATAAAATCCTATGCTTTCAAATATTTGATCCTAATGATAGCCTAGAACATACATATAGCTGCTTTCCCAGTTTCCCCCTCCAGCAACACCCCCCCCCTTTTGCCCCACATGATGGTTCCACATATGGGTGGAGCCTGTAAAAGTTGGACAAGGCTATTTTCTACACTGATGTATTTGAGATTAAGCAGTTCATCAATTTGGAATGACAACAAAACTTTGAAACGGTGAAAATAAGATGGTCAAAAATTAATATTAGACTGTTCATTAAATTCTCACACACATTGGGACCCTAATACTTGAAAAAAAAAACCTTTGACATTACATTTAATATACATCACCTTAATCTATGCTGTTGGAAATGGTAAAAAAAATCTTTCTCAAACAATAGGAGAAAGCCATAACAGTGTACATCCCTATTTTCTCTCTAATATATCAAATTGTATGAATGTAGCATATGCAACAGCATATATTCTGATTAGGGCTTTCCAATCATCCCCACCCGTCATTCCCACTCAACTAGTGGAATGACATCAAAACATTATTTATACATAATATCACATTATTAGGGCGTTATGGAGGTCTGACCCTGTATAGGGTACCTAATTCCATAGTAACCCACACCACTTGACATATGCAATGAGCTAGATAGAGTAATAGTGTACAAACTGTTATTTTCAGGACATATCAAACTTTACGTAGCAGGGAGAAAAGCAAATAGACGACCAATAGGGCACGCAAGTCAATTGGACACCCCCCACCCCTCCCCGACCCTCCATCCCATTCAACAAGGATGAATACACATAAAATCCTATGCTTTCAAATATTTGATCCTAATGATAGCTCTAACCTACATATAGCTGCTTTCCCAGTTTCCCCCTCTAGCAACCCCCCCCCCCTTTTGCCCCACATGATGGTTCCACATATGGGTGGAGCCTGTAAAAGTTGGACAAGGTAATTATCTACACTGTTGTATTTGAGATTAAGCAGTTCACCAATTTGGAATGACATCAAAACTTTGAAAAGGTGAAAATAAGATGGTCAAAAATTAATATTAGACTGTTCATTAAATTCTCACACACATTATGGGGACCCTAATAGTTGGAAAAAAAACCTTCTACTTTACATTTAATATACATCACCTTAATCTATGCTGTTGGAAATGGTAAAAAAATCTTTCTCACACAATAGGAGAAAACCATAACAGTGTACATCCCTATTTTCTCTCTAATATATCAAATTGTATGAATGCAGCACATGCAACAGCATATATATTCTGATTAGGGCTTTCCAATCATCCCCACCCCTCATTCCCACTCAAGTAGTGGAATGACATCAAAACATTATTTATACATAATATCACAATGTTAGGGCGTTATGGAGGTCTGACCCTGTATACGGTACCTGATTCCATAGTAACCCACACCACTTGCCACATGCAATGAGCTAGATAGTGTGATAGTGTACAAACTGTAATTTTCAAGACATATCAAACTTTACGTAGCAGGTAGAAAAGCAAATAGACGACCAAGAGGGCACGCAAGTCACTTGGGCCCCCCCACCCCTCCCCGACCCTCCATCCCATTCAACAAGGATGAATACACATAAAATCCTATGCTTTCAAATATTTGATCCTAATGATAGCTCTAACCTACATATAGCTGCTTTCCCAGTTTCCCCCTCTAGCAACCCCCCCCCCTTTTGCCCCACATTATGGTTCCACATATGGGTGGAGCCTGTAAAAGTTGGACAAGGTAATTTTCTACACTGTTGTATTTGAGATTAAGCAGTTCACCAATTTGGAATGACATCAAAACTTTGAAACGGTGAAAATAAGATGGTCAAAAATTAATATTAGACTGTTCATTAAATTCTCACACACATTGGGACCCTAATAGTGAAAAAAAAACCTTTGACATTACATTTAATATACATCACCTTAATCTATGCTGTTGGAAATGGTAAAAAAAATCTTTCTCAAACAATAGGAGAAAGCCATAACAGTGTACATCCCTATTTTCTCTCTAATATATCAAATTGTATGAATGTAGCACATGCAATAGCATATATTCTGATTAGGGCTTTCCAATCATCCCCACCCCTCATTCCCACTCAACTAGTGGAATGACATCAAAACATTATTTATACATAATATCACAATGTTAGGGCGTTATGGAGGTCTGACCCTGTATACGGTACCTGATTCCATAGTAACCCACACCACTTGCCACATGCAATGAGCTAGATAGTGTGACAGTGTACAAACTGTAATTTTCAAGACATATCAAATTTTACGTAGCAGGTAGAAAAGCAAATAGACGACCAAGAGGGCACGCAAGTCACTTGGACCCCCCCCAACCCTCCTCGACCCTCCATCCCATTCAACAAGGATGAATACACATAAAATCCTATGCTTTCAAATATTTGATCCTAATGATAGCTCTAACCTACATATAGCTGCTTTCCCAGTTTCCCCCCCCAGCAACCCCCCCCCCCGCCTTCTGCCCCACATGATGGTTCCACATATGGGTGGAGCCTGTAAAAGTTGGACAAGGTAATTTTCTACACTGATGTATTTGAGATTAAGCAGTTCACCAATTTGGAATGACATCAAAACTTTGAAACGGTGAAAATAAGATGGTCAAAAATTAATATTAGATTGTTCATTAAATTCTCACACACATTATGGGGACCCTAATAGTAAAAAAAAAAAACCTTTGACATTACATTTACTATACATCACCTTAATCTCTGCTGTTGGAAATGGTCAAAAAAATCTTTCTCAAACAATAGGAGAAAACCATAACAGTGTACATCCCTATTTCCTCTCTAATATATCAAATTGTATGAATGTAGCACATGCAACAGCATATATTCTGATTAGGGCTTTCCAATCATCCCCACCCCTCATTCCCACTCAACTAGTGAAATGACATCAAAACATTATTTATACATAATATCACAATATTAGGGCGTTATGGAGGTCTGGCCCTGTATAGGGTAGCTAATTCCATAGTTACCCACACCACTTGACATATGCAATAATCTAAATAGAGTGATAGTGTACAAACTGTAATTTTCAGGACATATCAAACTTTACGTAGCAGGTAGAAAAGCAAATAGACGACCAATAGGGCAGCCAAGTCACTTGGACCCCCCCACCCCTCCTCGACCCTCCATCCCATTCAACAAGGATGAACACACATAAAATTCTATGCTTTCAAATATTTGATCCTAATGATAGCCCTAGAACCTACAAATAGCTGCTTTCCCAGTTTCCCCCTCCAGCAACACCCCCCCTCCCTTTTGCCCCACATGATGGTTCCACATATGGGTGGAGCCTGTAAAAGTTGGACAAGGTTATTTTCTACACTGATGTATTTGAGATTAAGCAGTTCACCAATTTAGAATGACATCGAAACTTTGAAAAGGTGGAAATAAGATGGTCAAAAACTAATATTAGACTGTTCATTAAATTCTCACACACATTATGGGGACCCTAATAGTAAAAAAAAAAAACCTTTGACATTACATTTACTATACATCACCTTAATCTATGCTGTTGGAAATGGTAAAAAAAAAATCTTTTCAAACAATAGGAGAAAGCAATAACAGTGTACATCCCTATTTTCTCTATAATATATCAAATTGTATGAATACAGCACATGCAACAGCATATATATTCTGATTAGGGCTTTCCAATCATCCCCACCCCTCATTCCCACTCAACTAGTGGAATGACATCAAAACATTATTTATACATAATATCACAATATTAAGGCGTTATGGAGGTCTGACCCTTTATAGGGTACCTCATTCCATAGTAACCCACACCACTTGTCATATGCAATGAGCTAGATAGAGTGATAGTGTACAAACTGTAATTTTCAGGACATATCAAACTTTACGTAGCAGGGAGAAAAGCAAATAGACGACCAAGAGGGCAGCCAAGTCAATTGGACCCCCCCCACCCCTCCCCGACCCTCCATCCGATTCAACAAGGATGAATACACATAAAATCCTATGCTTTCAAATATTTGATCCTAATGATAGCCCTAGAACATACATATAGCTGCTTTCCCAGTTTCCCCCTCCAGCAACAACCCCCCCCCCCCCTTTTGCCCCACATGATGGTTCCACATATGGGTGGAGCCTGTAAAAGTTGGACAAGGCTATTTTCTACACTGATGTATTTGAGATTAAGCAGTTCATCAATTTGGAATGACAACAAAACTTTGAAACGGTGAAAATAAGATGGTCAAAAATTAATATTAGACTGTTCATTAAATTCTCACACACATTGGGACCCTAATACTTGAAAAAAAAACCTTTGACATTTCATTTAATATACATCACCTTAATCTATGCTGTTGGAAATGGTAAAAAAAATCTTTCTCAAACAATAGGAGAAAGCCATAACAGTGTACATCCCTATTTTCTCTATGATATATCAAATTGTATGAATACAGCACATGCAATAGCATATATATTCTGATTAGGGCTTTCCAATCATCCCCACCCCTCATTCCCACTCAACTAGTGAAATGACATCAAAACATTATTTATACATAATATCACATTATTAGGGCGTTATAAGGGTCTGACCCTGTATACGGTACCTGATTCCATAGTAACCCACACCACTTGCCACATGCAATGATCTAGATAGAGTGATAGTGTACAAACTGTAATTTTCAGGACATGTCAAACTTACGTAGCAGGTAGAAAAGCAAATAGACGACCAATAGGGCAGCCAAGTCAATTGGACACCCCCCACCCCTCCCCTACCCTAATTCCCATTCAACAAGGATGAATACACATAAAATCCTATGCTTTCAAATATTTGATCCTAATGATAGCCCTAGAACCTACATATAGCTGCTTTCCCAGTTCCCCCCCCCCAGCAACATCCCCCCCTTTTGCCCCACATGATGGTTCCACATATGGGTGGAGCCTGTAAAAGTTGGACGAGGTAATTTTCTACACTGATGTATTTGAGATTAAGCAGTTCACCAATTTGGAATGACATCAAAACTTTGAAACGGTGAAAATAAGATGGTCAAAAATTAATATTAGACTGTTCATTAAATTCTCACACACATTATGGGGACCCTAATAGTGAAAAAAAAACCTTTGACATTACATTTAATATACATCACCTTAATCTATGCTGTTGGAAATGGTAAAAAAAATCTTTCTCAAACAATAGGAGAAAGCCATAACAGTGTACATCCCTATTTTCTCTCTAATATATCAAATTGTATGAATGTAGCACATGCAATAGCATATATTCTGATTAGGGCTTTCCAATCATCCCCACCCCTCATTCCCACTCAACTAGTGGAATGACATCAAAACATTATTTATACATAATATCACAATGTTAGGGCGTTATGGAGGTCTGACCCTGTATACGGTACCTGATTCCATAGTGACCCACGTACACCACTTGCCACATGCAATGAGCTAGACAGTGTGACAGTGTACAAACTGTAATTTTCAAGACATATCAAAATTTACGTAGCAGGTAGAAAAGCAAATAGACGACCAAGAGGGCACGCAAGTCACTTTGACCCCCCCCAACCCTCCTCGACCCTCCATCCCATTCATCAAGGATGAATACACATAAAATCCTATGCTTTCAAATATTTGATCCTAATGATAGCCCTAGAACCTACAAATAGCTGCTTTCCCAGTTTCCCCCTCCAGCAACACCCCCCCTCCCTTTTGCCCCACATGATGGTTCCACATATGGGTGGAGCCTGTAAAAGTTGGACAAGGCTATTTTCTACACTGATGTATTTGAGATTAAGCAGTTCACCAATTTGGAATGACATCAAAACTTTGAAAAGGTGGAAATAAGATGGTCAAAAATTAATATTAGATTGTTCATTAAATTCTCACACACATTATGGGGACCCTAATAGTTGGAAAAAAAAAACCTTTGACATTACTTTTAATACATCACCTTAATCTATGCTGTTGGAAATGGTGAAAAAAAAAATCTCAAACAATAGGAGAAAACCATATCAGTGTACATCCCTATTTTCTCTATAATATATCAAATTGTATGAATACAGCACATGCAACAGCATATATATTCTGATTAGGGCTTTCCAATCATCCCCACCCCTCATTCCCACTCAACTAGTGGAATGACATCAAAACATTATTTATACATAATATCACAATATTAGGGCGTTATGGAGGTCTGACCCTTTATAGGGTACCTAATTCCATAGTAACCCACACCACTTGTCATATGCAATGAGCTAGATAGAGTGATAGTGTACAAACTGTAATTTTCAGGACATATCAAACTTTACGTAGCAGGGAGAAAAGCAAATAGACGACCAAGAGGGCAGCCAAGTCAATTGGACCCCCCCACCCCTCCCCGACCCTCCATCCGATTCAACAAGGATGAATACACATAAAATCCTATGCTTTCAAATATTTGATCCTAATGATAGCCCTAGAACATACATATAGCTGCTTTCCCAGTTTCCCCCTCCAGCAACACCCCCCCCCCTTTTGCCCCACATGATGGTTCCACATATGGGTGGAGCCTGTAAAAGTTGGACAAGGCTATTTTCTACACTGATGTATTTGAGATTAAGCAGTTCATCAATTTGGAATGACAACAAAACTTTGAAACGGTGAAAATAAGATGGTCAAAAATTAATATTAGACTGTTCATTAAATTCTCACACACATTGGGACCCTAATAGTAAGAAAAAAAACCTTTGACATTACATTTAATATACATCACCTTAATCTATGCTGTTGGAAATGGTCAAAAAAATCTTTCTCAAACAATAGGAGAAAACCATATCAGTGTACATCCCTATTTTCTCTCTAATATATCAAATTGTATGAATGTAGCACATGCAACAGCATATATTCTGATTAGGGCTTTCCAATCATCCCCACCCCTCATTCCCACTCAACTAGTGGAATGACATCAAAACATTATTTATACATAATATCACAATATTAGGTCGTTATGGAGGTCTGACCCTGTATAGGGTACCTAATTCCATAGTAACCCACACCACTTGACATATGCAATGAGCTAGATAGAGTGATAGTGTACAAACTGTAATTTTCAGGACATATCAAACTTTACGTAGCAGGTAGAAAAGCAAATAGACGACCAAGAGGGCACGTAAGTCACTTGGACCCCCCCACCCCTCCTCGACCCTCCATCCCATTCAACAAGGATGAATACACATAAAATTCTATGCTTTCAAATATCTGATCGTAATGATAGCCCTAGAACCTACAAATAGCTGCTTTCCCAGTTTCCCCCTCCAGCAACACCCCCCCTCCCTTTTGCCCCACATGATGGTTCCACATATGGGTGGAGCCTGTAAAAGTTGGACAAGGTTATTTTCTACACTGATGTATTTGAGATTAAGCAGTTCACCAATTTGGAATGACATCGAAACTTTGAAAAGGTGGAAATAAGATGGTCAAAAACTAATATTAGACTGTTCATTAAATTCTCACACACATTATGGGGACCCTAATAGTAAAAAAAAAAAAACCTTTGACATTACATTTACTATACATCACCTTAATCTATGCTGTTGGAAATGGTAAAAAAAAAATCTTTTCAAACAATAGGAGAAAGCAATAACAGTGTACATCCCTATTTTCTCTCTAATATATCAAATTGTATGAATGTAGCACATGCAACAGCATATATTCTGATTAGGGCTTTCCAATCATCCCCACCCCTCATTCCCACTCAACTAGTGGAATGACATCAAAACATTATTTATACATAATATCACATTATTAGGGCGTTATGAGGTCTGACCCTGTATACGGTACCTGATTCCATAGTAACCCACACCACTTGCCACATGCAATGATCTAGATAGAGTGATAGTGTACAAACTGTAATTTTCAAGACATATCAAACTTTACGTAGCAGGTAGAAAAGCAAATAGACGACCAATAGGGCAGCCAAGTCAATTGGACACCCCCCACCCCTCCCCGACCCTCCATCCCATTCAACAAGGATGAATACACATAAAATCCTATGCTTTCAAATATTTGATCCTAATGATAGCTCTAACCTACATATAGCTGCTTTCCCAGTTTCCCCCTCCAGCAATCCTCCCTTTTGCCCAACATTATGGTTCCACATATGGGTGGAGCCTGTAAAAGTTGGACAAGATCATTTTCTACACTGATGCATTTGAGATTAAGCAGTTCATCAATTTGGAATGACATCAAAACTTTGAAACGGTGAAAATAAGATGGTCAAAAATTAATATTAGGCTGTTCATTAATTCTCACACACATTGGGACCCTAATAGTTGAAAAAAAAAAACCTTCTACTTTACATTTAATATACATCACCTTAATCTATGCTGTTGGAAATGGTAAAAAAATCTTTCTCAAACAATAGGAGAAAGCCATAACAGTGTACATCCCTATTTTCTCTATGATATATGAATACAGCACATGCAACAGCATATATATTCTGATTAGGGCTTTCCAATCATCCCCACCCCTCATTCCCACTCAACTAGTGAAATGACATCAAAACATTATTTATACATAATATCACATTATTAGGGCGTTATGGAGGTCTGACCCTGTATACGGTACCTGATTCCATAGTAACCCACACCACTTGCCATATGCAATGATCTAGATAGAGTGATAGTGTACAAACTGTAATTTTCAGGACATATCAAACTTTACGTAGCCGGTAGAAAAGCAAATAGACGACCAATAGGGCAGCCAAGTCAATTGGACACCCCCCACCCCTCCCCGACCCTCCATCCCATTCAACAAGGATGAATACACATAAAATCCTATGCTTTCAAATATTTGATCCTAATGATAGCTCTAACCTACATATAGCTGCTTTCCCAGTTTCCCCCTCCAGCAACCCCCCCCCTCCCTTTTGCCCAACATTATGGTTCCACATATGGGTGGAGCCTGTAAAAGTTGGACAAGATCATTTTCTACTCTGATGTATTTGAGATTAAGCAGTTCATCAATTTGGAATGACATCAAAACTTTGAAACGGTGAAAATAAGATGGTCAAAAATTAATATTAGACTGTCCATTAATTCTCACACACATTGGGACCCTAATACTTGAAAAAAAAAAAACCCTTTGACATTACATTTAATATACATCACCTTAATCTATGCTGTTGGAAATGGTAAAAAAAATCTTTCTCAAACAATAGGAGAAAGCCATAACAGTGTACATCCCTATTTTCTCTATGATATATCAAATTGTATGAATACAGCACATGCAACAGCATATATATTCTGATTAGGGCTTTCCAATCATCCCCACCCCTCATTCCCACTCAACTAGTGAAATGACATCAAAACATTATTTATACATAATATCACAATGTTAGGGCGTTATGGAGGTCTGACCCTGTATACGGTACCTGATTCCATAGTAACCCACACCACTTGCCACATGCAATGATCTAGATAGAGTGATAGTGTACAAACTGTAATTTTCAAGACATATAAAACTTTACGTAGCAGGTAGAAAAGCAAATAGACGACCAATAGGGCAGCCAAGTCAATTGGTCACCCCCCACCCCTCCCCGACCCTCCATCCCATTCAACAAGGATGAATACACATAAAATCCTATGCTTTCAAATATTTGATCCTAATGATAGCTCTAACCTACATATAGCTGCTTTCCCAGTTTCCCCCTCCAGCAAACCCCCCCCCCTCCCTTTTGCCCAACATTATGGTTCCACATATGGGTGGAGCCTGTAAAAGTTGGACAAGATCATTTTCTACACTGATGCATTTGAGATTAAGCAGTTCATCAATTTGGAATGACATCAAAACTTTGAAACGGTGAAAATAAGATGGTCAAAAATTAATATTAGACTGTTCATTAAATTCTCACACACATTATGGGGACCCTAATAGTTGAAAAAAAAAAAAACCCTTTGACATTACATTTAATATACATCACCTTAATCTATGCTGTTGGAAATGGTAAAAAAATCTTTCTCAAACAATAGGAGAAAGCCATAACAGTGTACATCCCTATTTTCTCTATGATATATCAAATTGTATGAATACAGCACTATGCAACAGCATATATATTCTGATTAGGGCTTTCCAATCATCCCCACCCCTCATTCCCAATCAACTAGTGGAATGACATCAAAACATTATTTATACATAATATCACATTATTAGGGCGTTATGGAGGTCTGACCCTGTATAGGGTACCTAATTCCATAGTAACCCACACCACTTGACATATGCAATGATCTAGATAGAGTGATAGTGTACAAACTGTAATTTTCAGGACATATCAAACTTTACGTAGCAGGGAGAAAAGCAAATAGACGACCAATAGGGCAGCCAAGTCAATTGGACACCCCCCACCCCTCCCCTACCCTCCATCCCATTCAACAAGGATGAATACACATAAAATCCTATGCTTTCAAATATTTGATCCTAATGATAGCCCTAGAACCTACATATAGCTGCTTTCCCAGTTCCCCCCGCAGCAACATCCCCCCCTTTAGCCCCACATGATGGTTCCACATATGGGTGGAGCCTGTAAAGTTGGACAAGGTTATTTTCTACACTGATGTATTTGAGATTAAGCAGTTCCCCAATTTGGAATGACATCAAAACTTTGAAACGGTGAAAATAAGATGGTCAAAAATTAATATTAGACTGTTCATTATATTCTCCCACACATTATGGGGACCCTAATAATTGAAAAAAAAACCTTCTACTCTACATTTAATATACATCACCTTAATCTATGCTGTTGGAAATGGTAAAAAAATCTTTCTCAAACAATAGGCAAAAACCATAACAGTGTACATCCCTATTTTCTCTCTAATATATCAAATTGTATGAATGCAGCACATGCAACAGCATATATATTCTGATTAGGGCTTTCCAATCATCCCCACCCCTCATTCCCACTCAAGTAGTGGAATGACATCAAAACATTATTTATACATAATATCACATTATTAGGGCGTTATGGAGGTCTGACCCTGTATACGGTACCTGATTCCATAGTGGCCACACCACTTGCCACATGCAATGATCTAGATAGAGTGATAGTGTACAAACTGTAATTTTCAAGACATATCAAACTTTACGTAGCAGGTAGAAAAGCAAATAGACGACCAATAGGGCAGCCAAGTCAATTGGACACCCCCCACCCCTCCC
The DNA here is from genome assembly GCF_037975245.1 of Apostichopus japonicus. Lineage (NCBI taxonomy): Eukaryota > Metazoa > Echinodermata > Holothuroidea > Aspidochirotida > Stichopodidae > Apostichopus > Apostichopus japonicus. The sequence goes on from NC_092567.1 coordinate 11,299,123, forward strand.
CGACCCTCCATCCCATTCAACAAGGATGAATACACATAAAATCCTATGCTTTCAAATATTTGATCCTAATGATAGCTCTAACCTACATATAGCTGCTTTCCCAGTTTCCCCCTCCAGCAAACCCCCCCCCCCCTCCCTTTTGCCCAACATTATGGTTCCACATATGAGTGGAGCCTGTAAAAGTTGGACAAGATCATTTTCTACACTGATGCATTTGAGATTAAGCAGTTCATCAATTTGGAATGACATCAAAACTTTGAAACGGTGAAAATAAGATGGTCAAAAATTAATATTAGACTGTTCATTAAATTCTCACACACATTATGGGGACCCTAATAGTTGAAAAAAAAAAAACCCTTTGACATTACATTTAATATACATCACCTTAATCTATGCTGTTGGAAATGGTAAAAAAATCTTTCTCAAACAATAGGAGAAAGCCATAACAGTGTACATCCCTATTTTCTCTATGATATATCAAATTGTATGAATACAGCACTATGCAACAGCATATATATTCTGATTAGGGCTTTCCAATCATCCCCACCCCTCATTCCCAATCAACTAGTGGAATGACATCAAAACATTATTTATACATAATATCACATTATTAGGGCGTTATGGAGGTCTGACCCTGTATAGGGTACCTAATTCCATAGTAACCCACACCACTTGACATATGCAATGATCTAGATAGAGTGATAGTGTACAAACTGTAATTTTCAGGACATATCAAACTTTACGTAGCAGGGAGAAAAGCAAATAGACGACCAATAGGGCAGCCAAGTCAATTGGACACCCCCCACCCCTCCCATACCCTCCATCCCATTCAACAAGGATGAATACACATAAAATCCTATGCTTTCAAATATTTGATCCTAATGATAGCCCTAGAACCTACATATAGCTGCTTTCCCAGTTCCCCCCCCAGCAACATCCCCCCCTTTAGCCCCACATGATGGTTCCACATATGGGTGGAGCCTGTAAAGTTGGACAAGGTTATTTTCTACACTGATGTATTTGAGATTAAGCAGTTCCCCAATTTGGAATGACATCAAAACTTTGAAACGGTGAAAATAAGATGGTCAAAAATTAATATTAGACTGTTCATTAAATTCTCACACACATTATGGGGACCCTAATAATTGAAAAAAAAACCTTCTACTCTACATTTAATATACATCACCTTAATCTATGCTGTTGGAAATGGTAAAAAAATCTTTCTCAAACAATAGGCAAAAACCATAACAGTGTACATCCCTATTTTCTCTATAATATATCAAATTGTATGAATGCAGCACATGCAACAGCATATATATTCTGATTAGGGCTTTCCAATCATCCCCACCCCTCATTCCCACTCAAGTAGTGGAATGACATCAAAACATTATTTATACATAATATCACAATGTTAGGGCGTTATGGAGGTCTGACCCTGTATACGGTACCTGATTCCATAGTGACCCACACCACTTGCCACATGCAATGAGCTAGATAGTGTGATAGTGTACAAACTGTAATTTTCAGGACATATCAAACTTTACGTAGCAGGTAGAAAAGCAAATAGACGACCAAGAGGGCACGCAAGTCACTTGGGCCCCCCCCACCCCTCCCCGACCCTCCATCCCATTCAACAAGGATGAATACACATAAAATCCTATGCTTTCAAATATTTGATCCTAATGATAGCTCTAACCTACATATAGCTGCTTTCACAGTTTCCCCTCTAGCAACCCCCCTCCCTTTTTGCCCCACATGATGGTTCCACATATGGGTGGAGCCTGTAAAAGTTGGACGAGGTAATTTTCTACACTGATGTATTTGAGATTAAGCAGTTCACCAATTTGGAATGACATCAAAACTTTGAAACGGTGAAAATAAGATGGTCAAAAATTAATATTAGACTGTTCATTAAATTCTCACACACATTATGGGGACCCTAATAGTGAAAAAAAAACCTTTGACATTACATTTAATATACATCACCTTAATCTATGCTGTTGGAAATGGTAAAATAAATCTTTCTCAAACAATAGGAGAAAGCCATAACAGTGTACATCCCTATTTTCTCTATGATATATCAAATTGTATGAATACAGCACATGCAACAGCATATATATTCTGATTAGGGCTTTCCAATCATCCCCACCCCTCATTCCCACTCAACTAGTGGAATGACATCAAAACATTATTTATACATAATATCACATTATTAGGGCGTTATGGAGGTCTGACCCTGTATAGGGTACCTAATTCCATAGTAACCCACACCACTTGACATATGCAATGAGCTAGATAGAGTAATAGTGTACAAACTGTTATTTTCAGGACATATCAAACTTTACGTAGCAGGGAGAAAAGCAAATAGACGACCAATAGGGCACGGAAGTCAATTGGACACCCCCCACCCCTCCCCGACCCTCCATCCCATTCAACAAGGATGAATACACATAAAATCCTATGCTTTCAAATATTTGATCCTAATGATAGCTCTAACCTACATATAGCTGCTTTCCCAGTTTCCCCCTATAGCAACCCCCCCCCCCCTTTTGCCCCACATGATGGTTCCACATATGGGTGGAGCCTGTAAAAGTTGGACAAGGTAATTATCTACACTGTTGTATTTGAGATTAAGCAGTTCACCAATTTGGAATGACATCAAAACTTTGAAATGGTGAAAATAAGATGGTCAAAAATTAATATTAGACTGTTCATTAAATTCTCACACACATTATGGGGACCCTAATAGTTGGGAAAAAAACCTTCTACTTTACATTTAATATACATCACCTTAATCTATGCTGTTGGAAATGGTAAAAAAATCTTTCTCACACAATAGGAGAAAACCATAACAGTGTACATCCCTATTTTCTCTCTAATATATCAAATTGTATGAATGCAGCACATGCAACAGCATATATATTCTGATTAGGGCTTTCCAATCATCCCCACCCCTCATTCCCACTCAAGTAGTGGAATGACATCAAAACATTATTTATACATAACATCACAATGTAAGGGCGTTATGGAGGTCTGACCCTGTATACGGTACCTGATTCCATAGTAACCCACACCACTTGCCACATGCAATGAGCTAGATAGTGTGATAGTGTACAAACTGTAATTTTCAGGACATATCAAACTTTACGTAGCAGGTAGAAAAGCAAATAGACGACCAAGAGGGCACGCAAGTCACTTGGGCCCCCCACCCCTCCCCGACCCTCCATCCCATTCAACAAGGATGAATACACATAAAATCCTATGCTTTCAAATATTTGATCGTAATGATAGCTCTAACCTACAAATAGCTGCTTTCCCAGTTTCCCCCTCTAGCAACCCCCCCCCCTTTTGCCCCACATTATGGTTCCACATATGGGTGGAGCCTGTAAAAGTTGGACAAGGTAATTTTCTACACTGTTGTATTTGAGATTAAGCAGTTCACCAATTTGGAATGACATCAAAACTTTGAAACGGTGAAAATAAGATGGTCAAAAATTAATATTAGACTGTTCATTAAATTCTCACACACATTATGGGGACCCTAATAGTTGAAAAAAAAAAAACCCTTTGACATTACATTTAATATACATCACCTTAATCTATGCTGTTGGAAATGGTAAAAAAATCTTTCTCAAACAATAGGAGAAAGCCATAACAGTGTACATCCCTATTTTCTCTATGATATATCAAATTGTATGAATACAGCACTATGCAACAGCATATATATTCTGATTAGGGCTTTCCAATCATCCCCACCCCTCATTCCCAATCAACTAGTGGAATGACATCAAAACATTATTTATACATAATATCACATTATTAGGGCGTTATGGAGCACTGACCCTGTATAGGGTACCTGATTCCATAGTAACCCACACCACTTGACATATGCAATGATCTAGATAGTGTACAAACTGAAATTTTCAGGACATATCAAACTTTACGTAGCAGGGAGAAAAGCAAATAGACGACCAATAGGGCAGCCAAGTCAATTGGACACCCCCCACCCCTCCCATACCCTCCATCCCATTCAACAAGGATGAATACACATAAAATCCTATGCTTTCAAATATTTGATCCTAATGATAGCCCTAGAACCTACATATAGCTGCTTTCCCAGTTCCCCCCCCAGCAACATCCCCCCTTTAGCCCCACATGATGGTTCCACATATGGGTGGAGCCTGTAAAGTTGGACAAGGTTATTTTCTACACTGATGTATTTGAGATTAAGCAGTTCACCAATTTGGAATGACATCAAAACTTTGAAACGGTGAAAATAAGATGGTCAAAAATTAATATTAGACTGTTCATTAAATTCTCACACACATTATGGGGACCCTAATAGTTGGGAAAAAAACCTTCTACTTTACATTTAATATACATCACCTTAATCTATGCTGTTGGAAATGGTAAAAAAATCTTTCTCACACAATAGGAGAAAACCATAACAGTGTACATCCCTATTTTCTCTCTAATATATCAAATTGTATGAATGCAGCACATGCAACAGCATATATATTCTGATTAGGGCTTTCCAATCATCCCCACCCCTCATTCCCACTCAAGTAGTGGAATGACATCAAAACATTATTTATACATAACATCACAATGTAAGGGCGTTATGGAGGTCTGACCCTGTATACGGTACCTGATTCCATAGTAACCCACACCACTTGCCACATGCAATGAGCTAGATAGTGTGATAGTGTACAAACTGTAATTTTCAAGACATATCAAACTTTACGTAGCAGGTAGAAAAGCAAATAGACGACCAAGAGGGCACGCAAGTCACTTGGACCCCCCCAACCCTCCTCGACCCTCCATCCCATTCAACAAGGATGAATACACATAAAATCCTATGCTTTCAAATATTTGATCCTAATGATAGCTCTAACCTACATATAGCTGCTTTCCCAGTTTCCCCCTCTAGCAACCCCCCCCCTTTTGCCCCACATTATGGTTCCACATATGGGTGGAGCCTGTAAAAGTTGGACAAGGTAATTTTCTACACTGTTGTATTTGAGATTAAGCAGTTCACCAATTTGGAATGACATCAAAACTTTGAAACGGTGAAAATAAGATGGTCAAAAATTAATATTAGACTGTTCATTAAATTCTCACACACATTATGGGGACCCTAATAGTTGAAAAAAAAAAAAACCCTTTGACATTACATTTAATATACATCACCTTAATCTATGCTGTTGGAAATGGTAAAAAAATCTTTCTCAAACAATAGGAGAAAGCCATAACAGTGTACATCCCTATTTTCTCTATGATATATCAAATTGTATGAATACAGCACTATGCAACAGCATATATATTCTGATTAGGGCTTTCCAATCATCCCCACCCCTCATTCCCAATCAACTAGTGGAATGACATCAAAACATTATTTATACATAATATCACATTATTAGGGCGTTATGGAGGTCTGACCCTGTATAGGGTACCTAATTCCATAGTAACCCACACCACTTGACATATGCAATGATCTAGATAGAGTGATAGTGTACAAACTGTAATTTTCAGGACATATCAAACTTTACGTAGCAGGGAGAAAAGCAAATAGACGACCAATAGGGCAGCCAAGTCAATTGGACACCCCCCACCCCTCCCATACCCTCCATCCCATTCAACAAGGATGAATACACATAAAATCCTATGCTTTCAAATATTTGATCCTAATGATAGCCCTAGAACCTACATATAGCTGCTTTCCCAGTTCCCCCCCCCAGCAACATCCCCCCCTTTAGCCCCACATGATGGTTCCACATATGGGTGGAGCCTGTAAAGTTGGACAAGGTTATTTTCTACACTGATGTATTTGAGATTAAGCAGTTCCCCAATTTGGAATGACATCAAAACTTTGAAACGGTGAAAATAAGATGGTCAAAAATTAATATTAGACTGTTCATTAAATTCTCACACACATTATGGGGACCCTAATAATTGAAAAAAAAACCTTCTACTCTACATTTAATATACATCACCTTAATCTATGCTGTTGGAAATGGTAAAAAAATCTTTCTCAAACAATAGGCAAAAACCATAACAGTGTACATCCCTATTTTCTCTATAATATATCAAATTGTATGAATGCAGCACATGCAACAGCATATATATTCTGATTAGGGCTTTCCAATCATCCCCACCCCTCATTCCCACTCAAGTAGTGGAATGACATCAAAACATTATTTATACATAATATCACAATGTTAGGGCGTTATGGAGGTCTGACCCTGTATACGGTACCTGATTCCATAGTGACCCACACCACTTGCCACATGCAATGAGCTAGATAGTGTGATAGTGTACAAACTGTAATTTTCAGGACATATCAAACTTTACGTAGCAGGTAGAAAAGCAAATAGACGACCAAGAGGGCACGCAAGTCACTTGGGCCCCCCCCCACCCCTCCCCGACCCTCCATCCCATTCAACAAGGATGAATACACATAAAATCCTATGCTTTCAAATATTTGATCCTAATGATAGCTCTAACCTACATATAGCTGCTTTCACAGTTTCCCCTCCAGCAACACCCCTCCCTTTTTGCCCCACATGATGGTTCCACATATGGGTGGAGCCTGTAAAAGTTGGACGAGGTAATTTTCTACACTGATGTATTTGAGATTAAGCAGTTCACCAATTTGGAATGACATCAAAACTTTGAAACGGTGAAAATAAGATGGTCAAAAATTAATATTAGACTGTTCATTAAATTCTCACACACATTATGGGGACCCTAATAGTGAAAAAAAAACCTTTGACATTACATTTAATATACATCACCTTAATCTATGCTGTTGGAAATGGTAAAATAAATCTTTCTCAAACAATAGGAGAAAGCCATAACAGTGTACATCCCTATTTTCTCTATGATATATCAAATTGTATGAATACAGCACATGCAACAGCATATATATTCTGATTAGGGCTTTCCAATCATCCCCACCCCTCATTCCCACTCAACTAGTGGAATGACATCAAAACATTATTTATACATAATATCACATTATTAGGGCGTTATGGAGGTCTGACCCTGTATAGGGTACCTAATTCCATAGTAACCCACACCACTTGACATATGCAATGAGCTAGATAGAGTAATAGTGTACAAACTGTTATTTTCAGGACATATCAAACTTTACGTAGCAGGGAGAAAAGCAAATAGACGACCAATAGGGCACGCAAGTCAATTGGACACCCCCCACCCCTCCCCGACCCTCCATCCCATTCAACAAGGATGAATACACATAAAATCCTATGCTTTCAAATATTTGATCCTAATGATAGCTCTAACCTACATATAGCTGCTTTCCCAGTTTCCCCCTCTAGCAACCCCCCCCCCCCCCCTTTTGCCCCACATGATGGTTCCACATATGGGTGGAGCCTGTAAAAGTTGGACAAGGTAATTATCTACACTGTTGTATTTGAGATTAAGCAGTTCACCAATTTGGAATGACATCAAAACTTTGAAAAGGTGAAAATAAGATGGTCAAAAATTAATATTAGACTGTTCATTAAATTCTCACACACATTATGGGGACCCTAATAGTTGGGAAAAAAACCTTCTACTTTACATTTAATATACATCACCTTAATCTATGCTGTTGGAAATGGTAAAAAAATCTTTCTCACACAATAGGAGAAAACCATAACAGTGTACATCCCTATTTTCTCTCTAATATATCAAATTGTATGAATGCAGCACATGCAACAGCATATATATTCTGATTAGGGCTTTCCAATCATCCCCACCCCTCATTCCCACTCAAGTAGTGGAATGACATCAAAACATTATTTATACATAACATCACAATGTAAGGGCGTTATGGAGGTCTGACCCTGTATACGGTACCTGATTCCATAGTAACCCACACCACTTGCCACATGCAATGAGCTAGATAGTGTGATAGTGTACAAACTGTAATTTTCAGGACATATCAAACTTTACGTAGCAGGTAGAAAAGCAAATAGACGACCAAGAGGGCACGCAAGTCACTTGGGCCCCCCCACCCCTCCCCGACCCTCCATCCCATTCAACAAGGATGAATACACATAAAATCCTATGCTTTCAAATATTTGATCGTAATGATAGCTCTAACCTACAAATAGCTGCTTTCCCAGTTTCCCCCTCTAGCAACCCCCCCCCCCCTTTTGCCCCACATTATGGTTCCACATATGGGTGGAGCCTGTAAAAGTTGGACAAGGTAATTTTCTACACTGTTGTATTTGAGATTAAGCAGTTCACCAATTTGGAATGACATCAAAACTTTGAAACGGTGAAAATAAGATGGTCAAAAATTAATATTAGACTGTTCATTAAATTCTCACACACATTATGGGGACCCTAATAGTGAAAAAAAAACCTTTGACATTACATTTAATATACATCACCTTAATCTATGCTGTTGGAAATGGTAAAAAAAATCTTTCTCAAACAATAGGAGAAAGCCATAACAGTGTACATCCCTATTTTCTCTCTAATATATCAAATTGTATGAATGTAGCACATGCAATAGCATATATTCTGATTAGGGCTTTCCAATCATCCCCACCCCTCATTCCCACTCAACTAGTGGAATGACATCAAAACATTATTTATACATAATATCACAATGTTAGGGCGTTATGGAGGTCTGACCCTGTATACGGTACCTGATTCCATAGTGACCCACACCACTTGCCACATGCAATGAGCTAGATAGTGTGACAGTGTACAAACTGTAATTTTCAAGACATATCAAACTTTACGTAGCAGGTAGAAAAGCAAATAGACGACCAAGAGGGCACGCAAGTCACTTGGACCCCCGCCCAACCCTCCTCGACCCTCCATCCCATTCAACAAGGATGAATACACATAAAATCCTATGCTTTCAAATATTTGATCCTAATGATAGCTCTAACCTACATATAGCTGCTTTCCCAGTTTTCCCCCCCCCAGCAACCCCCCCGCCTTCTGCCCCACATGATGGTTCCACATATGGGTGGAGCCTGTAAATGTTGGACAAGGTAATTTTCTACACTGATGTATTTGAGATTAAGCAGTTCACCAATTTGGAATGACATCAAAACTTTGAAACGGTGAAAATAAGATGGTCAAAAATTAATATTAGATTGTTCATTAAATTCTCACACACATTATGGGGGGACCCTAATAGTAAAAAAAAAAAACCTTTGACATTACATTTACTATACATCACCTTAATCTCTGCTGTTGGAAATGGTAAAAAAAATCTTTCTCAAACAATAGGAGAAAACCATAACAGTGTACATCCCTATTTCCTCTCTAATATATCAAATTGTATGAATGTAGCACATGCAACAGCATATATTCTGATTAGGGCTTTCCAATCATCCCCACCCCTCATTCCCACTCAACTAGTGGAATGACATCAAAACATTATTTATACATAATATCACAATATTAGGGCGTTATGGAGGTCTGGCCCTGTATAGGGTACCTAATTCCATAGTTACCCACACCACTTGACATAGGCAATAATCTAAATAGAGTGATAGTGTACAAACTGTAATTTTCAGGACATATCAAACTTTACGTAGCCGGTAGAAAAGCAAATAGTACCAAGAGGGCACGTAAGTCACTTGGACCCCCCCACCCCTCCTCGACCCTCCATCCCATTCAACAAGGATGAACACACATAAAATTCTATGCTTTCAAATATTTGATCCTAATGATAGCCCTAGAACCTACAAATAGCTGCTTTCCCAGTTTCCCCCTCCAGCAACACCCCCCCTCCCTTTTGCCCCACATGATGGTTCCACATATGGGTGGAGCCTGTAAAAGTTGGACAAGGCTATTTTCTACACTGATGTATTTGAGATTAAGCAGTTCACCAATTTGGAATGACATCGAAACTTTGAAAAGGTGGAAATAAGATGGTCAAAAATTAATATTAGATTGTTCATTAAATTCTCACACACATTATGGGGACCCTAATAGTTGGAAAAAAAAAACCTTTGACATTACTTTTAATACATCACCTTAATCTATGCTGTTGGAAATGGTGAAAAAAAAAATCTCAAACAATAGGAGAAAGCCATATCAGTGTACATCCCTATTTTCTCTATAATATATCAAATTGTATGAATACAGCACATGCAACAGCATATATATTCTGATTAGGGCTTTCCAATCATCCCCACCCCTCATTCCCACTCAACTAGTGGAATGACATCAAAACATTATTTATACATAATATCACAATATTAGGGCGTTATGGAGGTCTGACCCTTTATAGGGTACCTAATTCCATAGTAACCCACACCACTTGACATATGCAATGAGCTAGATAGAGTGATAGTGTACAAACTGTAATTTTCAGGACATATCAAACTTTACGTAGCAGGGAGAAAAGCAAATAGACGACCAAGAGGGCAGCCAAGTCAATTGGACCCCCCCACCCCTCCCCGACCCTCCATCCGATTCAACAAGGATGAATACACATAAAATCCTATGCTTTCAAATATTTGATCCTAATGATAGCCTAGAACATACATATAGCTGCTTTCCCAGTTTCCCCCTCCAGCAACACCCTACCCCCTTTTGCCCCACATGATGGTTCCACATATGGGTGGAGCCTGTAAAAGTTGGACAAGGCTATTTTCTACACTGATGTATTTGAGATTAAGCAGTTCATCAATTTGGAATGACAACAAAACTTTAAAACGGTGAAAATAAGATGGTCAAAAATTAATATGAGACTGTTCATTAAATTCTCACACACATTGGGACCCTAATACTTGAAAAAAAAACCTTTGACATTACATTTAATATACATCACCTTAATCTATGCTGTTGGAAATGGTAAAAAAAATCTTTCTCAAACAATAGGAGAAAGCAATAACAGTGTACATCCCTATTTTCTCTCTAATATATCAAATTGTATGAATGTAGCATATGCAACAGCATATATTCTGATTAGGGCTTTCCAATCATCCCCACCACTCATTCCCACTCAACTAGTGGAATGACATCAAAACATTATTTATACATAATATCACATTATTAGGGCGTTATGGAGGTCTGACCCTGTATAGGGTACCTAATTCCATAGTAACCCACACCACTTGACATATGCAATGAGCTAGATAGAGTAATAGTGTACAAACTGTTATTTTCAGGACATATCAAACTTTACGTAGCAGGGAGAAAAGCAAATAGACGACCAATAGGGCACGCAAGTCAATTGGACACCCCCCACCCCTCCCCGACCCTCCATCCCATTCAACAAGGATGAATACACATAAAATCCTATGCTTTCAAATATTTGATCCTAATGATAGCTCTAACCTACATATAGCTGCTTTCCCAGTTTCCCCCTATAGCAACCCCCCCCCCCTTTTGCCCCACATGATGGTTCCACATATGGGTGGAGCCTGTAAAAGTTGGACAAGGTAATTATCTACACTGTTGTATTTGAGATTAAGCAGTTCACCAATTTGGAATGACATCAAAACTTTGAAAAGGTGAAAATAAGATGGTCAAAAATTAATATTAGACTGTTCATTAAATTCTCACACACATTATGGGGACCCTAATAGTTGGAAAAAAAACCTTCTACTTTACATTTAATATACATCACCTTAATCTATGCTGTTGGAAATGGTAAAAAAATCTTTCTCACACAATAGGAGAAAACCATAACAGTGTACATCCCTATTTTCTCTCTAATATATCAAATTGTATGAATGCAGCACATGCAACAGCATATATATTCTGATTAGGGCTTTCCAATCATCCCCACCCCTCATTCCCACTCAAGTAGTGGAATGACATCAAAACATTATTTATACATAATATCACAATGTTAGGGCGTTATGGAGGTCTGACCCTGTATACGGTACCTGATTCCATAGTAACCCACACCACTTGCCACATGCAATGAGCTAGATAGTGTGATAGTGTACAAACTGTAATTTTCAAGACATATCAAACTTTACGTAGCAGGTAGAAAAGCAAATAGACGACCAAGAGGGCACGCAAGTCACTTGGGCCCCCCCCCACCCCTCCCCGACCCTCCATCCCATTCAACAAGGATGAATACACATAAAATCCTATGCTTTCAAATATTTGATCCTAATGATAGCTCTAACCTACATATAGCTGCTTTCCCAGTTTCCCCCTCTAGCAACCCCCCCCCCCTTTTGCCCCACATTATGGTTCCACATATGGGTGGAGCCTGTAAAAGTTGGACAAGGTAATTTTCTACACTGTTGTATTTGAGATTAAGCAGTTCACCAATTTGGAATGACATCAAAACTTTGAAACGGTGAAAATAAGATGGTCAAAAATTAATATTAGACTGTTCATTAAATTCTCACACACATTGGGACCCTAATAGTGAAAAAAAACCTTTGACATTACATTTAATATACATCACCTTAATCTATGCTGTTGGAAATGGTAAAAAAAATCTTTCTCAAACAATAGGAGAAAGCCATAACAGTGTACATCCCTATTTTCTCTCTAATATATCAAATTGTATGAATGTAGCACATGCAATAGCATATATTCTGATTAGGGCTTTCCAATCATCCCCACCCCTCATTCCCACTCAACTAGTGGAATGACATCAAAACATTATTTATACATAATATCACAATGTTAGGGCGTTATGGAGGTCTGACCCTGTATACGGTACCTGATTCCATAGTGACCCACACCACTTGCCACATGCAATGAGCTAGATAGTGTGACAGTGTACAAACTGTAATTTTCAAGACATATCAAACTTTACGTAGCAGGTAGAAAAGCAAATAGACGACCAAGAGGGCACGCAAGTCACTTGGGCCCCCCCCACCCCTCCTCGACCCTCCATCCCATTCAACAAGGATGAATACACATAAAATCCTATGCTTTCAAATATTTGATCCTAATGATAGCTCTAACCTACATATAGCTGCTTTCCCAGTTTCCCCCCCCAGCAACCCCCCCCCCGCCTTCTGCCCCACATGATGGTTCCACATATGGGTGGAGCCTGTAAATGTTGGACAAGGTAATTTTCTACACTGATGTATTTGAGATTAAGCAGTTCACCAATTTGGAATGACATCAAAACTTTGAAACGGTGAAAATAAGATGGTCAAAAATTAATATTAGATTGTTCATTAAATTCTCACACACATTATGGGGACCCTAATAGTAAAAAAAAAAAACCTTTGACATTACATTTACTATACATCACCTTAATCTCTGCTGTTGGAAATGGTAAAAAAAATCTTTCTCAAACAATAGGAGAAAACCATAACAGTGTACATCCCTATTTTCTCTCTAATATATCAAATTGTATGAATGTAGCACATGCAATAGCATATATTCTGATTAGGGCTTTCCAATCATCCCCACCCCTCATTCCCACTCAACTAGTGGAATGACATCAAAACATTATTTATACATAATATCACAATGTTAGGGCGTTATGGAGGTCTGACCCTGTATACGGTACCTGATTCCATAGTAACCCACACCACTTGCCACATGCAATGAGCTAGAAAGAGTAATAGTGTACAAACTGTAATTTTCAGGACATATCAAACTTTACGTAGCCGGTAGAAAAGCAAATAGTACCAAGAGGGCACGTAAGTCACTTGGACCCCCCCACCCCTCCTCGACCCTCCATCCCATTCAACAAGGATGAACACACATAAAATTCTATGCTTTCAAATATTTGATCCTAATGATAGCCCTAGAACCTACAAATAGCTGCTTTCCCAGTTTCCCCCTCCAGCAACACCCCCCCTCCCTTTTGCCCCACATGATGGTTCCACATATGGGTGGAGCCTGTAAAAGTTGGACAAGGCTATTTTCTACACTGATGTATTTGAGATTAAGCAGTTCACCAATTTGGAATGACATCGAAACTTTGAAAAGGTGGAAATAAGATGGTCAAAAATTAATATTAGATTGTTCATTAAATTCTCACACACATTATGGGGACCCTAATAGTTGGAAAAAAAAACCTTTGACATTACTTTGAATACATCACCTTAATCTATGCTGTTGGAAATGGTGAAAAAAAAAAATCTCAAACAATAGGAGAAAGCCATATCAGTGTACATCCCTATTTTCTCTATAATATATCAAATTGTATGAATACAGCACATGCAACAGCATATATATTCTGATTAGGGCTTTCCAATCATCCCCACCCCTCATTCCCACTCAACTAGTGGAATGACATCAAAACATTATTTATACATAATATCACAATATTAGGGCGTTATGGAGGTCTGACCCTTTATAGGGTACCTAATTCCATAGTAACCCACACCACTTGACATATGCAATGAGCTAGATAGAGTGATAGTGTACAAACTGTAATTTTCAGGACATATCAAACTTTATGTAGCAGGGAGAAAAGCAAATAGACGACCAAGAGGGCAGCCAAGTCAATTGGACCCCCCCCCCCAACCCCTCCCCGACCCTCCATCCGATTCAACAAGGATGAATACACATAAAATCCTATGCTTTCAAATATTTGATCCTAATGATAGCCTAGAACATACATATAGCTGCTTTCCCAGTTTCCCCCTCCAGCAACACCCCCCCCCCCCCCTTTTGCCCCACATGATGGTTCCACATATGGGTGGAGCCTGTAAAAGTTGGACAAGGCTATTTTCTACACTGATGTATTTGAGATTAAGCAGTTCATCAATTTGGAATGACAACAAAACTTTAAAACGGTGAAAATAAGATGGTCAAAAATTAATATGAGACTGTTCATTAAATTCTCACACACATTGGGACCCTAATACTTGAAAAAAAAACCTTTGACATTACATTTAATATACATCACCTTAATCTATGCTGTTGGAAATGGTAAAAAAAATCTTTCTCAAACAATAGGAGAAAGCCATAACAGTGTACATCCCTATTTTCTCTCTAATATATCAAATTGTATGAATGTAGCATATGCAACAGCATATATTCTGATTAGGGCTTTCCAATCATCCCCACCCCTCATTCCCACTCAACTAGTGGAATGACATCAAAACATTATTTATACATAATATCACATTATTAGGGCGTTATGGAGGTCTGACCCTGTATAGGGTACCTAATTCCATAGTAACCCACACCACTTGACATATGCAATGAGCTAGATAGAGTAATAGTGTACAAACTGTTATTTTCAGGACATATCAAACTTTACGTAGCAGGGAGAAAAGCAAATAGACGACCAATAGGGCACGCAAGTCAATTGGACACCCCCCACCCCTCCCCGACCCTCCATCCCATTCAACAAGGATGAATACACATAAAATCCTATGCTTTCAAATATTTGATCCTAATGATAGCTCTAACCTACATATAGCTGCTTTCCCAGTTTCCCCCTATAGCAACCCCCCCCCCCTTTTGCCCCACATGATGGTTCCACATATGGGTGGAGCCTGTAAAAGTTGGACAAGGTAATTATCTACACTGTTGTATTTGAGATTAAGCAGTTCACCAATTTGGAATGACATCAAAACTTTGAAAAGGTGAAAATAAGATGGTCAAAAATTAATATTAGACTGTTCATTAAATTCTCACACACATTATGGGGACCCTAATAGTTGAAAAAAAAACCTTCTACTTTACATTTAATATACATCACCTTAATCTATGCTGTTGGAAATGGTAAAAAAAATCTTTCTCAAACAATAGGAGAAAACCATAACAGTGTACATCCCTATTTTCTCTCTAATATATCAAATTGTATGAATGTAGCACATGCAATAGCATATATTCTGATTAGGGCTTTCCAATCATCCCCACCCCTCATTCCCACTCAACTAGTGGAATGACATCAAAACATTATTTATACATAATATCACAATGTTAGGGCGTTATGGAGGTCTGACCCTGTATACGGTACCTGATTCCATAGTAACCCACACCACTTGCCACATGCAATGAGCTAGAAAGAGTAATAGTGTACAAACTGTAATTTTCAGGACATATCAAACTTTACGTAGCAGGTAGAAAAGCAAATAGACGACCAAGAGGGCACGCAAGTCACTTGGGCCCCCCCACCCCTCCCCGACCCTCCATCCCATTCAACAAGGATGAATACACATAAAATCCTATGCTTTCAAATATTTGATCCTAATGATAGCTCTAACCTACATATAGCTGCTTTCCCAGTTTCCCCCTCTAGCAACCCCCCCCCCCCCTTTTGCCCCACATTATGGTTCCACATATGGGTGGAGCCTGTAAAAGTTGGACAAGGTAATTTTCTACACTGTTGTATTTGAGATTAAGCAGTTCACCAATTTGGAATGACAACAAAACTTTGAAACGGTGAAAATAAGATGGTCAAAAATTAATATTAGACTGTTCATTAAATTCTCACACACATTATGGGGACCCTAATAGTGAAAAAAAAACCTTTGACATTACATTTAATATACATCACCTTAATCTATGCTGTTGGAAATGGTAAAAAAAATCTTTCTCAAACAATAGGAGAAAGCCATAACAGTGTACATCCCTATTTTCTCTCTAATATATCAAATTGTATGAATGTAGCACATGCAATAGCATATATTCTGATTAGGGCTTTCCAATCATCCCCACCCCTCATTCCCACTCAACTAGTGGAATGACATCAAAACATTATTTATACATAATATCACAATGTTAGGGCGTTATGGAGGTCTGACCCTGTATACGGTACCTGATTCCATAGTAACCCACACCACTTGCCACATGCAATGAGCTAGATAGTGTGACAGTGTACAAACTGTAATTTTCAAGACATATCAAACTTTACGTAGCAGGTAGAAAAGCAAATAGACGACCAAGAGGGCACGCAAGTCACTTGGACCCCCCCAACCCTCCTCGACCCTCCATCCCATTCAACAAGGATGAATACACATAAAATCCTATGCTTTCAAATATTTGATCCTAATGATAGCTCTAACCTACATATAGCTGCTTTCCCAGTTTCCCCCTCTAGCAACCCCCCCCCCCCCTTTTGCCCCACATTATGGTTCCACATATGGGTGGAGCCTGTAAAAGTTGGACAAGGTAATTTTCTACACTGTTGTATTTGAGATTAAGCAGTTCACCAATTTGGAATGACAACAAAACTTTGAAACGGTGAAAATAAGATGGTCAAAAATTAATATTAGACTGTTCATTAAATTCTCACACACATTATGGGGACCCTAATAGTGAAAAAAAAACCTTTGACATTACATTTAATATACATCACCTTAATCTATGCTGTTGGAAATGGTAAAAAAAATCTTTCTCAAACAATAGGAGAAAGCCATAACAGTGTACATCCCTATTTTCTCTCTAATATATCAAATTGTATGAATGTAGCACATGCAATAGCATATATTCTGATTAGGGCTTTCCAATCATCCCCACCCCTCATTCCCACTCAACTAGTGGAATGACATCAAAACATTATTTATACATAATATCACAATGTTAGGGCGTTATGGAGGTCTGACCCTGTATACGGTACCTGATTCCATAGTAACCCACACCACTTGCCACATGCAATGAGCTAGATAGTGTGACAGTGTACAAACTGTAATTTTCAAGACATATCAAACTTTACGTAGCAGGTAGAAAAGCAAATAGACGACCAAGAGGGCACGCAAGTCACTTGGACCCCCCCAACCCTCCTCGACCCTCCATCCCATTCAACAAGGATGAATACACATAAAATCCTATGCTTTCAAATATTTGATCCTAATGATAGCTCTAACCTACATATAGCTGCTTTCCCAGTTTCCCCCCCAGCAACCCCCCCCCGCCTTCTGCCCCACATGATGGTTCCACATATGGGTGGAGCCTGTAAATGTTGGACAAGGTAATTTTCTACACTGATGTATTTGAGATTAAGCAGTTCACCAATTTGGAATGACATCAAAACTTTGAAACGGTGAAAATAAGATGGTCAAAAATTAATATTAGATTGTTCATTAAATTCTCACACATTATGGGGACCCTAATAGTAAAAAAAAAAAACCTTTGACATTACATTTACTATACATCACCTTAATCTCTGCTGTTGGAAATGGTAAAAAAATTCTTTCTCAAACAATAGGAGAAAACCATAACAGTGTACATCCCTATTTCCTCTCTAATATATCAAATTGTATGAATGTAGCACATGCAACAGCATATATTCTGATTAGGGCTTTCCAATCATCCCCACCCCTCATTCCCACTCAACTAGTGAAATGACATCAAAACATTATTTATACATAATATCACAATATTAGGGCGTTATGGAGGTCTGGCCCTGTATAGGGTACCTAATTCCATAGTTACCCACACCACTTGACATATGCAATAATCTAAATAGAGTGATAGTGTACAAACTGTAATTTTCAGGACATATCAAACTTTACGTAGCAGGTAGAAAAGCAAATAGACGACCAAGAGGGCACGTAAGTCACTTGGACCCCCCCACCCCTCCTCGACCCTCCATCCCATTCAACAAGGATGAACACACATAAAATTCTATGCTTTCAAATATTTGATCCTAATGATAGCCCTAGAACCTACAAATAGCTGCTTTTCCAGTTTCCCCCTCCAGCAACACCCCCCCTCCCTTTTGCCCCACATGATGGTTCCACATATGGGTGGAGCCTGTAAAAGTTGGACAAGGCTATTTTCTACACTGATGTATTTGAGATTAAGCAGTTCACCAATATGGAATGACATCGAAACTTTGAAAATGTGGAAATAAGATGGTCAAAAATTAATATTAGATTGTTCATTAAATTCTCACACACATTATGGGGACCCTAATAGTTGGAAAAAAAAAAACCTTTGACATTACTTTTAATACATCACCTTAATCTATGCTGTTGGAAATGGTGAAAAAGAAAAATCTCAAACAATAGGAGAAAGCCATATCAGTGTACATCCCTATTTTCTCTATAATATATCAAATTGTACGAATACAGCACATGCAACAGCATATATATTCTGATTAGGGCTTTCCAATCATCCCCACCCCTCATTCCCACTCAACTAGTGGAATGACATCAAAACATTATTTATACATAATATCACAATATTAGGGCGTTATGGAGGTCTGGCCCTGTATAGGGTACCTAATTCCATAGTTACCCACACCACTTGACATATGCAATAATCTAAATAGAGTGATAGTGTACAAACTGTAATTTTCAGGACATATCAAACATTACGTAGCAGGTAGAAAAGCAAATAGACGACCAAGAGGGCAGCCAAGTCAATTGGACCCCCCCACCCCTCCCCGACCCTCCATCCGATTCAACAAGGATGAATACACATAAAATCCTATGCTTTCAAATATTTGATCCTAATGATAGCCCTAGAACATACATATAGCTGCTTTCCCAGTTTCCCCCTCCAGCAACACCCCCCCCCCCTTTTGCCCCACATGATGGTTCCACATATGGGTGGAGCCTGTAAAAGTTGGACAAGGCTATTTTCTACACTGATGTATTTGAGATTAAGCAGTTCATCAATTTGGAATGACAACAAAACTTTGAAACGGTGAAAATAAGATGGTCAAAAATTAATATTAGACTGTTCATTAAATTCTCACACACATTGGGACCCTAATAGTTGGAAAAAAAAAAAACCTTTGACATTACTTTTAATACATCACCTTAATCTATGCTGTTGGAAATGGTGAAAAAGAAAAATCTCAAACAATAGGAGAAAGCCATATCAGTGTACATCCCTATTTTCTCTATAATATATCAAATTGTATGAATACAGCACATGCAACAGCATATATATTCTGATTAGGGCTTTCCAATCATCCCCACCCCTCATTCCCACTCAACTAGTGGAATGACATCAAAACATTATTTATACATAATATCACAATATTAGGGCGTTATGGAGGTCTGACCCTTTATAGGGTACCTAATTCCATAGTAACCCACACCACTTGTCATATGCAATGAGCTAGATAGAGTGATAGTGTACAAACTGTAATTTTCAGGACATATCAAACTTTACGTAGCAGGGAGAAAAGCAAATAGACGACCAAGAGGGCAGCCAAGTCAATTGGACACCCCCCACCCCTCCCCGACCCTCCATCCGATTCAACAAGGATGAATACACATATAATCCCAAATATTTGATCCTAATGATAGCTCTAACCTACATATAGCTGCTTTCCCAGTTTCCCCCTCCAGCAACACCCCCCCCCCCCTTTTGCCCAACATTATGGTTCCACATATGGGTGGAGCCTGTAAAAGTTGGACAAGATCATTTTCTACACTGATGCATTTGAGATTAAGCAGTTCATCAATTTGGAATGACATCAAAACTTTGAAACGGTGAAAATAAGATGGTCAAAAATTAATATTAGACTGTTCATTAAATTCTCACACACATTATGGGGACCCTAATAGTTGGAAAAAAAACCTGCTACTTTACATTTAATATACATCACCTTAATCTATGCTGTTGGAAATGGTAAAAAAAATCTTTCTCAAACAATAGGAGAAAGCCATAACAGTGTACATCCCTATTTTCTCTATGATATATCAAATTGTATGAATACAGCACATGCAACAGCATATATATTCTGATTAGGGCTTTCCAATCATCCCCACCCCTCATTCCCACTCAACTAGTGAAATGACATCAAAACATTATTTATACATAATATCACATTATTAGGGCGTTATGGAGGTCTGACCCTGTATACGGTACCTGATTCCATAGTAACCCACACCACTTGCCACATGCAATGATCTAGATAGAGTGATAGTGTACAAACTGTAATTTTCAGGACATATCAAACTTTACGTAGCAGGTAGAAAGCAAATAGACGACCAAGAGGGCAGCCAAGTCAATTGGACACCCCCACCCCTCCCCGACCCTCCATCCCATTCAACAAGGATGAATACACATAAAATCCTATGCTTTCAAATATTTGATCCTAATGATAGCTCTAACCTACATATAGCTGCTTTCCCAGTTTCCCCCTCCAGCAACCCAACCCCCCCCCCCGTCCCTTTTACCCAACATTATGGTTCCACATATGGGTGGAGCCTGTAAAAGTTGGACAAGATCATTTTCTACACTGATGCATTTGAGATTAAGCAGTTCATCAATTTGGAATGACATCAAAACTTTGAAACGGTGAAAATAAGATGGTCAAAAATTAATATTAGACTGTTCATTAAATTCTCACACACATTGGGACCCTAATAGTTGAAAAAAAAAACCCTTTGACATTACATTTAATATACATCACCTTAATCTATGCTGTTGGAAATGGTAAAAAAATCTTTCTCAAACAATAGGAGAAAGCCATAACAGTGTACATCCCTATTTTCTCTATGATATATCAAATTGTATGAATACAGCACATGCAACAGCATATATATTCTGATTAGGGCTTTCCAATCATCCCCACCCCTCATTCCCACTCAACTAGTGGAATGACATCAAAACATTATTTATACATAATATCACAATATTTGGGCGTTATGGAGGTCTGACCCTGTATAGGGTACCTAATTCCATAGTAACCCACACCACATGACATATGCAATGATCTAGATACAGTGATAGTGTACAAACTGTAATTTTCAGGACATATCAAACTTTACGTAGCAGGGAGAAAAGCAAATAGACGACCAATAGGGCAGCCAAGTCAATTGGACCCCCCCTCTCCCCTCCCCGACCCTCCATCCCATTCAACAAGGATGAATACACATAAAATCCTATGCTTTCAAATATTTGATCTTAATGATAGCTCTAACCTACATATAGCTGCTTTCCCAGTTTCCCCCTTCAGCAACCCCCCCCCCCTTTTGCCCAACATTATGGTTCCACATATGGGTGGAGCCTGTAAAAGTTGGACAAGATCATTTTCTACTCTGATGTATTTGAGATTAAGCAGTTCATCTTTTTGGAATGACATCAAAACTTTGAAACGGTGAAAATAAGATGGTCAAAAATTAATATTAGACTGTTGATTAAATTCTCACACACATTATGGGGACCCTAATAGTTGGAAAAAAAACCTTCTACTTTACATTTAATATACATCACCTTAATCTATGCTGTTGGAAATGGTAAAAAAAATTCTCAAACAATAGGAGAAAGCCATAACAGTGTACATCCCTATTTTCTCTATAATATATCAAATTGTATGAATACAGCACATGCAACAGCATATATTCTGATTAGGGTTTACCAATCATCCCCACCCCTCATTCCCACTCAACTAGTGAAATGACATCAAAACATTATTTATACATAATATCACATTATTAGGGCGTTATGGAGGTCTGACCCTGTATACGGTACCTGATTCCATAGTAACCCACACCACTTGCCACATGCAATGATCTAGATAGAGTGATAGTGTACAAACTGTAATTTTCAGGACATATCAAACTTTACGTAGCAGGTAGAAAGCAAATAGACGACCAATAGGGCAGCCAAGTCAACTGGACACCCCCCACCCCTCCCCGACCCTCCATCCCATTCAACAAGGATGAATACACATAAAATCCTATGCTTTCAAATATTTGATCCTAATGATAGCCCTAGAACATACATATAGCTGCTTTCCCAGTTTCCACCTCCAGCAACACCCCCCCCTTTTGCCCCACATGATGGTTCCACATATGGGTGGAGCCTGTAAATGTTGGACAAGGTAATTTTCTACACTGATGTATTTGAGATTAAGCAGTTCACCAATTTGGAATGACATCAAAACTTTGAAACGGTGAAAATAAGATGGTCAAAAACTAATATTAGACTGTTCATTAAATTCTCACACACATTATGGGGACCCTAATAGTAAAAAAAAAAAAACCTTTGACATTACATTTACTATACATCACCTTAATCTATGCTGTTGGAAATGGTAAAAAAAATCTTTCTCAAACAATAGGAGAAAGCAATAACAGTGTACATCCCTATTTTCTCTATAATATATCAAATTGTATGAATGTAGCACATGCAACAGCATATATATTCTGATTAGGGCTTTCCAATCATCCCCACCCCTCATTCCCACTCAACTAGTGGAATGACATCAAAACATTATTTATACATAATATCACATTATTAGGGCGTTATGGAGGTCTGACCCTGTATACGGTACCTGATTCCATAGTAACCCACACCACTTGCCACATGCAATGATCTAAATAGAGTGATAGTGTACAAACTGTAATTTTCAGGACATATCAAACTTTACGTAGCAGGGAGAAAAGCAAATAGACGACCAATAGGGCAGCCAAGTCAATTGGACACCCCCCACCCCTCCCCGACCCTCCATCCCATTCAACAAGGATGAATACACATAAAATCCTATGCTTTCAAATATTTGATCCTAATGATAGCCCTAGAACCTACATATAGCTGCTTTCCCAGTTTCCCCCTCCAGCAACACCCCCCCCCCTTTTGCCCCACATGATGGTTCCACATATGGGTGGAGCCTGTAAAAGTTGGACAAGGTTATTTTCTACACTGATGTATTTGAGATTAAGCAGTTCATCAATTTGGAATGACAACAAAACTTTGAAACGGTGGAAATAAGATGGTCAAAAATTAATATTAGACTGTTGATTAAATTCTCACACACATTATGGGGACCCTAATAGTTGAGAAAACAAAAACATTCTACTTTACATTTAATATACATCACCTTAATCTATGCTGTTGGAAATGGTAAAAAAAAAAAATTTCTCAAACAATAGGAGAAAGCCATAACAGTGTACATCCCTATTTTCTCTATAATATATCAAATTGTATGAATACAGCACATGCAACAGCATATATATTCTGATTAGGGCTTTCCAATCATCCCCACCCCTCATTCCCACTCAACTAGTGGAATGACATCAAAACATTATTTATACATAATATCACATTATTAGGGCGTTATGGAGGTCTGACCCTGTATACGGTACCTGATTCCATAGTAACCCACACCACTTGCCACATGCAATGATCTAAATAGAGTGATAGTGTACAAACTGTAATTTTCAAGACATATCAAACTTTACGTAGCAGGTAGAAAAGCAAATAGACGACCAAGAGGGCACGCAAGTCACTTGGGCCCCCCCACCCCTCCCCGACCCTCCATCCCATTCAACAAGGATGAATACACATAAAATCCTATTCTTTCAAATATTTGATCCTAATGATAGCTCTAACCTACATATAGCTGCTTTCCCAGTTTCCCCCTCTAGCAACCCCCCCCCCCTTTTGCCCCACATGATGGTTCCACATATGGGTGGAGCCTGTAAAAGTTGGACAAGGCTATTTTCTACACTGATGTATTTGAGATTAAGCAGTTCATCAATTTGGAATGACATCAAAACTTTGAAACGGTGGAAATAAGATGGTCAAAAATTAATATTAGACTGTTGATTAAATTCTCACACACATTATGGGGACCCTAATAGTTGAAAAAAAAACCTTCGACATTACATTTAATATACATCACCTTAATCTATGCTGTTGGAAATGGTAAAATAAATCTTTCTCAAACAATAGGAAAAAGCCATAACAGTGTACATCCCTATTTTCTCTATAATATATCAAATTGTATGAATGTAGCACATGCAACAGCATATTCTGATTAGGGCTTTCCAATCATCCCCACCCCTCATTTCCGCTCAATTAGTGGAATGACATCAAAACATTATTTATACATAATATCACAATATTAGGACGTTATGGAGGTCTGACCCTGTATACGGTACCTGATTCCATAGTAACCCGCACCACTTGCCACATGCAATGAGCTAGATAGTGTGATAGTGTTCAAACTGTAATTTTCAAGACATATCAAACTTTACGTAGCAGGTAGAAAAGCAATTAGACGACCAATAGGGCAGCCAAGTCAAATGGACACCCCCACCCCTCCCCTACCCTCCATCCCATTCAACAAAGATGAATACACATAAAATCCTATGCTTTCAAATATTTGATCCTAATGATAGCTCTAACCTACATATAGCTGCTTTCCCAGTTTCCCCCTCCAGCAACCCCCCCCCCCCTTTTGCCCTACATGATGGTTCCACATGTGGGTGGAGCCTGTAAAAGTTGGACAAGGAAATTTTATACACTGATGTATTTGAGATTAAGCAGTTCACCAATTTGGAATGACATCAAAACTTTGAAACGGTGAAAATAAGATGGTCAAAAATTAATATTAGACTGTTGATTAAATTCTCACACACATTATGGGGACCCTAATAGTTGGAAAAAAAACCTTCGACATTACATTTAATATACATCACCTTAATCTATGCTGTTGGAAATGGTAAAATAAATCTTTCTCAAACAATAGGAAAAAGCCATAACAGTGTACATCCCTATTTTCTCTATACTATATCAAATTGTATGAATGTAGCACATGCAACAGCATATATTCTGATTAGGGCTTTCCAATCATCCCCACCCCTCATTTCCGCTCAATTAGTGGAATGACATCAAAACATTATTTATACATAATATCACAATATTAGGACGTTATGGAGGTCTGACCCTGTATACGGTACCTGATTCCATAGTAACCCGCACCACTTGCCACATGCAATGAGCTAGATAGTGTGATAGTGTACAAACTGTAATTTTCAAGACATATCAAACTTTACGTAGCAAGGAGAAAAGCAAATAGACGACCAAGAGGGCAGCCAAGTCAATTGGACCCCCCCCCCACCCCTCCCCGACCCTCCATCCCATTCAACAAAGATGAATACACATAAAATCCTATGCTTTCAAATATTTGATCCTAATGATAGCTCTAACCTACATATAGCTGCTTTCCCAGTTTCCCCCTCCAGCAACCCCCCCCCAACTTCTGCCCCACATGATGGTTCCACATATGGGTGGACCCTGTAAATGTTGGACAAGGTAATTTTCTACACTGATGTATTTGAGATTAAGCAGTTCACCAATTTGGAATGACATCAAAACTTTGAAACGGTGAAAATAAGATGGTCAAAAATTAATATTAGACTGTTCATTAAATTCTCACACACATTGGGACCCTAATAGTTGGAAAAAAACCTTCTACTTTACATTTAATATGCATCACCTTAATCTATGCTGTTGGAAATGGTAAAAAAAATTCTTTCTCGAACAATAGGAGAAAGCCATAACAGTGTACATCCCTATTTTCTCTATAATATATCAGATTGTATGACTTTTGTACACTGTCGTGCTGGAGATGGTTGGGAAAGTGACATAGGAGCCCTATTTAGACCATTTTATGTAGCAAATGCTACATTTCTGTAGTTTGATATGTCTTTGAAACTACATATTGTACACTGTTTTGAAGTTCATTGCAGGGGGCAGGTGGAATGGGCCCATGGGGAATCAGGTACTTCATACTTTGAGTACTTTATTCAGGGTTTGACATTTCATAATGGCCTAATATTCCAATGTTATGTCTATTTAATGCTTTGATGTCATTCCACTTGTTGATTGGAAATGGGGGATAAGGTGACTTGACCACCCAATTAAGCTATATGCTGTTGCATATGCTAGATCTATAAAGTTTGGCATGCCTTGGAAAGTACACTACCTTTTAACCTTTTCCCCTATTCTTTGTCAAATATTTTATCATATTCTCACATAGATATTGTTTTTCTGCTCTCTTACAGACAAGGGCTGGCTGGCTGGCACAGTACTATCATATAAATGCTCAAGTTGGTATATCAAGGCTGCTTGGTTCCATATTATATAATGTTGTATTGGGACCTCCGGATATGCAATAAACATGTTCTTGGATTTTGTCAGCTGGGTTGGTTTCAAGCAAACAATTCTTGCATAGTGGATATGTCAGCACTATAGCAACAGATCATACTGATTGGTGAAGTTCAGCTCTATGCACAATATTCATTTCAGAGAATCTTTGTTTCTTGTGTTCAGTTCTTTGATTATCATACATTTTGGAGACCATTGAGCACATTGTATTATATCACCATGCATTGATCTTGATATTATATTGATGAGTTATTTATTAAACTGAGATGGTATGTGTTTGAGGAGTTTTAATACTAAAGAATATATTATGATGCAAGAGAAAGGCATAATTAGAAAATTTACAAAACATTTGTGAACATCATGCTTTGTCAATGTGACAGGAAGATTAGCTATGATGAAATATAATATATACCATACCATATTATACCAGTGAAAATTATACTTTTTTAAAGATAAAGTGATGTACTGTTGATATTTGTCTTGAAACAGTTCCATATGTATGGACAAATCTGTTGCAATGTAGATACATAGGGTGCAACATATGACAAGAATTGAATAAAATTCTACTCTACTTCCTCTACAATATCTGTAATATCCTCTCTATGTTTCCACACAGTTGTATAAAAGTTCTTCTTTGGGTTTTTTTGTGCTACTATTTTACAGGGCACGAAGGGTGTTGTTTTGGCTGTGTTTTTTCCAAGGAGGAAGGTGGATTACCCCCCTCCCCCCTGGTTCCCCACCTTCACCTTATGCTGAAATTATCCCCCTATTTTGAATCAAATTGAGTCAAGTGGTGATGCCAAGCAACATGGAGTGTTTGAACAGCAGCTTGGTTTTGAACTGTTATTTAGGTAAACAGTTCAATTAAATGTTTCCTGTGTGGGAGAGGACAAAGGTGCCCACTTAAGGCTTTAAAAAGTTGGCCAGTATTGTTATCCTATATTTACCATTGCATTCTTTCAAAATTGCATGGAATTAAAATTTGAGGGATGTATCAGGAAATAAGTTCCATATGCAACAAACCAATATATGGCATCCTTCCATGACAATTGTGAAATGCCAGATATCTTGTTCAATCATTATGCCTCCTCCTCCACTCCCCCCCCCCCCCCTTCCTCCACCCCAGAAATTACTACCAATAACACTATGGAATATAATTACATTGGTAATGATTGAAATTATGTGGCTTGAAGTGTTTTTTTTTTCATTTTTCGATATCAACCTTTCTGCAAAAACTATAATGTGTCCCTAACGATCATTATTTGAAGTAACACACTGTTTTCCCCATCATACCCCCTTCGGCATCCCAGGAATGGATAATAAGCACACTTCGATCATGAACAGTTAGAAGTAGTGCTTCTCAAATGATATCCAGCTGATACCAGTTTCAAACAAGTCTGTGGCCAACTCACTTGTCATGTGTGAAGTAATTTTTTCCCTTATCACCCCCCCCCTTCCCCTTCCCCATGATATACTGACAATGGAACAGAAGCATGCTACATTGATTATGATTGAAATAACAAACTTCCAGTGAGGTCCCCATAAACCAATTCAGTGTGTGTTAAGTCAGTAGTGAGTCCCCACAAGTAATGTGGAATGTCTTGTATAGTAACACTATAACAAAAGTAAATAAAAACATAAATAATCCCTAACTTAATTTTGGATGGAAAGGTCATTACAAATTCAAAGTTTGAAGCCTCTGTGATCATTGTAACTAACGGTCCCCATAATGATAGCCAAAAGGTTGAGTCCCCGTAAACCACCTTACGCCTGTATGCGTGTGTTTGTGTGTGTGTGTGACGCCTCGCTTGTGAACACGACATCTCAAGTAGGGAAGCTTGGACCAATCTAAAATTTGGTGTATATAGGTACCACATTGAGTACAAGAACCCTTTTGTTTTGTGGGGAGGTCATTTGGGGTCACTAGGGGCCAAATACTGAAAATCTTGTAAACACGATATCTCAAGGAGGTAAACTTGGACCAATCTCATATTTCGTGAATAGTAGGACCACATTGAGGAGCAACAGCCTTTTTTTTTTGTGGAGATCAAAGGTAAAAGATCGGGGTAACATTTTGGAAACCTTGTTTTATAAGCTACCGTATGTCCCACCAGCCAGCCTATCAGATAACGTGCTACGTCATATTTACTTTGTTCAACACTTACTTTTGGTGGAAAAAAGTTTTAATTTCGTACTGAAACATAACTGTCTTATGTGCAATTACGTAGCACCATGCACCTGCCTAACTGCCAAACCTTTGTTCATAGAAAGTATTGATGTTGCAGATCTGTACTTTGGAGACTTGACCAACAATCATAGGCCTAGTGGCGAGTGGAATTTGGCGATTAGATTTTTAGTCACGGTCGCCAAATAGCGAGTACTTTCAAAAATATTTGTCGAGGCCTGAAAACCTTCACAACATGATTTCTCATGGTAGAAATCATGGATACTTTTCATACATGGTATATGGATTTGCCATATTGAATACAAGAATCCTAAATGCTGTGAGGTAAAATCTCCGATATGTCACCAGAGGTCAAACTCTGAAAAACCTTTTACATAATACTGTATGTAACGATGGAAATCGCGCATACTTCTAATGCTTGGTGTGTGGATTCATAACATCGAGTACAAGACCCCTATTGTTTTGGAGGTGTGTATAGCCACGTATAGTAGACTGACCTGTGTTATCATGCCATATTAGAATTGTAACAGCTTGTTCTGGTTATACTAACAAGAAGAAGTCTAGTGCATTGAATTCATCGAAATCTCAATGCATTTTGCATTCGGGTTATTTTTGGAAAGGAGGGGTTGGGGTGGGCTCCAAATATGACTTGCGTCCGTTGGGAGGGGTCTAAACGGGGAGAACCCTTTTATTAAAATATAACCTTTAATAAATAGTTTTTAATGCTGCAGCGTTATAAATTATTAGTTCAACAGTTATTTCCAGTATTTTGCCTACATGTGTACATTGAGTTGTTATGTCCGCTATAGCCCTTACAGTATATATAACATTAATGAAATATTCGAAAGCGCCTGTTTAACCAGTCACTGGATAGATACAGAAAACTAACGATTGTAAGAAAAAGTTTTACATAAGAAATAACAGTATCTATGAGTTAATTATGCTAATTAGATACAAGGAACGTAACCTATATATTTTCTTTCCATTGTCCGGAGTAGTGTTTTACATAGAACTGGGCAATTCAGGTATAAGGTAGGATGATACTGAGCTAGACTTGAACATATTAAATGGATACTATGCACTATCTGTTACTGGTTAATCCAGATAATTTCATTTCAAGCTCGATAAACTCAAATTGTTGTAGTAAGGAATCTTACAGACCATAGGTTTGTATATGCGCATTTTCCTTCTCTTAGATTTTGAACTGAACAACATATTAGCAGGGCTGTCAAATAGTGAACAACATATTAGCAGGGCTGTCAAATATTCTTTTCACCAGAATACGTACGGGTTTTATTATTAAAGTCTCGACATTAAGGTTCGTTGAGACAGGCGGAAATACTGCTTGGCTTGATGAGTCGCCATGTTGTAAAGGGAGGGTGATATTATGGGCCATTCTCGGTCACGTGTGTAACGGAAAAATGGGGAGATTTGCACTTAGCCACTAAATAACTACTTTTAGGTAAAGAAAGTTGGGTTGATTGTAGTACTTAAGTATGCACTATGGGACTCTTATACAAAACCATTTAGCTTAGCCAAAATCAGAACATTCATGTGTTGGGAGAGGTCATATAAAGGTCGGTCACGTGTGTGACGTAAAATGAAATTGGCTATTTTTGCACACAAAAATGTTGGCAAATTCCTCAGTTTCTAACAGGGCTTGATAACCCTAATTTCTCATGTTTCTACCTTAATGTGTTTCCATTCTAACAAGACTTTTACCTAAATATTTCACCTCTAAAAATTAGCATAATACTACATAAGCTAAAAAATCCGGTCACGTGTGTGACATTGTTGGGTCACGTGTGTGAAATTCTGAATTTTCATTGCATAGTATGTAATTTTTGCAGTGCAAATATTGACCCTAGTAATGACCACAGAATAGCAATGATGTTGTAGGAATTACTTTAAAAAAGTTTTACTGTTCTATTTGGAGGGTCACTTTTGTGACATTGTTGGGTCACGTGTGTGACATTCTGCATTTTCATGGATGCTGCAATTCCATTGGATGAAGCTTTCCTCATTTGCATTTAACACTGTTGTCATGCCATACACACCTGACATAACAACAGTCCAAGTCCACAGTGCTGCTGCAATTTCATTGGATGGAGCTTTTCTCATTTGCATATTACTCTGTTGTCAGGCCACACACATAGCAAACCAGTCTGCTAACAATATTTAGTCCATTTAGTTTTGTTGAATGCTAAACTTGGGGCTTCATTGTCACTCACGTGACCATAAATGTCACACAAGTGACCATCGGTCACGTGTGTGACGACTATGTAGAGGCTATTAATTAATCGTAGGAATAATTATTTTACTGGATATTTTGCAGAACTAACAGTCTTTAGCAAGAACGGTTGCATAATGCAAGTGTGGACATCATAAGTCACATCAGTTACTTTTCTATGAAAACGTTTGCGTTATTTTGGTCACGTGTGTGACATCAAAATTATGCTAATTAGCACCCATTATTAACGAAGAACTGAAGATCAGGAACCTCTGCTTTAGGAATGAAATAAATTAACCTATGTATAACTGCCTCCATGTGATAGTTGATAACTGAAATATTATTTCTAGATACTCATGTAGAAAAAAACAAATATACAATTAAAAACTACAAATTTTGGCTGAAACTTACAATGATGCAAATTTATGCAAATTAGTATGCTATGGTTGTAATTTTATTGAAAGAAATATGAAACAGAAAACTTTAGGTATCCCTCTTAAATAAAAAAATATAACATTTGGTCCTGATGAAAACTTTGTTTTTTTAATGCCAGTTTCATTTTCCAGAGAATGGCCCTTATAACGAATTTCTCCTTTCACAACATTTATCTATTTCACCAAACTCAGCAATCATACCAATTATAACAATGATAATGAATAATCATATGGTATACCACAAAGATTCAAGGTTCCACAAGAAAAGATTCATATTTAGAAAGATATAACAAAATCTGATTGCTGAAAACGAGTGTTGTAAACTCCCCACATGTCATGGGGGCAGGGAGGGGGTGATTGGGCACATGCTCCTCTACTCTTCTGAGTACCTTGCAAAGTGGCCTCCATTGGTAAAAGAAACTTAACAGTTCCCACATTTGTAATTAAAGTGTCCTCTTGTTGTATTTTTGTAACAAGTGCCTTTATGTCTAAAAATTGCTAATCGGCTTAACAATATTAATTATGATAAAACATGTAATTCAAAAGTACCGGTATAAAGTAAACTTTTGTTAAAATTATTCAAATACTTGAATTTGTTACTCTGTGCATTCCTTTACGTTTGAGAGGTTTAACATAATTTGACAGTTTAGTGGTTTCTTGCGTGAAATCAAAGTCACATGCTCAACTGCACCTCAGAGTTTGTGCCTCCACCTTCCAATCACACTTTTCTTTTGCGAATCAACGAAGATCGCATTATTGGGATTCTTAATAAAAAAATAAGAACAGGAAGTTTTATCATTTACTTGGTATGAAGGGAGTTGGATATTTTGGACACATGCACCTCTTCATTGAGAACATATTTGAATATGATGATTTGATTGTGAAATGGTTGGGGAAAGTCTTATCAACTCCACAAAAAATGTTATAATATTTATTAAATTGGATTTGGATCAATGACGAAATAACCACTCGTGCAATTTGTTAAAATTATTGAAGGTTGATATTGAATAAATATTTAAATAGGTAAGGACCCTTGGTATACCTGTCTTGTTCATGTAATAGTAACATTTTGTGTTTACCTTTTACTGAAATCACCCGAGAGGAACAGTTGTTTCGCCCAGTAGAAAATGTTGCTATGTCTTCGACCCTCCTACCCCTCTCCCTTACATTATTCCTCCGTTTTAGTGTATGTTTTGCAGGTTTGTTATCCCGCCATTACATTGAAATATGTTATTTGTAGCATCTTAAACTCTTTTGAGATTAAGAAACAATTTTTTCAGCTTTAAGATTAATTATTTCTAGATTTCGTATCTTACCACTGAGCTCTAACAATCTCAGACATTTTAGTTCTCATTTAAAGCGAGGATTCACGAGGAAGAACTACTGTATATCATCAATACATTTGCCGAAAATAACATACGATATAAATCACGTGATCCGAGCGAAAAATGGCAAGCGGTTGTTAAGAGGATTTACTTCGTTTACTCCGTTTGTTGTGTACAATGTTGTATTTCTACATGTTTGAACAACTTTATCTTAATTGAAAATGTAAACATATAAACAGTTTAGCCAATTCTGATAATGTGGACGGCTATACATTTCACAATATCAACCACATACAATTTACATACAGCAGTTCCAACTATCATCTTTATTATCTACAATACTACTTCCATTCTAGTTTATATTTCGTAGAATTGTTTGAACAAAAGACTTGTGATGATAATTAATTCTGATCATAATGATCAATCACATGTGATTTGTTTCCTTGTTATGTGTTGTTTACTTTGTTTATCTTCATTGATTTAGTAAACAATAAACCTGACTAGGAGGACATTCCTCTACGTCTTCTACATCTTACACGATGATCACTCTACTTCTATCCATAGGTTTAGGTGGTACGATCTGCCAGACACTATTCCGATTGGATCCATTCCATCATCCTTGAGGTCAAGAAACGTGAAAGGTATTGTCACAATAACGTCATAATGGACACACTTAAAATTTCTTACATTTTTCTCAAGGCTTGACCAACTATGTGAATGCCTGTTGACTTGTTGATTGTTGTTGATTCACAAACAATAGAGTAATGAATCAGCAACACATGATTACCATTTTATATGAAGGAGACACCCAGAACATAGTAATGTGATAGTAAACAACGAACTGAATAATAGAAATGTAACAACACTTAATATTGCTAAGCTTGGTTGATTTAAGAGATAAGTCATATTCCTTTCATTTCGCTCCTTCGAGATCACTGCACTATAAGATGTTTTTGTGAGAAGCCATCACATCAATTGATGCTTTAAATCTCTTTCCAAAAAGTAGTGGTATCATACACCTTGGGCAACCTAATTACACAGCGACAATGATTGTGTAAGGTTTTGAAGTCATTTTGTGCCCCTCGGAGTCTACCAACACCCCCCCCCCCTCCCCGTTAGACACACACATTTAAACACATCCACACCTGTGGTCTTTCCCCAGGAAAAGGGGAAGTTTAGACTTCAGATTATACCTTGTGAGTCAAAATTTGACTTATATGACTTGATTTATGTCTAATATCTAAATCTAAACGCAACATTGTGTTTTAACTATTGAATGCGTGGTGGTAGGGTGCGGGGTGGTGGGTAGACACCCCATCACTCCCTTGATCGGCGCTTGAAAAGAGTACAATCTACATGTATTGTCGAACATTAACATACATGCATGATTTGCCTTGAACAAATATTTATAGAAATAAAATGTGGGTAATGATATGAGGGAAAGCATTTAAAACTATATGTGAATTTAAAACCATATTATATTTTTTCCATTTATACACTTACGAAAGTAAGAGTTATAATACAAAAACGAAGAAAAAAAACCAGATCGGTCTGTCTGTAACTCCCTTACGCCTACAGTTCCCCATATTTGGATAATGTTCGGTTAATAAAATGAAGCAGCTTCCAGAGGCTTCGCCGCCTGCTAACCCCCCCCCCCCCCCATAACGGGGCCTAACACTACTGTCCGCTGAAAATTGAGTTCTTCTCATAGATAGATTTCCGTGTTTCAAAATTTCTTCAAGAGAACGAAAACTATCTTCAAAGGGTGCAGCTTAGGTCCATCGGATCCCCTCCAGCCTGCTTGGAATACATAATAGATTTTAGATAATTTATTTATTACATCTGTTTTGTTTTTGAGTGCTTTAAGCTATAGCTACGAGAGAATAGAGGATATCACCAAATGTAAAATCTTCAATGGGCTTCCCCTCCTGGAACCAACCAGGGCTTGAAATATATTCCATAGACAGCCCTCAACCCCGCTTGAGCTATCATAACGTTCTGTACAATCTTGAAGTTAAGTTTCTTCCTGACAACCCTATTTAAACATTCTGCAGCTTCCGGGGACTTCGCCACACACCCTTTAATAACATGAAACAATCGAAGAAAAATATCTAATTTACGTTTTCGGTCTGCATATCTGCATACAAAGCGAAAAGTGCGTGAAACAGGCTTTATGCTTATTAATTATTCAAGCCATCAATATACATATTGTGTATCGATTCGGTACAGTTTTACATCAGTATTATATACTTAATGAGGTAACGATGTATACTTTATTCCATTTACCGCGTGTTATCTGTCAAAGTTTTAAGTTAATATTTTTGTTTGATTTTCGCTGAGATGCTAAACTGTCAGAAAGAAAACTTAAATAATAGAGTAACCACTAATCTTACAAGTAGTAGCGAAGAGAACCAGGGACGTAGCTAAGGCCTGATGATTGGGGGGGGGGGGGGGGATGTAGTGGCTGAAATTCCAACTGGACGAGTTTTGAAGCCATAAAATTCCGACTGCTGCCTTTTAACCCCCCCCCCCCCCCCCCCGCTACTCGTCAACGATACGGTAAGTGTCAGTTCAGACACCCCATCTTTCGCGACTGCACTTTTGTTCCGAACTTTTTCGATACATTTGCACCACTGGCCCTCACTTCACAAACTTACGAATCACTCTGGTTAAGCAAGTAAGAAACTGAGTATAAGTGATCTGTTTGAAGGCTACATAGGCGACACAAACTACAAAAGCTATGTTAATGTAACAAAGGGGAAAACTTTTTTTTCTTCAACAAATTATATTAGACGACATGTGAATTACCACAAAACACCGGGGTTTTTACTAGCGCGCTTACTATTTTTTTTTGGGGGGGTGGGGTGGGCAGCGGGGCTATTTATCACTCACATGAACAATCTGCCTATCATCTTCGTCAAGGACCAAGATGATAGGCAGATGATAGGAATTCTTAAAAATAAGTATAAAAACATAATGTAAAAACATACAGTTTTCAGTGGTTGCAGTTCTCATATAGGCGTTTATATATCAATTCGATATGCACCTATTCGGTGGCGATATACGCCAACCCGTATTAACTAGTGATACCATGATAGTTAACTCTGCTCTAAGATGAATAAACAAAGTTCGCAGATGAAACAACTACAACCGTGACTAAAACTAGTAGTGTTTTGGTGGCAGCCATATGCATATAAAATAGCTTTAAAGGGCGCTAGTATTCAATTTTAGTTTAGTCTGACTATGCCAATGCGAAACGTAACCGGGAAATATCTCTAGGGCGGGGAGGATGCAGTTAAGGAACATACTAAGTATCGCCCACATGTTACATATACCAAATTAATCGAGAGGTTTCTCAACATCATGGATTTCTCGGCCACTGTACAATTGATACAATCAGTTGTAACTGGTTAAACCTAGCCAAGGGCCCAATGGAATTTGGAAAAGCCGATACTTTAAAGAATATAATTTGTACAACAAAAAATGAAGGAAATCATCAAAAAGTTAAATTTTAGGCCAATCCCCGAACCCTTTTTTTCACTGCTCAAACCTTAGTTATTTGATATAAACCTCCTACCTTTTTTATGGTCATTACTTCTGAGGAAGATACTTGTCTACTCCTAAGCTATACATTATTATGTGGGCCCGATTCCGCGAACAAAAATAACAAGTGAACTATTTCTATAAAATATTTTCTAGTCTAAATTTGGCCAAAATAGTCTAACACCTACAGTTGTAGAAGATAGGTGTTAGACTATTTTGGCCAAATTTAGAATATATTTTATAGAAATAGTTCACTTGTTATTTTTGTTCGCGGAATCGGGCCCACATAATATACAATACGAACCAATCTTGGCAAAGATTAAAGAGTTCAGTGAGACGTACCAAGTAACGTACTGTAACGGTTACAACTAGTACTGACTAGCATTGGGGGTTGTAATGTTATACAATATAGATAATATATATATACCAGCGACGTAGCCAGGAATTTGCAAGGGGATTCACATTTTGCGATTGATATGGGAGAGGGGTCTAAGGGGAGGGGGTGTCCTGTTTTGAGCAATTGAAGGTCCTTAGATGCGATCTGGAGCAATGTTTTGCTAGTTTCATCATGATCATATGATATCATATTATCAGCAGATTTTGTTTCCGATTTGAAATATTCTTTCAGAGAGACAAACATAGTGCTATTGTACAATTTTTCCAGTAGGATGATTCTTGTTTATTGTCCAATGTCTGGACTTTAATACATTTGACGAACTTAACTGATGGAGAATATAAACTCTCGTACTTAGCAGTGTAATAATTATTCATAGGAAGTGTGTATCACGTACGATTGCTAGCTTAGCTTCAAAACATGCTGTTCGTGCAACAACTTATGACGAATCATAGAAAGGATGAGAACGCACGTTGTCGTCGTCGTTGTGCAAACGGTTCGTGACTCTTCATCGAGTGCGGTTAGGTAGGCTATATGTATTTTATTACGCAGTGGCCAACTGTAGGCTGGTAATAGGTAATAGGCTACTGGCTAAATTTAGCTAATTGCATCTGCCAAACTAAGTAGCTGAATCAGTAGGCCTAAATATTACTACGATTATATTCGAGTTAACGGAGCTGACGAGTATTCAAGATCAAAAGAGCACTGGCAAAATACCATGCCAAATAACAAACAGTATTTAACATTTTTTTTCGACACTGAAAGGGAAAAGCAGTTGCTCCGACTGCCCCCCCCCCCCCTCCTTGGCTACGTCTCTGATATATACTGAATTTACTTGAAGCTAGCGAACAGGGTCAACCCACATAATAACAAAATTAGTACATAAATATACCGAATTGAAGCTGGCGAACGTTGTACGGTAGTTCTTTAGGCATTATATTGAATGTATTCAAATTCATACGAAGTTTTGTATGGTGGAGTATAAGGATCGCGAGATACAATTTCTCAAAGAAGCAAGGAAACGTGGTAAATATGACTGATTAAAGGACAATTTTGACCTAACTTTTTCAAATTTTAGGTCATTCACAATCACAGGAATATATGAATAGGTCTAGGTGATTAAGAGTGCGACAGTCGGAAATTCCGACAGTCGTACTCCAAGTTTCCAACTATCGTCATTTTTACCAAGCTTGGGTAGTGAGACACCCCACCCCCTCTCTTTAGCGACTTCACTGCGGTCAACGTGTAAATACAAGAAAAGATCATTATTTTTTTGCGTTGAATGTTTTCAACTGTATGGTCCACCATCTTGTCTACAGACGTCTAAAAAAAATTGTAGACGTTATTATCCGGCGCGTAACCAGGATTTTCTAACCCGGGGCGCGACTTACTATCCAAGCGGAGCGCCACTCATGGTTGGAGCGCAGCGTACAAGAACATTTCTGGTTTTGATACCCCCCCCCCCCCCCCACAGATCACCGGAAATGGCACTTCTCGGGCTTAAAAATGACCAACCAGATGTACACTTTTGTCTGAGAACCAAGTATTTCCCAATAGTTTTTGTTTTCATCCATAACATATTTGAAGATTGTCACCAGTCACACATCATGTTCGACCTCACCGCATCTCCTGTGGATCATTGCTATTGTAGGTGATTTTACGTCGCGGCCCATAATACCCGTCAGCCCCACTTTTCAAGGTTGTAAGCCCATTATTTGTTCAGAGTTTGAAAATATTTCTCGTGAATAAATTCATTTCAAAACATACCCATAATGTTGCACAGAATTCCATCTATGGACAACCAATATAGATGAACCTTCTTCAACCCCAAACAAAATTGCACGAGTAGGGGGAAGTATGATGAAGAATGTTTGCCAGGGACTTTCGAAAATTCAGACAGTTAATTTAAGTAATTAAATTAATTGGTCTACAAATATTAAAACCTCTTATAACGGCTACTATTAAACTTGGCGGGGGGAGGGGGGGGGCTGCAAATATTTTTGTGAAAATTTTGACAATTTACTGAGACTTTTTCGGGCACCTACTGAAAGGAAAATAAATTGCAATGATGTAGCTAAAGAAAGTCAATAGTTTAAAAAAAATCTCCTTGGTATTTAAAATAAAGTTCTTAGCTTGCCCGACTAATTTGCCATTTCGGTATAACACGGCAAATGATTGTATGTAATTGGCATGCAGTGTAATAACCGATGCACGCCTATATGATATAGGCAATCTTATTTCTTTTACTTACCATTTACCATATCATTTGTTTAATCTGAACTGTTTTTTGATGCACGCCTATTTATAAATATTTTATATTTATACTGGTTTAAAAATAAATCGAAATCGAAATAAAACCTGTTTCCAATTTTTGATATGTAAATGAACATGTCGCACGAAAAAAAAAAAAAGTCTCCTATGACTACACACATATAGACAATTTGGAGGTTGTTCATCCTGGAACGCCATTTTCTGTTCATGCTCACTGATATGATGTGATACACTGAAAAAATAAACTAGTCAATATTGCCACGGACTAACGTTAAATTAGTCTTTAACGTTAGTCAATGCACCCGGACTAGCAAAAATCTTCGTTTCATCGCTGCTTCTTAGTTAGTTTACACTGACTAAGGAAAATATAATCGCAGCTTAGTCGGTGGCGACGGACTAAGGTATTTTAACCCATGGACTAAGAACGATACGGACACCCGATTTACGCCATAAGCGTAGCTTAGTCGGTGTCGACGGACTAATGTATTTTAACCCAATTCGATTCACTTCAATTTGGAAACCGAGAGGCAACGGCAGCTTGCTGGGCTTGGCATAGTTTCATACGATCACTCTAAGCAACTTTCAACCGTAAATCACCCAAGAAGGTCTTTAGAAGAATGGAGGTATTAACTGCATCATCGGCCTACCTGTTATTCCTTTAACTAGAAGGTAAAATTAAAGTTAATTGTTAGGCCACTGGCACTAGTACTGTATTATGGTTAGTGTAACGCTACCGTTGGCGTTTCGCAATACACAAGTGCAATGACAGTGAGTAGCCTATAGGCTTCTACTGGGTACTGCAGTGCATTCTCAACACTAAAGTGTGCATTCTAAACACCAATTAACAATGTGTTATGTGTGTATTGGGCTAGATGGAACAGTGGCACATAATCTTCTAATTTATTCCCAAACAAATGCTGAAACTATAAGGCTCAATAGTTTATTTGAAGTCTACACTCATTTGGTAAAGATTTCCTGTAATTTCCCATGTGAATCTAAATGGGTAGGCTTTGTGATATTGAATAAGCAAGGCTAGACCTTCAAACGTACAGTCACAGTCGGCTGAACACATTATGTTGGCTAGTCAACGGTATTATATGTTGCGAGCAGTCAGGATGCACGCTTCAGTTCTATTTAACCTTTTCATTTATCATTTTTTAGTATTTAATTTCCGGTCACGCCCAGGAAACAATTGCGACATTCCTTTACGGTCGACTTGCTTACTGTAAGAAGTATTAACCGTTTTTTTCTCAGGAAAGCTTGATATTCTGAAGTTATTATAACATGTGCTTTTAGTATACTGCCAAAAGAGTAAGTTGTTGTATTTGTATTGATATTTTATGTAGAAGTAACGGAAAATTTAGTATGTTTAGTTTGGTCTAATTGCACGTTTTTTTACTGTCCAATGTAGTGCAGGGTTCACTTGCGCGAATTCAAATTATTCTGTTTATGTGTATGTATATGCATCGATTCTTAGATTATGATGTTTTTTGACATTTATTTGTAATTCAAGCATATCTGTTTAGTAGCAAAGTTTAAAGGTTAAGATTAATTAGTTTTCTCTTTTTGATCCTAGATTGAATGAAACTCATTGGCGTAAATAATAGATCAGATGATACCGTTTAACGCAGTTGCTAAAACTCTGGGTATTCTCTAGTCTTCGCCGGTCCATTATATACTTTAGTACTACTAGTAAGACTAAATCAAAACGACCGTAGACAAACTTAGTGTAACAAAGTACTGAATCTCCTCTAGCCTAGGTCTAAACAGGCTTGTTATGTGAGCAAGCAAAATAACAACTAAAAACGATTAGGCCTATAAATAAGTTGGCTCAGTGCATTTCTGTTTCTAAAATTTTATATTTTTAAAGATCATAAAAACAAACAAAGATGTAGCCCATGTTTTATTATATCTGTATTCTGGGCATTTGATTCTGGTTGCAATGGTGATGACACTCTCTTTCAAATTTTCAGCTTTATACAGTCTGCTTCAAACTTTGGGATTGTTTTTTTGAGACTATAGTGGAAGCAAATCTCACATAACTTTGTGGTGACAACTTTATTTATTTATTTTTTTCAAATGATGAATACTTTGCTGTTCCTTTTTCCAGCAGGAATTGAAAGCCAAATATCTAAGTCAAGGGTGAGCTTTCCTGTGATGTACGACACCAGTGTGGAGGCAACAACAGAAGAGGAGAACTGTGTTATATATGGCTTAAAGACATGTTTTAAGATGATATATTGGTACCCTTCGCAGAACAAAAGAGTTTATCCAAGAGTCCAAAAAGCAAAGGAACAAGTACCATAGAGAAAAAAGATGGAAGAGTGAGTTTAACTATTGTACCCAACTGTTTAATGATATTTAAGATACTTTTCATAACCTGTTTTTAAAAAAAAAAACAGTCTAGTTTATCATTTACGTGCAAGCTTCATAAGTTTGGTCAAATTTTCACTGATCTGTAGAGCGGGAGTCCAGAGGGTTTGGTTAGCTGGGAAGGTAACCAATTGCCTGGTACATCACAATGTTCACAATGCATGCCTGTATATGAAACCTGACGACTGGCAAACCGACTGTGGTGGATGTGGCTGGGAGAGCAATTTTAAAGTCACCTAATAGCTAACCTAGAGCAGCTTTCATGGTAACCACATCAAAGTAAGAACAATGTGTCAGGTATGCCCCCAAGAGCAACAAATGGCCATTGCCAGTAATTATTGGTGGTGGGGTACCCCTGCCAGTGATCTATAATTGACCCCTCACGGCTGACCTAGGTCAGCTCATGAGGTAACCACTTGAAACCTACTGGAAAATGTTGGTTAGGACTTCAGATACAAGGGATGGGCATTGCCAGTAATTTTTATTGGTGGGGTACCCCTGCCAGTAGACCCCCAATATGCCCATCCCCTCATTGACCTAGGTGAGCTCATGATTTGCCCAGTTGAAACCTACAGGAAAATGATAGGTATCACTTCATATGTAAGGATGGGCATTTCCAGTATTTTATATTGTTGGGCCACCACTGCCAGAGTCCGCCCATCCCTTACAAATAGAATCTTGTCAATAATTTTCCAGTAGTTTTCAACTGGTTAAATCATGAGCTGACCTAGATCAATGAGGGGGGGGGGGGCTTTTTGGGGGTCTACTGGCAGGGGTACCCCACTAATATAAATTACTGGAAATGCCCATCCCTTACATATATATAGAGTCCTGCCAATCATTTTACAGTAGTTTTCAACTGGTTACCTCATGAGCTAATCTAGGTCAATGGGGGAATGGGCATTTTGGGGGTCTACTGGCAGGGGTACCCCCCCAATATAAATTACTGGAAATTCCCATCCCTTACATATGAAGTGATACCATTTTCCAGTAGTTTTCAAGTGGTTACATCATGAGCTCATCTAGGTCAATGGGGGATGGGCATTTTGGGGGTCTACTGGCAGGGGTACCCCACCAATAAAAATTACTGGCAATGCCCATCAGTTGTATCTGAAGCCCTAACCAACATTTTCCAGTAGGTTTCAAGTGGTTACCTCATGAGCTGACCTAGGTCAGCCTTGAGGGGTCAAATATAGATCACTGGCAGGGGTACCCCACCACCAATAATTACTGGCAATGGCCATTTGTTGCTCTTGGGGCCATACCTGACATATTGTACTTACTTTGATGTGTTACCATGAAAACTGATCTAGGTTAGCTATCAGGTGACTTTAAAATTGCTCTCCCAGCCACACCCACCACAGTCGGTTTGCCAGTCGTCTGGTTTCATATACAGGAATGCACTGTGAACATTGTGATGTACAAGGCAATTGGTTACCTTCCCAGCTAACCAAATCCTCTGGGATCCCGGTCTATTGGGATCATTATTAACATGATTAACATAATTATTAAGCTTTGAGAAATAACTTGGTGTTATGCTGTGCAAAGCTAATAATAATTTGGTAAAGCTGCTATTCCTGGCTTATAATTTGAGGGACCTAGATATAAATGTATACCTCCCAATATGTTATAAAATTTTAATGTAAATGTATGTTTATGATTATGTGAGTTATCATGTGCTATATCTGTATCTGTGCTTACACGTATATCATATTTTCTGTTCACAGGTCAATAATGGTGCAGATTTTGGCTTCCTGAAGACAAGTGGGAGGCCATTTGTAGTTAAGAGAAACACTCTTTGTTCGTGAAGACTTAACTGGTGTCGATTTGGGGTACCACTTTAAAAGGAAAGTCATGAGGAACCCTTGCCCAAGATTCAACTTTGCATTATTGTGCAGTGCTATACTTTTGCGATTCATGTTTGATCCATTAACTTGTCTTAACTTTGTTGGAAAAAAAATCAGATTTTCAGATTTTATTTACAGTGATTTCTTCTCTATTTGTCGAAAGTCAGCCTTTTGTAGACATCAGAAGTTTTATCAGAAATAAATACTGCCAACATACACATTATTTGTTTCTTCTTCTCTCTTTTCTTTCAGTGATGCTAGTCAGTGAAACTAGTCGGGATTAATTCTTTCAGTGAATTTAGTTGGTGCAACTAGTCAGTCGATACGGACTAAGAAAGGTTAGTCGGGAGAGGCACCATCCTGACTAATGTAAAACCTGCTATAAACTAGTCGGTGGCTCATATAAATTAGTCGGTAAAGACCGACTAATGTCACCAACTAATGTAACTGACTAAAATACATTTACCGACTAAGAAATTGTTGATCGACTAAGCTGACGGACTAAGATGACCGACTAAGAATTCCAACTGACTAAGGAATAAATTAGTCGGTATAGCAACTGACCAAGGCTATGTTAGTCGGGAGAGGCACCAGATGGACTAACGTTATGTTAGTCGGTGAACCAATTTAAGTTTTCAGTGTATCTGCTATTTGCTTTACAAATTTGAATAATTTAAACGAGACTGAAATAAATAACTTTTATCTGTTTACTGTGCAATGCCCCACATTCTTTTCATTTCGAAAGACGCACAGTTTTAAGTTCATTACACACTGAAGGCTTCAATTCTCTATTTGCCTTCAGTTTAGGGAAGATCTTGGGATTTTCATCCCTAGATATTGCTAGATATTGCTAGATATCGCTGGATATTGCTAGATATCGCTAGATATTGCTAGATATCCATACAGTACAGTGTCCTTGGGATTTTCGGGGCCTGATCTTGGGAAATTGCAAAACCGGAAGTGGTCACACTCTATGTAGGCCAGTGCAAGACCTTATAGACGTCACTAATACACAACCCAATCACTTCGTATCGATGAAGTGGTGTGTTGCCGGATTTAGTCAAGGTCTTGGTACTACGGGCGAAGGTCATTAATTAATTATTTCGTAACTCACAGGTAAGCGATAAGAGGGGTGGGCGTAGAGTTGTGGGCGCGTTTTCATGCAGATGGGGACAATCTCAAAAAGAGATGCGTCGCCCCTCCCCCCTCCCCCGCCCATGATAAGCCCATGGATCCACTACATGATATTCACAGGAGATGTGCCCAATTCTCCAATCGCATGCAAAATTTATTTTTAGATTAATTGTACGAGTTACGGTACTAGATGTTGGGTAACAATTAGCATTC
Organism: Apostichopus japonicus; assembly: GCF_037975245.1. Lineage (NCBI taxonomy): Eukaryota > Metazoa > Echinodermata > Holothuroidea > Aspidochirotida > Stichopodidae > Apostichopus > Apostichopus japonicus. The sequence continues at coordinate 11,343,802 of NC_092567.1, forward strand.
AGGTCGGAGTGTATAACATCTTATCTATTGATGACAGTGTTGCATCGAAGGACACATGTCTAGTGCAGTTCGCATATAGATTAATACCGGAATGCGTCATGTTCCCAGACGAACTCGGTCGAATTCTAGACCAGCCATAGTTGGTTTCATAGCACACTTGTACAATTGTTTAAGGCGTCCATACACACACGCGTTATGGTAGACCATATACATAGTGAGAGACTGTAAGGGGTAGGGTGAAACGCTCGCCCCTTCCGAAATATACATTTTCAAGCGATACTCCTGTTGTAATGAACGACTAAATTTTTATCTTTTGCTGTATAATAAATAATAATGCAGATGCACATGAAATACAGAAAAATCTTGCATACAATTACTTGCGACTGTTTCTGTAACTACGATCCAGTTTTCGCATTAGCCGCAGGATATCGTGATTCACACATTTTGATTCAAATCCCGCCGTAATAAATTTCAGCTCTCAACGTGAATTACACATTCATAACGGCTGTGGCCGTGTAGCGATTCATCGCTATAAGCGATCGCAAATGGAATAAACGTTTAGTATAAAGCCGTGATTATGTTTGTTTTGTTATCCCGTCTACAATCCATCTTATAACATCCCGTAAATGTCCTTGCCAGTCGTTCCTTCTATTTATAAATGAATGAAAAAAATAAAGCAATTTTGAGAATTCCAATATTTACGCAAGCACGAATATACAGTAGCTTTAACTATGAGAGGAAAGCACTAACTATGGACTACCAGAGTTAGCTGCTTGGTGACAACAAAGACACGTGCACTCGACAAACTACGTTTGCGTAAATTCCACACTGATCTCCGACCACATTGTAGCCTAAACTCACACAGAGTCAACATGGAAATGTAGCCTAACCATATGTTTATTCGCTCAAATTTTAACGCAGTTAGCTGGAACTAAAATATCCATGGAATTCTTTCATTATTACTGCTATCTTCGACCACAAACTAGCCTAACACCAAACTAATTCAATGGGAAAAATCTTGCCTTAACCATCGTTTTTTTTTTTACATATACACACACACACACAAGCGTAGCCTTGTTTACAACTTTCAATTACCTGGAAATCGGCAATTGTTTGGAAGGTATGTGCTATGTTTTGAAGAGGTAATATATTAGTGTACATACACTGTTACTGTTGCGGTGGATTAAAGATTTCAATCTTGAGTAGTTTTCACCGGTATAATATTTTTGTTTTCGGTGTTGAGTGATTGTATCCACACAGGAAAAAGAACCATTACGAATGGCTAAAACTAGAAATTGTAAGCAATTAAACAGCCATCTACACTGCAAGAAAGTTATTTCATTAAATGAATTTCCGTATTCACGTGTCTTGATTACTCAAAACATGAAATCATGAAAGCACTCGCATAGCAGTTATACGCGATCCCATCCGCCCCCCCCCCTCACAAAACGGGTACCCGTTTTGTGTGTTTTCGATTCGGGTACACGAATGTTCGGTCGGGTACCCGGGTATCCGGTTACCCGACTCAGGCCTAGAATGTTCTTACTCATTAAATACAAATAATGCTCTAGAGAAAGTTTTCATCCTTCGCTTGGATCAAGTAAATCATCATGGATGCAACTATGCTGCAGGCTTTATTAGTATCTGATGAAAAAGCAATTATCGTGGGTATTCAAACGAGATACATATTTCTTGAGTTTAATGGAAATGAGCATTTGTCATATCGTCACCAGTATTGTTACTGAATTAGAACCGTAAACCTAGGGACGTGCAGTTAGCTATAGCAGGTGGTTAGATCTGAACCAGTAAAACGTCCGGTTATTCAATGGAGTGGGCACTGCAACTATGATATCTTTGTAAGATCGGCTGCAATAGTCTAGGCTCGCATTCAAATTCCAGAAGCAGAACATGTAAACAAACAGAAACAAAGAGATGTTACAATGGTCTGTTCTATTTCAATTCAACAAGTATTGTTATTGTATACACTTGCTGCTGATATTTCTGTTAAGTTCGTTTGCAGTTTTGCCATGGCCTTATTGATGTTCTGAAAGACAAACCACGACACAAAACATATTTTATATTGATATCATATCTTTATTCATAGCTGTTTACATGTAAGTTGTTTTGTTTGTATCCATCAACACTTCTGTCGATAATAGACTTTAATGTAGGTTTCTTGCAACTTTTTAGAAATATGGACAGTGTTATTGTTCAATGTTACAATTGTGCACTATGTCAAGTCATAATTACACGATGTTAGATTATACTAACCTTCCTCCTCCATATAAGGGACAAGTAGGGAGATTGATGTATTTAGTCTTAATACAGTTTAAAAAAAACATATCTAAGAAAGTGGCTGGAAACAAGACATATAACCTTATTTTACACAACTGGCATACTCTCAGGACATCGGAAATGGGATCAGGTGATTATGACGATGATTTGTCTAGTCTTATAGCTCCATAATTTAACTCAATAATGTAATTCCAAAAACAATTAGTCTTTTTCTATTATCAATATCTAAATTTTTGGTTTTCATGATCTTTGATGACGTCACTAATGCGTTGTAATATAAAGCTGAATATCATGAAACCGGGTAGCTTTACAAACATCACGAGCAATCAAATGTTTAATTTCTCTGTAAATTAACACATCTATACTAAGATTCCACCTAAATTCATTATTTCAATGATTAAGAGTAATATCAATACATACAAACCACTCTATCTCCACTCCTCAACATTATTTCTCGGACTCGTACACATTGTACCCTCGTTCATTGATCTGTGTTTATAAGACACCTCGAGATTCTCATTGTTAATGATGGAGTGACGTCACTGCTGATGATGTCATCATTAATCAGTCTCAAAGACATAAGTAGTTAGCATAAACAACACGTTTGCCCCGATCCAGTAAATGTTTGACTATACTGCAGACAGATGTGTGTATAATGGCTATACTAAATCATCTCGTGATAACAGCTTAGAGAGAGATTCAGAGACGATGTAATCAAAGTCAGTTTGTGAATTTTTTAGAATATTCTAATCCGTCGATAATTGGACTTCATATTCTGACACTCTCATAACATGCCGGAGCGTCCATACAGTCAGAGGGGGCGGATGTCCCCCCCCCCCTGACGGACTCAACTGGACAGCTGGCGCCCTTTTCAGCTTTTTACCACTTTTTACTTATTAGCAATTATTGACTTTTTTTATTGCGCTCTCAAATACCTATTGACATTTGTCACATTTTGTTGGTGTAATTTTCTGACAAAATGGCGATGACACCTATTTATTCTTCGTTTATCTACAAATAAGCAAGGCCCGGAAAGGGTCATTTCCGGCGATCTAGGGAGTATCTTTACTCAAAAAATTTCTGTACGCTCCGCGCCAACCTGTGGAGGCGCTCCGCTTAGATAGTGTCGAAAGCGCCCCTACATACCATTCTCGACCCCCTGACCAATACCCCTAGATCCGCCACTGTTCCTGCCCCCACCTCCTCCCTACTCCTGATTCCATTCCACTTTGCAAAGCGAGGTGTCAGCTATCACCTGCACCGTCTTCCTACACCTATGATTTATCTTAGTACAGTTTGAAGAACATTAAACAAAGAAACCCTGCGTGTAAAACCAAAGTTAACTCCCTTTAACGAACTGAAATGCCCTTAGATCCAGCAGTCGTCTTACACGGAGACTGGCTACGTGGTTATGAAAATGTTTTGTTTATTCTTTTACATACATAATTTACTTCAAATTTGCTATTAAACAAATCCACTTTTCATCTTTTAACAATCGTTTTTAAACAGTGTTTAATTATGGCTCTAGTGATTGGTGATTAATGATGTTGAGTGTTCTCTGATCCGTTCATAATCTCATGGATTATTACTCTTCGAATACTCGACTATCATAATTGGGTTTCTTAATTTAGTCCAATATTAGTTTCTGTTTAAATGGGAGCATATGCTTTCATTTAGCATAATTGATCAGATATGTTAGTGAGATGATAACAATTCTAACCTGATTGGTTTTATAACTAAGAGGATAATGGTTGTAAACTGATCAGGTATAAAACCGAGATGATAATGATGGTAAACTGATCGGTAATCTTACTGAGATATAAGGATTGTAAACTGATTAGCTATATTACTGATATGATAATGCTAGCTAACTAATAAGATCAAACTTAAGGAATCAACTAGATTGATTACTCAGCTAATATGAAGTTATCATAGAGGGCTAACATAAATCAAGTAAAAATAATGTTTATGATTTCATTCCAGACCAACAAAGATTAAGTATGCACTTAACATTTACATGTCTCTCTTTTATGTTTTTCATCAGTTTGGAATTTTATCGACAGTAACAAGTATCGTCGTCTGAATCTACAAACCGGTCAATGGCAGGTAAAGAGTTCTATCACCTTTCATTCAGCTATTGCTCATAATGCAAGTCTGGTCAGCTTGTTTGCGTTATGCTGCCCTAGCACTGTTTTCAGTTCCCAATAAGTGTAAATAAGTCAATATCAGGCGCGTATCCAGGGGGGGGGGGCTTGGGGGCGCGCGCTCCCCGGATAAGGAAAAGAGGAGAGAAAAAAATAGAAGAAAAAAGGGGGAAAAAAAGGGCGAAAAAGAAAAGGAGGAGAGGAAGGAAGGGAAAAGAAAAAGAAGAAAGAGAGAAAAAGGAGAAAAAGAGGGAGTAAAAGATAAACGCCAAGACCTCGGGAAGAGAAAGAGGAACAGTTATAATAACAGCACTGATCCTTATTATATTCACAGGGTAGCCAGTGACAGATCGAAGATTACGGAGGGGACGTATGCCTCACCCTACCCCTTACACCGACAACTCCATATTTGACGTTCCATTTTTCCTTTCTCACTAATGTATCTATATAAATACTATATATGGTCTATCATAACGCGCGTGCGTGTGTATGGACGCCTTAACAATTGTGCTATGGAACCAACTGTGGCTGGTCTTGAACTCAACCGAGTCGTCGGGGAACATGACGCATGACGCCCCCCCCCCCCGAGCAAATTTTCTTTATGATATCGCTAGTAATGTCAAAATAGACAATGATTAGATGCAACTTACAAGGCATGGGAAGTGTCATTTCCAGCGATCTGGGAGGCATTTTCGGCCAACATTTTCTTCTACGCTTCGCGCCAACCCATGGTGGCGCTACGCTTAGATAGTTTGCCTACAGGCTTCGCCCCTTTGCAAATTACTCGCTACACGCCTGTTCGAATTTGTAAAGCAAAGAGCAGATATCACATCATATCAGTGACCATGAAAATGCATGTTCCAGGATGAACAGCCTCAAAACTGTCTATGTGTGAAGTCAAAAGGCGTAGGAGCCCAATTGGATTTGGGGGCTGTAACGACTTGCCCGAAAAATATATACAAGATTTTTCGCGCGTCCATAGTGTTAATGTCAATATCATATAAGCAAATATCGCTCATTAAATCGCATGGCATCGTGTACCGTACGGTCCGTGAAAATTGGGCAGTATTCCGCCGGATGCTGATGTAAACAATGAAATGTCTTATGTCGATGGAGAAAAAGCATACAGGTCCAATTATGTCAAACCTCTCTTTTACATTAGTAATGACGAATTAGTCGGCCAAGCTTAGAACTTTATTTTAATTACCAAGGAGATACTTGTTAAACTATTCATTTCCTTAAGTTACATCATTGCTATTAATTTTTCTTTCAGTAGGTGCCCGACAAATTCTCAGCATATTGCCCGAATTTTTAGGGGGAAAATTGGTTGCGGGGGGGGGGGGAGGGGGGCTGCAGCCCCCGCCTCCTACGCCTATGTGTGTAGTGTTCGGTTTCGAAATATCTGATATGGAAAATATCTGGTATTTTTCATTTCCTTCAACCAAGTTTTATAATAGCCGTTCTAAGAGGTTTTAATATTTGTACACCAATAAATTAACTGTGTCTAAATTTTCGAAAATTTCCTGACCAACATTCTTCATCATACTTCTACTAGTGCAATTTTGACCTGTCTGTTATAGGGGTTGAAGGAGGTTTTTCTATATTGGTTGTCCATAGATTGAATTTTGTGCATCATTATGGGTATGTTTTGAAGTTATTTTATTCACGAGAAATGTGAATTTTCAAATTCTGAACAAATAATGGGCTTAAAACCTTGAAAAATGGGGCTTTCGGATATTGTGTGCCGTGACATAGGATCACCTACAAAAGCAATGAATGATCCACAGGACATGCAATGAGGTCGAACATGATGTATGACTGGTGACAATCTTCCAAAAGGTTATGGATGGAAAAACAAACACTATTGGGAACTACTTGGTTCTCAGGCAAAAATGTACATCTGGTTGGTCATTTTCAAGCCCTAGAAGTGCCATTTCCGGTGATCTGGGGGCATCAAAACCAGAAACTTTCTTGTACGCTCCGCGCCAACTGATGGTGGCGCTCCGCTTAGATAGTAATTCGCGCTCCCCGGGTTAAAAAATCCTGGATACGCCCCTGAATATAGTGATACATTATCTGTGAAGTTTTCGTATTGCTGGTAATATTATAAGTTCTGGCGTAAAGAAATAACTTTCAAATACCTTCCTACTCCTACTTTCAAGGGGGGGGGGGGTATTGTTGTGGAGAGAGCCTATGGAATCTTGCGTGCGAACATTGTCTACATGAATCTCATTCAGCGTTCACAACGCTTAGTTCTATATTGACACACCCGTACAACATCCATGTCAGTATTTCAAGCATATACCGTAGTAATAGCTAAAAGATTGACTTTTGGACAGGTTTGATATATTGTACAATCGTCTTTGACACATGCCGTTTTATTAATATTCGAGGTTGTGAATTTGCATCCAATAAAATTCACGTTGATTCTAAGATGAAACCGTAGAATGTTATAAATCGTATTGAACAGGTCTGTTCTTGTAATTTCTGTGTAATTGTTCATCATAACACATAACAACAGTCGTAACAGTCCGTTTAACTGACCATGTATCTTACTGTAGCAGCTCCCTGGTTTTAACTGGTCACGTTTATGTTTTTAGTTGTTTCTGTTGGTGTGAGACGTGGGTCTTCCATACATCATAATAACACTAACATATATGTAACATTAAATTGTTGGTCTTGATTCATGTAATTACTAATCAAAATAAATTTAACCATTGTATGTATGTATGTATGTATGTATGTATATGTGATCTTCCTGCAAGCAGGAACTCGCGAAAGAAGCCATTGAGGCTTGTAGACTCGCAAGCTGACCGAAGCCAATCTCTCGGCACACATCCATTTAACGTCCATGTCAGGAAGTTGTTATTGAACAACACCCTTGCCAGACGACACACATTGCTGTCGGCGGGGAATCGAACCGGGGATCTCATGACTGGGAGACGCCGGCGTTAACCAGTAGGCTATACACTCCGCCTTATGGTACTTTGCGAATTGGTCAAATGCACAGGATAGTGATGGGGAAAATTTGAAGCAATTGGAACAGATGTATGTGGAATTCGACTCTAAAACATATTTTAAATTGATTTCTATACTTTCGTATTGTTTAATTCAAATAATGTTGAGAAGTAAGTCAATGCGTAAACGTTTTAATGAAATTAACTAAAACTGCATGCTTCGTAATATATTATAACGTTGACCAGTCCATATAATATTCACACATAACTGGATAGCCCTGCAACTAAGTAAAAGATCTAGGTAACTATGTTGTTTCAATCACATGACTGCTACTTATACTAGTGAGGTATTTATCGTTTAATCAGATTCAGACAATATTTTGCCCCACAAATTTATTGTCATGTTTTATTTGTTTGTTTCCAAACCTTTAATATATCTGACTACTCTCATCTTTCCTGGTGTGATTTTGGTGAAATAAAGTAAAATTATGTTTTCAAGGTCCTTATCTTTCCTTTAACGGCCAAGTTTGTTACCAGCAGATTGTAGCAAAACAACACAAAATACAGAAGCTAGAAATATCCATTATAATATTCTTCCATTGTATTAAATCTTGCTAATAAATTAACTTTGTTGCTTTGAAAGCTTCAGGGGATTTGAAGGATCACTTGCTTAAATTATTATTTATCCAGATTAGTGTATACGTGAGTGACATACGTGTGTGGGTCCAAGCAGGCTTATAGATATAATGAAAGGACGGGTCTGGTTTTTATTTGAAATATACATACTTAAGACGATTTTGTAGGAGTCAGGATCCGGGTTGGTGGGGGGGGGGGTTGGAGTGGAGTTGTTCCAACAACGGTATAGAGTGTCACTGATAATCTGATTTAAATATTCATAATTTGTCATCGGCTAATTGTTTATTTTATCGATAATTATCTTCCAGTGTTAAGGATAGTTTATTGCCACACCCAGACCTTCCAGCCTTATTCATTACTTATTGCTAGTATCTAGGATTGGGTGGAGGGTTGGGGGCGCCAAATAATAGGGAAAAAACTTGCATAAACTTCTGTAACACATGTATTCCAAACGTAGAAACAAACTTATAAAAATCTGGAAGTGAGCAGAAATACATATCTTTAAAATATATTTTTGTAATAAAATTATGTAAGTTAATCATGAAATTTGGTATGATAATTAACAACTAAGCATATCATTTCAACATTTAGTAGAACACTAGTAGCGTGTATGACTTTGAAACAACATCATTGACATAACCGACGCTTCTTAACGTTTCCAACATACTACTATTAATCCTCGTGAAACATTAGTATTATTCTTCTGAACCAAAACTTAGCTGTATTAAAAATCAATGACATTAACAAATATCTTAATCAAATAATATCTTCACCTAAGTGAATGTACTGAACATATCCCGCTTTTACGTCACCACCTCGATGTACATTAAATATTAAACCGTAGAATGTTGTCAATCATGTTGCACAGTTCTTGTTTATGTTCATTTAGTTTCTGGGCAAATGTTCATCACAGCACATACAACAGTCGTAAAAACAGTCCATTTAGCCAACCCTGTAGCTTACTGTAGCTGCCCTTGCATATTTGTCTTTGTATAGCAGGCTCCCTTGATTTCACTGGTTATGTTCATTGTATTCGTTTTCTCTAGTGTTAGGAGAAGTTGGTCTTCCATTAACTAAAGCTGCATATTACGGTAGGCTACGTCATAGGTTGTAAATTGACCAAACTAAAAAAAAATATTCGCAGAATTATTGGATACCCTGCAACTAACTAAGATATTTAGATATGTTGTCACAATTACGTGACTGTTCATTATTAGTGAATTATTTGCCGTTTAACCAGATTTAGACAATTTGTGTCCCACAAAGTTAGTGTCATAGATATTTGTTTGTTAAAAAACTTACTTTAATCTTCCCTGGTGGACTGAAGTAACATGTGTTCAAGTCCTTCTCATTCCTTTTAACGGTCAAGTTTGCTTCCAGCAGATTGTCGCAAAAACAACACAAAGTACAAAGTACACATTTTCTACTCTTTCTTCTAAGTTCAATTTTACTCAATTATTACCTCAAATTTATCAAGGTAAATGTTCCTGCGACGGTTCCACGTACAACCATGTGTATAATACATTAACTACCTGTAGTTTCTAGGTCAGAAATGAGGATGAACTGGTACTGTAACGGATGGTGACCGATGCGAAGCAGCACGATTCATTGTTGTTATTTGTATGGTTTTAAAGTCATACCAGAAACTGTTTTTTTATTGCCTATTATTTGTGTGTGGGGTGCATAGATAAACGAAATTGCTTTTGAACATCCAACTCACTGTTTTCCAGAATGCAATGGTGGACATTTTGGCGATTGATATACGTGAAGGAAGAAGTGATACGTTTAATGATAAAATGAAGGAAAGAAAATGAAGACTATTTTGTAATTTGTGAAAATATTATATTCGTGGTTTGAAATAAACTTTAGAAGAAGGTCTTGCAAATATATTTTTAGTGGCACAAGATTCGCTCTGTGGAGTAAATCATTACCGATGACTCGGCGGAGCCGTGATTAAATCACTTTCTACGCACATTTACACAAGAAAACTATATTACCAGTCAGCATGTGGGAGCAATTATACTACTGCTTCGTTCTGTTTTCTAGATACCATAGTAACCAAAGAACTGGACACGTATTTTGTGACGCCGGCTGTAAACGGACACAATGTTGAAAAAGATCACGTACATGAATCTATTTTTTTGCGTCGCGGATATATATATATGCTAAGCCTTTGTCGTATATTGCTTTCTGCATTTTGTTAAAGAGCATTTATATGTGCAGTAGACAAAAAGGATTCTAGTCATTCTGTTTGAATAAACTTTACAGCAACGCAAAGAAGAAATAACTGAAGGGCTCTATTTCATTCTTTGGGGCAAGATATTAAGATTGTGTAAATTTCTGTTGGCTTTAACTAAAATACCTTAAGTGCAAGATACAATGGGTGTTCCATACGAATAGTGCATGTCTTCTCAATATAATAGGTATTGTCCAATCAAAACGCTTAAAGGAATAATTAGTTAACGGAAGAGCTGTTAATGTTGCAGATTATAATTATGGGGATTTTTAATCTAATTTTTTTTATACACTGTTATTGATGAAAGAATTATCCCTCGCAATCGAAATGGTAAAAGCAATGCTATAACTAAAATATCACGTTTGACGATGTCATAAGAGGGATTTGTCTGAAATACAGACTAAGCTGATTTACAGATACGACTGCCTGGTATAAAATACAACACATAGTCATATATATAGTATATTGCTATATGTATTCTGTTGCAGTCGATACGGGGGCTAAGACATGTTCGTATACTTGGATGAAAGTGCTACAGTATGCATAGCTATAGAGACTTAACTAGTTTTGTTGAAATTCTAACTTTCAGATATTGACATAAAGATTCAGTTGTTTTTTTGTATACATTGTTGTAAACTGTGACAGATCAGTGAGTTATGGGACATTAGTATGTAATACAGGTTACGGTAGGTCAGAGCGTTAATCTAGGATATGATCTTCATTTTCCCGACACTCTTACATGTTGTCAAGTGTGTACCTCTGTCACGCTCACATTAAGTGTTAGAAAGTCCCCATGACGTTATTACAAAGTCTTCATCAAGTTGTATTTTGTTGGTGCTAGAAATAAACTGTCCCTACTACTCTCTTTCAACGCCCTTTCATCTGATTTGGAAACATATTCATGTGTTCCTGAAGCATCCATATCTGTTGTTGTATTATGTTATTAATTTAACATGAAACGAAACCTTATAAAACTGTAAATGTTAGATAGACTTGTGCGCAAACGTAATCACACGTAGCACTTAATTATATTATTCTGATTCAGTAAACTTGAACCCAATTAAAGACGATCGGTCATAAAAATCCATGTATTGCCTAATTATCGTTATAGCATACTTTCTCTGGTTTAATGTGTAATATATAAATGAACATATTAAAGATGGAAAAGCATCTTCATAACAGATTCTAATGGCGGGGGGGGGGGGGGGCTAGGTCCAGAACTGAAGTAACGATAATTAAATATTGTGTTAATGTTCATTTGTCCAACGACGATGACTTATTTGTCCAGGATGGATGTATAGTCCAATACAACGTATACGTCAGAAACCCTTGTTACTAGGTATGGTATAAATAATATGAGGTATGGTACAAATAAATGAAACTAAAGGAAGTCTCCCTTCCACGCTCGTACTCCAGCACTTTCATCCTATTTCCTAATTATTGTTGTCCTTCTTTCTCTGCATGTAGACTCCTATGTGCTCTCCTTATGGAAGTAATTGTCTTGTGAATCAATACAAATTCTCAATTTTGAAGTAGATAATATTCAGACAGACAAAAACATATAAAGCGAAATGAATCTATTGTGCTTCCAGTATCTCTCTTCCAAGCCGTCTCAGTCAAAAAAAAGTTTTATTGGTGAAAATATCGATGCATACTTTGCATCTCTAGAATCTTTACGTCCGACGTCACTGCACGCAGCAATACAACAATCAGTAAATGTAACTCTGTTCTAGTAGTTTGAGTTGTAATGGGATTTGAGGGATCCCTATTGATTATATTTCATTATTTATTTCGATTAATGTATATATACGTGACTGATATGAATATATGTGGGTCCAAGCAGGCTTTTATATAAAAGGACGTATCTGGGTTAAACTTTAAAATAAGAAACAAATGGATTTTTTTAGGTAGGTTAAATCACCTCGATGTACTTTAACATACTAGAAAAATTAAAGGAGAGGTGATTACCTAAAAGTTTAACTAAAATATTAAATTTAAGGTTTTTATTTCATTTTTAAGAAACGCAGGGATGTGCTCACGCTGGGCGGCACTGGGCGGCCCCGCACAGCATTACAAATTACCGCCCAGCACTGTCTTAAAAATTGTGAATCCCGCCCAGCACTATTTTCATCTAAAATCCCGACATTCCTAACAATATATTCAACATAAATTTTGCTTAGCCTATGTCAAAATCATACAGACTATTAATCAGTGGCGTAGGAAGGTACTTTTGAGTGGGGGGCTGAAGACTGATGGCCGGCCTGAGGGAGTGGTCTAAGGGGAGGGGGTGTCCCCCTCCCCTTTGGAATTGTTTGCATTTCCAGGTGGCCTCAGATGCAATTTGGTGCAATATAGCACACTTCAACACCCACTCCATTTTGTAAACTTAATTTTGTATTTTCACTTGGCCTTAGATGTAATTTGGTGCTCCAAATGAGATTTTTTTTCTCATTGGAAATGAAAAAGGGGTTTTCTGACTTGCGGAGCGGGGGGGGGGGCGGAATGATACTTCCGCCCTCCACATTTTTCACTGGGGGGATGGCGCCCCCAGCCCCCCCCCGGTTCCTAGGCCCTTGCTATTAATGCATCAGTTACGCATGCGAGAAACATTACTCACGGCTCCCAATCGGTCCCTTGCAAAATCTCTTTGAAACAAAATAATAACTTTTACCAGGTACGTAATATATTTCACTAAAAAAAAATGTATATTGTAATCAAAACTAGTACATGTGTATGTGCTTAAAAGTGCCAGCATTTGGCATCTGAGCTCCTTCAAAATTCGAAGGGGGACAGCCCCTTTCCCCTTAGACCCCTCCCACAGGACGGCGATCAGTATACCCGGCACTCAGGAAATCCTGGGCACATCCCTGGAAACGTCTTTTTTTTTACCATCCTCTGTAAGTACAGTACTATGAATAATCAGCAGCATTATGATACAACAAAAGTGAACAGTGAATCTGAACTAATAGTGGTCTTAAAATATTTGTAGTATTTCTTTCGTATTTTGAATAACGGCTAAATAAAATTTTAAAAATAGTATCTCTAAGGAGTCTGGGTCGGAGTGGGAGGAGAGGGGTGGGGGTGTTGAAAGTACCTAGTAATGTGGTTGATTTTGTACAATTTAACACCCGGCAAATTGACTAATGTTTTATCTTCATGATTATATTCAAGTGCTGACGATAATATAATGCAACATCCGGGCCTTGTATTCTCACATGGTCCGTATTGTTATTAATATACTTTTTCCATCAGAATCATTCAATATGTCTATATCATATAGTATAAGAAACACTCTGATGTAGTTGAGTCCATTTACGTCCTGATTCCGAGCCTAGTGCGAGACCACTTGGTTCGGGTATGGTACTCTCGAGTCCGAACAGCGTTCTATAGAGTATATGAGCAAACCAAGTCCGAGTCCATCTAATATATAGAGACACAGCAATGAAGAGCTAACGCGGTTTCTGCCTATACTGGTCTAATAGACACGCAGGGAGTATCGGTTAAATAAACTAACTCTAAATATTCCTTAATTTACAGACCGTCGCTTCCTGGTCTAAATGTTCCTAGCCCAACGTTGAACAAAGAGAGTCAAATATAAGAAAACTGATTATGTGTGCATGTACAAATTACCAATTAAACATACACACATACAGGGTATATTTAAAAAGAAAAAATCGGTGCAGGGTTTATTATATTTCATGGTATTTTTTAATGAGACTAGACTAGTCTATTTAATTTTACCCTTGTGTCTCTTATTTTTTGTGTTCATCATACAACTAAATTTCCCAAACTTTCATGGCTATCTCTACATGAACAACAAAACGATATAAACAGAATATCTTAGACGAATGGGGATGTGGGGGGGGGGGGGAAATATGATGCTTTGTGGGCTAACCAATATTTTGCTTTATTTTTGCAATTACATCGATACATCCACGATGTTCTGGAGTCCATTTTGAATACTGCCATCTTTTCCCTTCTTGTGAGAAGTTCATCATTATGACGTCACTCAGTGTCCGATGACGTCACTCGGTGTTTGATGACGTCACGCAGTGTTTGATGACGTCACTCAGTGTTTTAATGACGTCACTCAGTGTTTGATGACGTCACTCAGTGTTTGATGACGGGTTTTAAGCTAACTATGTCTTCCATATAAAGCTGATGTGTATACTCATGTTATTAAGTCAGAGCATTTTTCATTGACGGGTTTGGCTCCTTTATTGACTTTGTATATGTGCGTTTACCTGCCAGGAATCGTTTACTGTGATATTTGTGAAGATGTATCATTCTAACTTATATATCTTTTGCTTCGCCATATTATATTTTCCTGAAATTCCATTTCAAAATCTCACGAAATGTAATATTTCTCTTCCTTTCAGGCCTGTGACGATGGGGGCAATCTACCAGGAGAAGAGGTAAGAGAGACACAGATTCATGGTCATGTAAATTATTAACGGTAATTTTAATAACAGACAAAGAGGTATTACTAAATGTGAAAAAAAATAAGACAAAGGAGTATTATATATTGTTTCTCATCGGGGGAAAGATGTATAATTATCGTGTATCGAACAGGGAATTCAGATAGGGCAGTTACAAGTTTATACCTCGTAATGATGATAGCACCGTTCTCAATGTCAAGTTTAGATGCGGCCTAAATAATCTTACTTCCGCTCACACAGTCAAAGTAATGCTAAACTAAGAAACGGATAGACTTTAAAATAAGTTTAGTCCGGTGTTATGGTGTGTAACAAGCCTCAAACAATATTGGAAAATAACTTTTAAACTGTCAATCCCCTCCCGCCGGCAGATGCTTCATGATTATTTTATTTCACTCTGCTGTAGTGCATATCATAATTCGTTATCAATACCAAAAGTATCAAAGAAGATATTTATAAATTTCTTGTAGAAAATTCTTTGTTTATTAATTTTTACGTGAATTTTTTTTTACAGTTTATTAACCGTGAAAGGAACTGATAAAAAAAAAAACATTTGGAATTTCACTTTTATAGGGTAACAGTTTTCTCTACACACAAAGGGCTAACTGTAGAAGTCTATACTCAAATCTTCCATAAATCTCTACTCCGGTATTCTTTAATATAATAAAATCATTAGAATCATTCCCTGGGGTCGGGGAGGGGTTGGGAATGTTTTAGGAGGGTATCCGTTGGGTTATAGCATTGAGTATCATTGTGAAACGGGGCATACACTGTGTCATAAAATCACTACCTCAGAGCAGGGAGTTGTTATAACAACTCCCTGCTCAGAGCGAACTGTTGTTATATGACATATAAGGAAACTAGTAAAAAATGAACGGTTGATGTTTTAGTGACTGAGTGATGACGTCATACAGTAATCCATTACAGAGTGGATTAAAAGGAGGAGGGGTGAATCAAGTAAGTTCCAGTTCGGGTCCGTTTATATAAAAGACATGAACACAACGGTGTAGGTAGCTAACGACACTATAGTGATTTAAGTTGAAGCTGCGTGTATGAAAGTTGAATTTCTTCCAACATAAACTTAAAAAAAGGAAAATTATTGAGCAATATACTTCCCAAATGTGTGTCTGTTCAAAGCCTCAAGTAAGATTTCGAGATGGTTTAAGACGATTCATATCCCAATTAATTGATTATTTATTAGCACATCATGTTACAGTAATATTTTTTTACGGTAGTTTTTATTCTTTTTTCTTTCTTCTTGCAATAGGGAAGCTAATTTCTGAATATTGTACCAAACCTTTCTAATGTTAGTCAAAATGGTGACACAAACAGGTGACACATATAACACCAACTATGGAGGTTCCATTTTTTTTTAAATTCAATTTGTTACATTATATATCTGACTTAGGCCTATCCAGCTAACAAATAATGATCTTATAGGCGTTTAGTATAATGTCAAGGTTTGTTCAGAAAGAACATAAAAGCTGATTTCAAGGCACGTGTTATCTTTCTTCGTAGGGCTCATTTTAATTATTTGCAAATACTACGTTACAGTACAAGTGCAGCTAAGGTGTATTAATGCTACATTAGCATTGTATATACATTGTAATAAGGGAAATTGTGTGTGTACTCACCATGCAGGCGACGGATGAGTTGGCGTGATGAAGTATTTCTTCTGGAAGGCAGATAACTAGCGTCTCGTAGTTCCATTGTTTCAAGGCTGTGGGAGGGAGGATTCGTCCGACTAAGTTGTTTAAAACTAGAGTATGTTAACCAAAGTTAGATGAAAAAGTTAAATTAACAACACCTCATCCCTCTTCATGGACGTCTTTTATCCACCAACTTTCTTCGGCGAAGTTAAGAAGTCACTCATAATTAAAATCGTTGTAATACATCTTGACATATAGGGTCTGTAGAAATATTGGGTCAAACGGTAAGGTGTTACCATGGAGATACAGGAACATTATTAATTAATTACCTAGATCTATAGCTATTTTCATGTTAATGGGTAAAGGAAGCAAATTGCCCTTGGATGTCGAACATTAACCCGTCAAAACGTTAACAATACTTACATAAACAGCGGTCAGTTTAACCCTTCATCGTCCGGATTACCTTTCATTTTGAATTATGAAACGCTAAACTGATACTCTACAGAAACTAACAATATAGTAAGAAATAAAAGTAGGTAATTCGTGTTTTACGTGACATTCATTTTAATTAATTACGAGACTCATATGGTTAACACTGGATTCACGTTAATAGTAAAGTCAAAACAATAGAGCGAAAAATGAGCATATAAAACATATATCTGTCAATAATTTGCATCACGTGACACCAAACGTGTTTGCAGTTCGTATTTTCTACAATGTGGTACAGCTTCAAAGTATCTTTATATCTCGTTCATCGTTCCGGACTTGTAAGAAAGTAATCTGGCTTTCAATTTCTTGTTTTGAGAGAGTTTTAACTTTGATCCTCTTTGTCCACAAAACAAATCGTTGTCTCTTCTTCACTCACTATTACTATCTCTTCAATTTCTCCAATCTCTCCCATCTCTCTCATCCCTCTCAAAAACAAAACGAGATCAAGTCTAACTGTTACTATAGCCCTACTATACCAGCAACCTAACAGGTTCCTAGGCAATGGTACCATGGTAAACAGAGATGCCCGGATGCTACGGGAAGGGCACAGGAGTCTATTATGATCGCGAATTATTTTTCGGAACAGTGATTTTCTATCACTATAGTTGTGTATATTTTCGCATTGGGGTCTCGGGATGCATCAAATAGTTTTAAAACTTAATTTCAGGAGATTTTAAGGCTTCGTAGGTACAATGTCTCCGGGTCCAACAAGACAACTGACCATGTGTATTAAGCAAGCTCGTGACCGTGGGAACATTCACAGGATAGCGCTTTCAGCACCCCTGAACATCGGTTTGAGCCCGCCCCTGCCCCCTCCCTTTCCCTTCCAACGCTCATCTCTAACATGGTGTTATTGGGACGATTATTTATACTGGTTGATTAAATTATCGTTTTGGAAAATAACGTAACGCCAGCAAGAAAGACTCTGTCTTTCGCATTTAACACTTAAACTGTTAATAGTATTCCGCACTATAATATGCATTATTATTATTATTATTATTATTATTATTATTATTATTATTATTATTATTATTATTATTATTATTATTATTATTATTATTATTATTATTATTATTATTATTATTATTATTATTATTATTATTATTATTATTATTATTATTATTATTATTATTATTATTATTATTATTATTATTATTATTATTATTATTATTATTATTATTATTATTATTATTATGCATAATTAACTCCTTTACTGTTAATAGCTTTCCACTGAAGATAAACTATGCTAATGATAACACAAGTTCCGTCAAAACAAAACATAAAGCAGAACCCAGTCTAGCATGGTCTAGAGAATCAACTAAAATAACTATCCAGTTAGATGTCAATAATGATAAATTCAGGGAATTTCCTTTAAAGGTATAACAGTATGAACGTCAAATAGTGACACGGCCTATCCAACATTTTACTTAACTTTTAGACGAAATGTTTCGATTGGCTTCAAATTTCTAGAAGAAGAAGGGAGAGGGGTTGGTCCAGCTGGAAATATATAAACCACATTTATGGATCAAACTGGTTACTATCAGAAATGGGGTACACTGGCCATTTTAACCAGCTCCTGAATTCTCACCTTTGTATTGCATAATAACGTGAGCCAATGTCCAATTTGATTTGGCTCCTACATTTGTGAATTCTTAAGAAAAGCACACGATGAGAGCTGAGTGACCTGGATATTGTTCGGTAACGATTACGTTAATGTTTGAAGGAATTGTCGAACTTTCATAACAAAGAGAATGTTAAACTTTGCAACTTAATTGAAAATGGCTACTCAGCTAGAAGGGATCAGCTTATAAACAGGACGGAACATTTCCCTGCATCGCACCAATGTTAGATAGTACATTGGGTTGCATCGATTGAGTCATCGTTATATCAATGGGAAATCCCCTGGATAGGGTCATTTGATGGTTACCGGCAGGGAAGAGGATGGGGTGTGGAGATAATTGAACTGATTCTTGTACAGGAATCCTGTTTTACACATAAACTTTTTTTTATAGATTGGGAAAGGATTATAACCTCGTGCTATGAGTCAATATGGGTTGACTGATGTTATTCATATACATACTTTTTTGGAATATTTCAAGCAAACAGTAGAACATTTTTATAGAATCCAATCTTCACAAATCCTTTCGAGCATGGAATCAGAGCGACCACATCATAGGTGACCATGGTTTCATGGATTAAGCCTTCATGTGCATATCATGTTTAGTACTACAATATTCGCAGGACGTACTCGTTAGGAATCCCTAAAATGATAACTGAAATAATAATAATGAACAGGACAACAAGTTCCAAGACATTTGAAACATGCAAATTTTAATGTAACGTGACTCGATTGATCTGAAATAACACTTTTAATATGGATGCATATGATGATTTACAACATTTAATTATATACTGCATTGTCTTTGTTTCTCTGTTACCTTATACATATTAATTACTTATATTTTTCTTCTTGTTTAGAGATTCGATGAGAAGAGTTACCAGTTGAGCCTGGCGAACTTCAACCAGGCAATGTCCAACTAACTGTAAGTCAATACAGCTGAATACTCTCTACCTTAGTATTTAACATTGTATTTGTTAATAGAGATTGTCTGCTACCTTTAGTTGTACAATCTTAATATATTAATAATAATCTCCATCAATAACCAGAAATTGTATTCCTATATCTGTGATTATCTAATTTTATCTGGCCAATAACTATAATTGGTTTTATTGTACATTTCATTAATAAAGCTGATCCATGATTCAATGTATGAGATGAATGATAAGTTCCTTCCATTAACATAAACATCGTTTACTTGTTTCCCGTGTGGCGGTGTTTTGTTTGGCTGGTGGTTTAAATTACTTGTTGACTCATGGTATTCCTGGCGCTTTTTTCTGGGGGGGGGGAGGGGGTTGCTTAGGTTTAACTTCCCCATTATTCTACTAAATAAGTATGTTGTTCGACCCATTGATTATGATAACAATATAACCTGATATATATCATATTATTTTTATATTACAGCTCAATGCAAAATGCATGTTCAACTGGCGATGCCAATCATCAGCAGGACTGTGACGTAATTCACTCAATCCTCAAAATGATGGCAGTACATTCAGTGAGGAAGGATCTAATAAAGATTTAGTTTGTAAACTGTTAACATCTCCCAAATACTACAAACAGCGCAAGCTAGAGCTCCAGTATAATACACTTGGAACTAGTCTCTAATGATTGTGACGTCATCAAATGCTTATATTCTCAAGACAATGGCATGGTGACTTCGTAAACACTGTAACTTTTACATTCATTGTGAATGGATCTTGTATAGAGATTAATTTGTAAAATAATATTAATAAAAACACATCCAAGAAATAAGTAAAATTTGAAAGATTACTGTTCAATTTACATTTTGTTTAAGGAATTACTTTATTCGGAATTTCAGTCTTTAAATGTTATAGTACAAAAACAAAGTTATGTTTCTTCAACTTTTCTGGTTTGGTAAGATAAATTTCTGGTAAATTCCTTTAATGCTAAATTGATGATGACGTCAACCCCTTAGTACAGGCCTAAATATTCATGTCAATTTTGTGATTTATATATTTGAATAACTCAACAAAATCAAGTTTTGTCATTTCGTTCTTACACCAAAGCATAGTTAGATGATTTCCACAACATTTGTCCGTGTAGAATGTGTACTTCAATGTTAACATGTTATATGAGGCTATAAAGTCTTCTTATTCCATTGTGTTTCTGTTGTACTTATATGAACTGACATAACTGTCTCCGTATTATATTATATTATATTATATTATATTATATTATATTATATTATATTATATTATATTATATTATATTATATTATATTATATTATATTATATTATATTATATTATATTATATTATATTATATTATATTATATTATATTATATTATATTATATTATATTATATTATATTATATTATATTATATTATATTATATTATATTATATTATATTATATTATATTATATTATATTATATTATATTATATTATATTATATTATATTATATTATATTATATTATATTATATTATATTATATTATATTATATTATATTATATTATATTATATTATATTATATTATATTATATTATATTATATTATATTATATTATATTATATTATATTATATTATATTATATTATATTATATTATATTATATTATATTATATTATATTATATATTGATATATATATATATATTATATTGATGACGTACCCACCACATTGGTGATCAATTAGATGTTATAGTAGTTATTTGCACCACCAACAGAAAGCTAATTTGTAGAATGGGAATTAAACGGTAATGTGCAGTATTTTTTTTTCTAATTGTATTGTTTCCTTATATGTAACAAAGTCGTCGTTACTTGCGAAAATGAAGAGAAAGGTTTGTTCACCTACTCGTGTGTCCCTGATCAGATATTGCTGGACCTGCACTCCTCGTGTGCAAGGTATAACATTCTTCATCGGTCCAATTGTATTTAATGTTATGATACATCCCAATTCCAGACCCATTTCTCTACCTTGCAACCTCCGCCCTCCCCACAAACAAACACTTTACTACTCAGTACTGTACGCAGACATGTTTGAAATACTTTGGTTTAAATCTGTACATACTGTATCCACATACACTCGGTAACTAGGAGTTCATGATTAAACTTTTCTTCGTCCTTACTTTTACTAAAGTTTGATGTAAACTGTGACGTATCGGTTACGTAATGTCTAAAATCTAACAAAAAATAGAGCCACATTAACTGTGTCAATGTAAAGACTAAATGACATTCATTGGTTATCTACAATACCATTGTGTTATTAAAATCGATCTACAAGAACTTAGAGGTGATATTAATTAATATCTGTGACATCTTTGTTCTAAGTCAGCATTTCTTTATTTTTTTCTGTTCCTATGAATTATCGTTCTTAACATGAACTTAACTGCAACTTCATCTATCATTATTTTCGTTTTCTTATTCTATTATTATGTTCACTTATTATTATATTATTATGTTAAGCATCGCTTTATGATTGTTTTGATAGATTTATGATCTGTTTGTTTCAAATCATCATTTTAATAATTTAGTTTATTATCAATTTTACGGCATATCCTATTTTTTGTATAACTGATCCCATCAGCGCACGAAGAATATAATATGAACGCTCAAAATAGTTCACCGACAAACAAACATACAAACGTCTCTATTTAGTGTTAACGTTATCTCTTCGAAATTTGCAGTCAAGTTAAGGGCGCTTTGATCATGCGCAATTAGTTTAATCTCTCCAGGTATGATGATATGACGTCAATATAAGATTAATAACAAAACTACAGAAATTAATCAGATAGACAGGTTCCCATTATTGTTAGCTCTTTTCGTTCCGGTTTGAATCAAAACTGACTGTAACGTCGATAATCTTAAAACTGAAAGTCAAGGGCAAACAAATTACATTGTAACAGTTTGTACCAAAAGTGATCTTCAAGAAAACAGGTGTGATGTCATAGCAGGTGTAAGGTCAGGTGATGTCAAGTGTGATGTCACTGACAGCAAAATAGTCTTTCTTTCATGATTTTACTTAATTGGTATGGCTTTGGATTGGAAAAGATCTCAACATTGCTTTAGGGTATGTGACAATGACAATACCCATAGTTTAGTACCTACCAATTTTCAAAAGAAATAGAAAATTAGACTTCCCCGCCCCTCCCATTTTTGATTCCTTGTCTGTGTGTGCTTCTGTGACACTTGCTTGTTTCCGCGATAACTCAACAACGGAGTGATGTATGTATGTCGTACTTGCTAAATGTAGATGTATTTTAGTAAAGAGGTGTGCCCTATTTGTTAGCGCTGACTTTACAAATAGTAATGAGGTTATACACTTTTGGACCCGAACTTGTGGGCCCCAATATTTTCGGACCATTTGAGCGCAAAGTTTTATTGGGCCTAATTTTTGGAAAGGGCCAAAATGTTATATTGTAGTAACTCCACAACCTTCAAGTACATCAGGTTGTATCCAAAATTGGAATGCAGTTGTTGGTTAATATCTGGTAGATGTGGGCATGAATATTATGATACCGTTTTGGGTGAAGACGTAAAACACTTTAATATTCCACTAATCAAGTAACCATAGCGACCGTTGGACACTTGTTAATATTGTATCGTCTATATTTACCTTCCGTTGATATTATAGTACTAAATATTAGTTTAGTTTAATTTTGAAATATTACATTTTGCTTTCATTAATTGCTTCATATACAGTCTTGTCTTGTTACATAATTTTTACTCTTCATTATTTTAATGCGCTTTATAAATGATTCTACCGGTTTCGTTTTAATTCAGACCTTTATTATCTTTATACTTAGATATTTCCTTCGATTTAGAACAATTCTAAGACATATCTAATACTTGCTCTAATTATTGTTATATTTCGTCATTAATTATTAGATTGCTTTCTACTTCATCCGTTTATTAATTTTACTTTTTTTCAAGATTTAGTTGCTTTATTTCGTTCCTCCTATTTCTATGTTATGAATTAATCTTTGATATTACTCACGCGTAATACAGTGAATATTAGAAGAATATTGTTAAATGTTATAATAATAACAATGACAGGCTGTCTATCGTTATACCATTAATTGTGTTATTCAAAATCAAACTAAAACAATGTCTTAGACATTCATTAATAACAATGACATGATTTGCTTTTCAATACAGTTCTTTATTCCATGATTATGATCTCTAATTATGTTTCTTTGGAGTCAATAGGAACACGTGACTAACGTATTATAGTAAGATAACATTGCAATACATGATAATGATCATAACGAAGATGGTGTTCTATATATTTAACATGAACCTTCAATGCAATGATCGGTTCTCCATACACATTTTTCATCATTTGGTATCGTTAATTTGCTCCTTCTTATTGATGATGTTGATTGATGATTAACAAATATTCATGATCACTTCATTGTAATGTAGTTTTTGTCGTATTTGCTTTAACCCAATTGGATGTTATGAAGCCATAAAGTTTACCAATATAACCCAAGCCCTGTCCCGCAAAACTGAATATATTTACATAACTACAAAAACTGACTAACATATAAATATGGAAAAATCACAGCGTCACGATATCTGTTTATGATATGAGATATATCCAATGAAATAATTATCCCTTTATTTTGTTATGTTCTTGGTATTTCCGTATTTCTGCATGTAAGTACAAATATACAATTTTTACTACCAAACACACTTGTTCCCTTTGAGGCGATCCTGGTCTCTCATTGTGATACAATGAAAACCTATTCATTCATACTTAGTAAAGATTCCTAAATCCTATTGGTCCATTCAGGTCAGCTGACCGTGGTTAATCCTGTGAGTAACGCACGGTAAAATTACGGGGCATCACTTTAATAAATCTTTGGTTATATGTAACCAAAAATGTTTTGTTTTATGATTTTTCCCCCACACAAATGGTAGTGTATGAATGAACGGGGTTAATCAACGGTCTAGCGTGCGTTACTCACATGATTAATGCACTCCGGGTGTTAATGCTATCGCTGGATGCACTCGGGCTCCGCCCTCGTGCATTGCTTGCATTATCCCCCGATCGTGCATTAATCCTGTGAGTAACGCACGCTAGACCGTTGATTAACCCCTTATTCATCTCATGTATCTGTTACTATATCATAAGTTCATATCGTAGAAACTTATAATGGAATTATTGATATGTATTGATGTTGTAATGTCAATGGAAGCAATAAAAGAAAACTAATCGGAGAAATATTGTCAACAGTGTTATCTCTGTGTAACATGTAGTCTATGTACTAACTTGTCAATTCAACCTCTTACTCTTTTCCTGTCCTGCGTCAAGGTCACACAGAAGGTTATTGCTATACATTAACTCTCAAAACATGTGAGGCTGGTATAATTGCGGTTGAGATTTATAAATTCTCCTAACAAAAGTGTTAATGTCGCTATATGTGCCATAAATTTATACTTTCTCTTCAAGTTCATCCCAACATTTTCTAGAAACAAGTGCCTTTTGAAA
This sequence comes from Apostichopus japonicus, assembly GCF_037975245.1. Taxonomy (NCBI): domain Eukaryota; kingdom Metazoa; phylum Echinodermata; class Holothuroidea; order Aspidochirotida; family Stichopodidae; genus Apostichopus; species Apostichopus japonicus. The sequence goes on from NC_092567.1 coordinate 11,368,718, forward strand.
GATTCTAAACTTCCAACTTATTACCAAATATTCAAAAGTGTATAATAAACTGATCGCAAAGTACATTGTTCAATGTGGCATCTGGTGACCATTTTCTGATTTTATAGCGTATTTTGGGCAATATCTGAATCATCTCCAGGCAGGAATTTTAACGGTTTTCCATTTTCCTTGTTTCTTTTTTCTTAAAGAAACGAATTTCACTCCTCGTCTCCATACGAGGATCTCTCCTTGTCAACATCCATTGTGTCGAACATTGACGTCTCTGCACGCATGGGGCCGGGTGGGGGTGGGTGGTGTGGGGAGGGATGTTCCTTGCGGATTTCCTCCATTGTATTAACCTTAAATCGAGATGAACTTCCTCATTGAATTTCATTTGGTAAATTAAAGATGAGTTAATAAACTGGTATATCAATTATACCGATACCCTTGGCCACTATATATTCTAACTGAAATCATTTCTCCCGTACAATGTCCTTTCCCTTCCCCGTTCGTCCTCAACTGCACTGGATACCACGTATGTCTGTTTTTATGTATTGACAACGTCATAATGCTTATCAATATATGTTAACATTTTTGGGGGCCTTTGTTAGGTAACACTTTGTCACACCCGTCTACATGGTTTTCCTTAAACTGTCCCCTAAAATGAAAACGAAAGTGTAAATGCTGAGAATGTTTATTATACATCGTTGACGATATCCGATTCTATTTTATTTTATAATTTTATGTCGTGGAGTTGAAGTTTTGCTTCATAGACTTGTTTTCAAAATAGATGTCAATCCTTTCTTGTTTTCACTCCATTTGACTCGGTTTCTAAAGGTCGTAAACATTGACCTATATTGATGTCTGGCAGTAATATAAATGGCTTATTTCATCCTTCATGGTGTGATTTTGTGGTCTTGTATTAAAAGAGAAATATCGTCTCGTTAACACCGCGGTTTATTGTATACCGCCAGCTGACATATTGTGGAAATTCATCCAAAGCCAACAATTGTATCAAATTGATAAAAAAAAATTCAAATCATGGGCTAATGAATGTTCCTTGTTTTACGTGTTTATAATCCTTAAATTAATAAACAAATCAAACAGAACACACATCAAAGTACGAAATGTAAGTCGGTGCTGGTGGCTGGAAATTTGGACACGCTAGCATATATGACGCCATGATCAATTGCTGGGGCGTAAGATATACATCACCACACACAGTATACCATGACAAGACTGGACTGGAGGTGGATGTGGTGGGGGGGGGAGTGAGTTTGGCGTGGACAAGGTACATCGTACTGAGGTCACATGTGGTTCAATATCTTACCAAGAACATTGCCTTGCCAAAGTCAAGTATAAATGAAGCAAATTTGACTTATATTTTGCCGGAAGTCATTGTTTTCCAAGATGAATATATTACGGTAAACGACGGTCGATCCATTTCAATTGTGAAGCAGGACCGGAATGAGTGTGGAAGACTAATGTGACCGGAACGATGGTAAAGCCTGATCATGTGACACTTAAAGTACAACATTTTTTGTGTGTAAATTTGCAACTTCATTTCTTTCGGACAAAGCCATGTCATGTTAACTCCTATGATAATATTATCAATATATCTAATCATGTGAATGTGGCCGTACAACTGCCGATAAGAAATAAACGTTTTGGACTAATACTACACGATAAAATACATTTGTGTTATCTAACACACAAATGCAATGCCTTCGCTCTGCATACATTGTTACACCTTTTAATGGTATCTTAATTTATCTGAACATACTTTGAAGTAAACGTTATTTTACACATCAGCGATGAAAAGGCATTTTCCTCTGTTTCTAACATTAATGCAGCCAATTTCGACTTATCAAGAATGTTACCAAAATCTTTAGAGTATTCAAAATTAAATTGCAATTAATCAAATTAAGGTATCTTGTTTTAAGTCGGTTAATGAGAGTAATTAAGTACATAAAGATTGCAACCTACGAGATATTTTTCTTCAGATTAAATCTTTTGAAGAACTAAATATGAACTTGAAACATCCAAACTTTAATTTACTGTTTGTTTGAACAACTTGACTACGGTATTCCTGAAGCAAATAACAGATTTATCAAAATCGAACGAAATATTTGTTTTAAATATACAAATAATAATATATTTAGCCTAACATGAAATAGTCCAACATTACAGACTAACATTCAATCTAAAAAAAATGCACTTAATATATCTTGCATTCAAAGTGAAACCATTTCTCTGCACTAACCTTATCAATATCATCATTGATCGCCGCACAGTTCTCATATCTCTGTGAATAAATGGTACAAGCGCCCTCTAAAATTATAAAGTTTGAATCACACGGGAGAAGGACACAACTAACTTTTGATTTTAACAAAGTTACCGTTAGGAGAAGAATGTGGAGTACTGTCAGGATAGTCAGAGTGAGGTTGTAGGATTATTTAGATCATCCATAATTATTTGATACAAGAAGGGCCGCTCTGACGTTCATTTGCTTTTGATGTTCACAATAATGAATATTCAAAGAATATTATGATATAGATAATAAACATGAAGGGAAACAAAGGTGGAATTAGAGTAATGTACAGCTTGCTACCATTAAAGCTATTTCAATTCCTTGGAGGTTGGGGCGGGGAGTTTTGAGATATTAAAACCAATTTGATTTCGTTAAACGTTGTATATATATACATTTACAGGCTGAATTTAGTTATAGCTAAACCATTCGTTTGAACGATATGTTTATGATGGGAGTCAGTGGCGTAGGAAGGTACTTTTGAGTGGGGGGGGGGCTGAAGACTGATGGCCGACCTGGGGGAGGGGTTCTAAGGGGAGGGGAATTTTTTTGGCATTTCCAGGTGGCCTCAGATGCAATTTGGTGCAATATAGCACACTTCAACACCCACTCCATTTTGTAAATAATTTTGCATTTTCACCTGGCCTTAGATGCAATTTGTTGCTCCAAATGAGATTTTTTTCTCATTTGGAAATGAAAAAGGGGTTTTCTGACTTGCGGAGCGGGGGGCGGAATGATACTTCCGCCCCCCATATTTTTCACTGGGGGGATGGCGCCCCCAGCCCCCCGGTTCCTACGCCCTTGATGGGAGTTAAAGGCCAAACTTATTTTTATGTACAGAATTTGAACAGGATGACTATCGAAATATTCCTCGTTATGGACATTTGGCAAGTATGGATACAAACAATTATTCAGGTTAGTTAGTCCGTAATCTAGCAGTTTGAACGATAAGCCTGCATTGTCGGTCGAAAAACCTTGATTAACAATGATAAACTCCGAATATTAACCAGACAAACGGTCTAATTTTTAACCGATAATCCAATTTTATTGCCTATACGCTTTCATTTTCAGTTGTAAAACCTGGAGTACCGGTTCAAAACAAGACCGGCATTGAGCAATGATCCAAATTTTCCGACAGAATCAAACTGGAATATATCATTAGTTGGTATTTTTCTTTGCCATACACGTGATTCAGGAATAATTTCGACATGCGAGCAATTATCCGGTAAGATTAGCATAACAATACGAGTAAATCCCATTCTGAATGAGAAGAAAACCGCAGGTGGCTTTAGCTTTGTTTAGCATTCCAAGGACAGATGTTCTGTTAGTCATACAGCATTGTATTAAGATAGCTTGAATAAACTCGTTGCTCTTGCATCAAATCCAACATAAGCAATGGAACGTACGGGGACTGCTGGTGATAGTGTAACCATTTAGTTAAATAATAATTACTTCAAAGACATCAATTAAAAGACACTGCAACCTTCTCATTGTGCTCTACATCCATGGACATGTTTTTACAAAATTTCTCGTTGGATCAATATCCCAGGATTTACCATGTGAATATTTCGCAATGATTTCGTAATCCAAAGTGTGGTAACATGAATTCAGGATCAATAATTTTCAGAGACCTATACATATTTTCGAGGGTTGCAAAAATGATTCCTTGTGAAGGAGGATTCAATTTTTCGAGAGGATCACTTTAATTTTATACCTGGATACACTTTAAACTATATAACATAACGATAATCATGATCAGGTGGTGAAGTTCGAACGTAATTCTACCTTCCTGACTTCCTGAAAGTTTTTGGAGATTAACAGATATTGGATTTCAAAGTATTGTCCCGTTGACCTCTCGTCATCCCATGTGAGTACACATTCCAATGAAAATCTTTGCTAATATTGATAATCTGGAATAGACGGTATTAGTTTAAAAACTAACAAGAGTTAACTTCTCCAAGACATAGGTAATTGTCACATCAACATCCAGAAACACTATTCAGAATAATTAACTTTAACTAGCCCATTATTATTTTTTTTTAAAGAAGCAACTTTTAATGACCTTCATTATAATTATTTTTGATAAACATTTAAATTAAAATATCGGCTTAACAAGTAACAATCTAAATTTTGTTACGGTAAAAAATGATGTTTTGAACATGCTCCGATGATCAATCACGACCCAAGCCCAAAGTGAACAATTATAATAAAGTGAATTATGTAAGACAATAGTCATTCACTTTTTTGATAGAGGCTGAATTAGTTAGTGCAGTCATTGTCTGTCATTTGTGCTGATTACACAGAAACCAAAACAAATACACATTGACCTGTGACTGATTCCTTTGCGTAATTAAAGTAAATTAGTCATCATTTCCAGGGTAAGAAAATCGTTTCTTGGAAACTAAACTATAGAAAAACCTAACTTGATATTACAAACGAATTAAACTAATTATCAAACGAACTATGTCACGCTAGTGCATCAATTAATCGCCGTTCACTGTTTTGCGTAATTCAATGGCGTTAAGTACCTTCCGTCAAAAGCTCGGTCTAAATCATTTCTTTACTATGGTAATAACAAACTGTCTCCGTGAAAACATAATGTCCAGGCAAGTACAATTATATTCGTGATGTTCAGTTTATTCGAAATGTTTAAAGCACCAATGTAGTCTTTACCAACCATTTACTGCTTTTTCTCTACGAAAAATTCTAGACCAACCTTCAAAATGATTTTTAATTACCAGAATTGATTTTGCCACCATTTGAATATAAATTGCTGTCTTTGTGAATATGGAAAAGCCCAAGTTTATATTTGTTAGTACCATCATAATAAAATGTATGAAATATTAAAATATCTTTACAGGGATTAAAAAGCAAGTATAGCGCATGCGCCAATTTAAAGACATTTCCCCTTCTTTACTCATACTGCTTCTTAAAAATTTGACATTCTCGTGTAATATGATCGAACCATCGACTATATGATGTTGTTGAAGTATTAAACTAATCCGCAAATTAATATCAGAGAGATCCCCATCAGTAGTGTTCCATCAGTGTTATCAATCACAGAACATACAGATCTAAGCGTCACTAAGTTACCGTATTCCAACATAAACATACATAGGTTTTTATCCACGGCACTGAATTTAGTTGACAGTGGTAAAATGTCTAAAGTTATTTCCATTATGATGATAAAGTGATTACTTCCTGAAACGTTTATTTTAATTTTCCTATTTAATCATAATATTATTAGAAATTAGGCTCATGCTGCATCAAGCAAAGTATGTCGGCTTTAGTTTCACAGCGTTGTAAATCTACGAAAAGTTCGATCGAATTATCTTTGATGGTACCTTCGGTTCTATTTCTTTTACGTTACTCAATATAATGACGGCTATTGCAAGCTCATCACCACGACTCAATAGAGATGCAGAACTTTAGGGTTGAGAACGTGACTGCTGGTGGAAGAGGATAGTATAGCTATCAATGGTATCAGTGTGACGTCATATTATCTGCATACTTTATAGTCTTCGCTTCCGAATTCTTATTTCCTGGATGAAGTTCGTACGTATGATGTTTATCTTTGGATATTTAATATTAAATATGATTGTTGAAAGAACATCATTTAAATTATATATATTTCAATGTTCATTCTTAACTTACGGAGCCTTAGACATTAAATTGCTAAATACACGTTATCAGTTAGTTATGATTCTGCCTAAATGCCGCAGTTTGTGTTGAATTTCCACCTTCAAAAGTACAACAACGTACCTACATAACCTAACATATAATATACTGCAATCTACTTAAATCACACAATTGCACAATAATGCATAATTTATCTTTAATATTTGCTATCATATTATATCGTAAAGCTATTTATTATCACTGGCTTATCTAACAAAACTCCGATAAGGTAAGATCACCCAGGCTCCATTAAGCATCACGTTATATTGTCCGTCAAATACTCAGCTCGTTCAGTTATCAAATTCAAAGTAACATGACGGTGAATAGAGAATCAATATGAATATTGATAACCATTAAAAGCATAGCTCGTATGATACATGATACAATCTGATCATATAACAACTATTTCGATTATATTGATAAACATTCCTCTTCCTTTTATAAAATTTGACCCAAGAAAGGTTTAACTATCAAAATAAGTTCATCTTCTCCGAACTGGGTTTAAATTAATGACGTCAGCACTGGACACAAATGTCTGAACTAATTTTGTAATATAAACGTTCATCGAATGGAAACGAATCCGATCAAACTTGATCTGTGAAATCTGCTCTTTGTGTTTCTTTGCCATTTCTTTTTGTTCTGCTATAACAAAGCTAGTGGGGTGAAGGAGGGGGTGCAATGGTGCGCATAGGCGTCGCAGACAGAAGTGCTCCATAAGAGCCCTCCTTCTTTCCATAGTTACAACTTTGAGAACTTTTTTTTTACCGTCAAGTCAAAGGCACCCTCCCCCTATCCATATAGGTCACGCCACTGTTAGCGTATAATTGTCAACGCTATAAATATGTATGTTACCTGTGTCTTTTTCCGCCTAAAGTGTGGGATATTATTTAATAGTGGTCGCTGTTTCAATTATATATTTTTCTATCTAAACTGTACATGTTGTAAACCACAAAAATACCACTGCTGTCAGCATAGGTTTTATTTTAATATTTTATATATTTAGTTTTGAGAAATGACAGTTTAAACAGCTGACGTCATCAATAAAAGTGACTGGATTATACAATCTAGTACAGAGACCAGGGGCGTCGTGCGAAAATAAATTTTTGGGGGGCCCGTGAGCAGGTGATGACTATCTAAGCGGAGCGCTACTGGTTGGCGCGCAGCGTACAAGAAAATTTTTCGTCTGACAGACCCCTCAGATTGCAGGAAACGGCACTTCCCGTGCTTTATGGCAGTAAGCAACACCCCTAAAATTGATCAAAATTTACGGCAATTTTTTTATTTTGGGAAATATTCTCGAAGGAAGTGATCGCCATTTATTCCTCAGTTTACCAATTCCTCGTCTCACAGAAGCGCCCAAAATTGAAGACATTTTTGTGTTGGCTGATCCATGATCGCCGCCCATGCCCGTGAGAAGTGGTGACTGGGTAAAGAAAAAACGATGCCGTTTGAAAACATGGGCAGAAAAAGCGAAAGTACCGAAACCTAAGGTAAAACGTGCGATAACGAAGTGATTATTTTCCAGGTTAATTGTGACTGTATTTGAAATGATTATTATTATTCATTTTTTTTCAAAACTACCTATCAGATCATGAGGAAAATGTATCCTAGTGGACCTTTTAGCGAACTGATTGCATTACTTAAGAAGAAGTTCACATGGAGTCCCATAATCTCTGTTCACTACATTTATCTTAACTTTCCGAACTTTGTTACAGGCTTAGAAAACAATAAAAAAAATTGCCATTTTTTCATGGAAAATTGACTGACTTTGGCAAAGGTAACGGGTTGCCCTTACTCTGGGACTACGTATATATAATATTGTTCAACGATGGCAGCGTTGATGGCACATTTGGTTCATTAGTTATCAACCAGTAATTATTTAAATGTTTCGATTGACTGAATATCAACAATTAACAACCATTGACCAAGCAGTCAATAGAAGCCCCATTTCTCGTAGGCCCTACAAGAAATTCAGTTGCTGACACTGTTCGAAAACACTTTTATTTAAATTATGACAACATTTTATGACACCTTTGACAAAATTTGGGGGGCCTGTGCCCCCCCCCCCGGCCCCAATGGGCACGACGCCACTGACGGAGACAATTATGTCAGTCTTTCGAATGCAACACAAAACTTACAGTAACGGGCAAAAAATACTTTATAGCCGCAAATAACATGTTTACAGTAAAGTACATATTTGTCACGCATAAATTGAGGCTTATTCAAATAGTGTTGAAAATTATCAAATTTATTTATACAGACTTTAAATGAAATATCACAAAAAAAGACAGAAAAGGAAAATATAAGAAGAACTCCAAAAAAGTGTAAACAATATTTAAAGTATTACAAATTATGAATTCGTTTGCTCTGATAACTTCACATTGTCAAGAAACAATGAAACTTCCAATGACGTCATTCATCAATCACTACGTCATCAGTATGTATGACCATAATTCTCATGGACGTCAATTGGTTAAAATCACAATCAATAAAATATAACAATATAAACTAATATACAATAATGTCAATTTGTTTTTAATCTGTATATATCACGTACACTCGATAATTAGGAAAGCCTATATTACTTGTATTGTGCTTTATTTCCTTACCATATTTTTACATAGTGGCCTTAACTTTTATATAACGTATCTGTTACGTAATGTCTTGAATCATTACTTATGACACTATATTATAATTTGCCAATGTTTACCCTAAATGTCATTTTCTAATTCGCTGCTTACCTGGAAATTTCAACAACTGTTCCAAATTGAATATAATTTCATAAAGAAATGATATCTTTCCTGGAAATTGTCTTAAATTATTTTAAGAATGTTAGAATTTTGGTACTTAAGAAGTGGAAATTTCGAAATAACAGGTCCATCTTTTCACTTTTAATATCCAATTTGGATTTTTTTAAATCTCAAACTTTCACTACTATATTTAAAATTTTCGCCTATTTTCTCTAACTTTCGACACTAAGATGGGAAGATTAAATAAAGTGTTTCGACTTATTATCTTAACATATTGGTGTTGTATTTCATAATTCGACTTATTCCTCACGATATCGCCTTAATACCTCACCAGTTCAACTATGTTATCTCAGAATATCAACGTTTCTTGATTAGATTGGTGTTAGGTAATACGGGGTAAAGAAAGGACCACATGGATAAACTGCTGACATTTCGACTTAGTATGTTGAACAATTAACCGATAATGAAGTATGTAAGAAAAAGTTATACATTGACGTAGTGGCTTGGAGTAATTAATCTACTTGATATAGGCTCCTGATGGTTTGGTTGTTCTTATGCATATCTCTGGTATGAAAATGAAACTTGTGAGCAACATATTTAATAGGGCGGGCACAAGGATTTACTGGGAGAGCAATTGCCCAATCAGTGAGTATGTTATTTACGTCGCTGGTGTCAGGTTCTGACCAAGTCATATATGTTACACATGATAGTACACACTTCGGTATATACCTAAGAAATATGTGTGAACACAATCATATGTCCGCTTCTTGCATTAATCTTGTCATGCTTTATTCTCTGTTTTAACAAACATAAATGGTCTTGTCTAATTTTTTAATGCCTGATGTAATTTTTGTGACATGTTACATTTATTTTGCTCTAACGCAGGAGGATGGTACCGCCCGATTGAGAAATATTCATATGCGAAGTATGCAAGGGGGGGGGGGGGGGGTGTTGATGGGTTACAGCCCCAAGCAAGTTATTGACGTTGAAAATCGGGCAATATTCCTGATATTGTTTTGGGAATTCACTATATGTAATCTGACATTAATGTTATTGAGTTTTGACATTCACACTAATTTAATATACGTGCTTGCGTCAAATTGCATTAATAAATTTACTATATTATGTGTTCTTATATAATGTATTATATTTGTCTGTTTATCTTTATTTCTGTTTATCTTTATTGGTAGTGCCATGGTCGGTGCAGCTCACAGTAAAGTCAGCTTCCCCTCCTCTTAGTTTGGATTTTTTTTCAGAAATGCTTTCATTCTGAAAATAATTTGCTTGTCTTTTCTTACGTTTACTTCATTTACTAAAATACTGTTTATGTCTGTTGATTCCGGAATTATTCTGCTAACAAGCAGGTTCACGGCTCGATCAGCCCCCCCCCCCCCCCACTAACCACATGGCAAATTTATTATCGTTATTTCTCAAACGGTTGCTATTACTAACATCGTAGAGTCTGTATCGTTTGTCAATTTAATAAAAGAAAAACAGGTAGAATAAAATTATCAAAGGGACATTAACCTTGTTAATATTCATTTAGTAAATGTTAATAATTTTATGAAGTTAAAATGTCGTTTCATGTTGTATAAATAACTGCCTGCATCGCCGAAGACGTATGAGGATCACACGTATTTGTTTATGTATTATAAGTAAGGTTCTCATTCGACTACTAAACAAATATATTACATGCCAACCTTACGCATTACCAGTTGAATCCCTCTGCAAAATCCTACGAGGTACAGGTACGACCCTTGCAATGTTATCTGCAAATTAATAACGTCAAACATCCCGGAGACTGTGCAAGCTAAGTTCGTCAATACCGCCCTCATTTCCATTTGGGAAACATTTCCTACTGTTTGCTCAGCAATATCAAAACCACAGGTTTCACATTGTCGAATAGGTGGAAGTCACAGATAACAGTGTCTAACAGCTAAAGGTTTACCTTTTTAAAAAGAAAGAGACCCTCCTCTTTTCATGATTGATATTGTTAGAAACTTTTGAGAAAATGTGTTGCACTCAAGTCAATCTCACACCTCCCACTATCCATAAAGTTTGCTCCTCCCCCCCCCTCTCTCCCCTTCCCCGATACCGCCATATTCTGCCATTGCTTACAAGAGTAGTACTCCAAAGTCCTGAAAGTCAAAGACATAACATAACATATCGAGGGTAGGTTACACATATTCTGTTTGAAATCTTCCTTTATCTCTCTCGACGCTGCACAGCAGGGAATAATCACGCTTTACTTACTGAAGGAACCGGCGAGTTGTAGTCACGTCAAATGATTTTTATCGAGTTGACAATGCACATACTCATCTTTATAAATTTTGGCCAAGATATGAATAGAGCGTATACTTGACAACTATATCAAAATAATCTCTTTGACTTGTTGCCAAGTTACTTGAAACAGCAAACTCGATTTGTTTTATCATTTTCGTCAAGCGGTAACGTTAGCGTAACTCGTCGGCTCAACAAAAATAAAAAACTTTAAAGTGTTTTGCAGAACTCGCCTGTCCCTTCAGAACCACTGTAGATTTGTCACCAGTGTCGTAAATATATGAGATTAGATGCGGCGGATATTTCATATTGTCAAAGCATTCTACACGCTACTATAACGTGATCTGTATTTTTGAAAATCTACTTAACTTTTTTTGACCGAAGTCTCTGACGAGAAAAGTATGTATTGTCATGACGAGTAATTCCAGTAATCACCCGCTGTTTACTGAATTTCCAAATAGTCTGAAAAGTTCCATTGCGGGGCCAGGGCGCGATTTTTCCCGAAAAGGTTTGCAAATACAGAGTTTTCATTTAATCAGATTGCTCTGAACGTCAGCATCAATAATGACCATCACTTGATAGACAGTTGGAAGACAAACACTGAATCAGAAGAATGATAAGGTCCATGGGTCTTAAATGTCAAAACATGAATGAGTTCATTGATGTCACTGAAACATGATGCTTAAGCTGAACAGATAAAATGTTGTTGTTGATTGTCCTGTGACACTTAGTTAAGTCTACTTACGGGGTTACCTTCTAAACGCCCTAAGTTAACCTTTAATGCTTGGATCACATGTTGACCTTACTTATGATACATACGCTACATTGCAAGATTCGTGAGTCGTTCTATTGAAATCGGAATTCCTTCGTGCAATGGATACACTAAAATAGCAAGTCTTAAATGAATATACGCAAACATGACAGCAGCAATAGTTTGAATCGGTACTATACGTGAGTGTATTGCGCGACTAGATTAGGACTACAGTAAGTCTGCAAATTTCCTGTCTAAAATTTGGGAAATGGTTTGCAAATAACCAATGCTTAATTTACACAACTTTTCTGTTAAATCATATGTATCTCCATTGGGTTAGATCATATATAGTGGAATATATTGAATATATACAGTACATATAGGACTGAACAGGATAGGCCGAAGCTCAAGTGAGGTGTGAAGAATGCTGGGTAACCGTCATCAATGACTGATATCCTTCGAAGAAATATTTTTAGTGGAGAGGAAGTCGGTCCTTTTTATTGAGTCAAAGCATAGACACAAGCTACTAATAAGCAATCCTGTCATCTCGACAAAAGTTCTGACCAATATTAAGAAGTGGTTCCAGAATGGGGAAGGGAGTTGGGTGGGGGAGGGGGTATTTAGAACTGAACTGTTTTTGCATCACAACACAGTTCTTAAATGTCCATACTGTATAGTGTACAGTATGGTATACTTCCGTCGCTGAAATGTGTACACAGTTTTAATACACATAGGCATACAGCGTATGTGTGATGCACACTGTACAAAACTGTTACGTGCATTGTGCTATGTTATCGATAAATGCCTTCACAGAAAACTTCGATCAAACATGGATATAGTAGATCATACAATCTAACAAACTAGTGTGCTAAATATACTTACTTATTTGCCTCACTTAAGCTACTGAAATTACCGGACCTTGTGAAAGTTCATCTTGCTACATTCGCTTATCGCTCTGTTAATGGTTATAATCCGCCCACATGTAAACATTTATTCACTGTTAATAAGGAAATCCATGATTATAATACAAGACAGACTGGTCACATACATTGACTTTTTCCCCATAGTAACCTGGGTAAACAGAGTATACGTTATCGGGCAAACACTTGCTGGAATTATCTACTTAATCATCATGATCATATACAAAATGATTCTCAGTCACCACGTTCCTTTAAACGTCAATTAAGCGGGGTTTACATAAGTGATCATTGATCCATAATACTTTTTAGAAATCTTTCTTTGTTTATATCGTTAACACTGATAACTTAATTATTTTCCTTCTTTGGGGAGTGGCTCTGCTCGATAAGCCTTTCAGGTTTTTAGATCACTTCCTTTCTCTTTATACTCACTTTCATATCTGTAAACGTTTGTATGACATACAATGTACCGTATATTGAGAAAAAAACAAATAAATGAAATGAAATGAAATATGTCTAAACCAATTCCAAAGATATCTACATATACTTACGAAAAGATTCGGGATATTTTGAACGGTTAAGCCTTCGTTGCAACGAACTGATTCAGACATTTTGCTTACCGCGAAGTACCAGGTTTCTATGGTGATGACAAAACTTCCGACCAATCATGAGCGAATATTTACACACAATTGCAAACCTGTTTGGGACAAAAAAAACTCGACCTTGGTACGTTTCCATCCAGTTTTGTGGAAACTGGTTAAGAAAAGGCCTGAACCTTTCCATTTTTGTAATGTCGTTTGGTTGTTAAATTTAGAAATATGTCAATTAAAAGTGCCCCCCCCCCCCCTTGCAATCCTTGCCAAAAAATAGATTATCGTAAATGAATGTGGTTTGTATTTGGGAATACATGGTAAAATGACACACTATTTTAAGAAATTCATGCATTCACTTGAGAAGAAGGAGATACGATATAAAGGAAACGGATACATATATTGCAAACATATTTATTCTTGTATGAGAAATGATATATAAGAGATGTATTAGGGTATGAATGTATCTATTTGAGTTCCTAGTTAATATGGTTTCGTTTGTTACATCACGATTGTAAGTCCATGATCCCGTCCGGATCGAATATGGATGAAGGCCATTATATTAAAATATCGACTTCTGAAATCAACTGCTGCTGTTACTATGGTAACATTGGACGTGGTTTATAACCAGGAGCATACTATTGTCATGACAGTTCGGTGGAAAGGGTGTTGTGTAGATTGGAAGTAGATCTTGGTGGGAACATTTGTGTGAAGGTGATATAAAATGTTATCATTGTCGGTTTTTGAATACATAAATAAAAACACACACACACACACATCGTGTATCATAGTACACTATCACGTACTATACGTCAAAGAAGAGGCTTATGAAAGTCTCGAATCGTTTTGTTCGATTATACTTTTGGTCACCATCACGGGACCATGTTGAAGTTATCAGCTGATTCATCTGTTAAGTTAAGTTAGAATAGTGGGTGCCCTAATGAGGTTCCTCAAAGCGGTCTCATATTTCGCTTCATACTCTTCTTCATATTTGGCCAAACTGAGCAGACGGAATCTGGTTGAGAGGAAAAACCGATAAAGTATTGTAAAACAGTAAGTGATCATCAAATGACGTATAAAAGTGGTAAGGCGCAGAGCATGACTATACATCAATAAAAAAGCCAAATGTAGTGTACCGACTGAGGCGCTTGAGATAACAAAAGTAAACGATTTTAACCCGTTTCTTAAGGTTGTAATTTGAGCTCGGTCACGTGACATATCCTCTGTACATTGAATGACGAATTATCCCTGACTAACAATCAAAGTCATTTATCAGCGTGACGTCATCACCTAACCATTGTCATCAGAAGATGACATCATGACGTACAAAAGACACGAACGTTTGCAATCACGTTGAAGGGTTGTTTAATAAATAACGTACTGTACATACAACAATGTTAATGTTGGATTCATTACCGAGATCATCAAGAAGATCTCAAACATGTCACACAGTCCTGTATTGTACAAAAAGTAAAACAAGAAACGTTTCCAATGCGAATATTGATCACATTAATAACATATGAGCATGAGCAAGAATTAACCTTTTAAGATAAAATAATTAACCGGTTAACCGTCAAAATGTAACCTGTCCGGTCTTATTTTACCTCGTAGTTGCAGACTTAGGAAAGATTGAAAACAGGTAAGAGGCTAAGATAATAAAAAAAAAAAAGTTATCGTGATCCGGAACAAGGTAGAAAACAAAACATTTCAATATTACGGAGTTCTATTTTTTCTGTCTCTATTCTCGTAAAACCGTATATTGTTCACGCGTCTTCTGTGTTTGGATGTTTGAGAAGGTCGACGAAATTTCAAATTCGAATAGAATCTGTCAAAGTTCTCGCAAACTGCCGTTAACTTATGACAAATCTAGAAGATTGTGTCAGTTGTAACAAAAGTTTAATTGAATTGCATTTTTCATAATGTGATCGTGGAGCAAACTCTGACATTTCAGAAATAATAGCGTGACCATTCCGCATTAAAAGGTCTAGCGCCCTCGAAAACGAAAGTTTTCGACAGCCTCTTCCCTTCAATTTAGTCGGACTTTCATCATAATTATTTTTGAGTAGCTTAGTGATCTACTCAAACCACTCACGATCTGTTTTTAATTGATAATAATATATCAAAGGAGCGCTAAAATACCATTCATTATTACTAACTGATCAGTTCAACGTACCGGTTTGCAAATAAGATGATCCAAACAAGAATATAAAATATGTTCAATCAATTGCTGATCATATTTGCCTTGGCTTGTCTAATAAATCCGATTAAACCAAGATATTTAACTTTAAAATTACATTAATCAGTTGCTCATTAGTAAGTACGACTTAAAGAAGTTTGTTTTTCAATTTCGGGAGAGATTTGCTGTTTCCAAGGTCCTTTTGTTTGTGTCTGTAATTGTAATTTGTACCAAGCATTAGTAAACTAAAATAAAAAAAATAAACTGGTTAAGTATTGTCAAGAAGCTATTTTCTAGTGTTGTAGTACTCGAAAAGCACCCGGCACTCGAGTGGCATTCAAACAACTTTTTTTCAAATGATCGGTACTCGCACTAGGTGAACAGTACTTGGTACTCATCCTTTCGCACCCGCACTCTGATGCTTAAGTACTCGATTCAAAGTGATAGGTACTCGTTCGTGACGAGTTATGTAAAACAAACAGTTTCGTAATACTGACGTTACATAAGGTAGTTATTATAAGTTATCGATGATTTTTATTACTCTGTAATGTCACCGTACTCATGTGTCTCTACTGCAGCAGAATAGCAGACTATATTACCAAGTACAGTACATATAGCATAAACAATGAAAGCATAAGTGATGTATATATGTTTCTTACATATACCAATTTATAGCATGTTTGTAGTATTAATATGGCACTTGCAACCCTATTAACCCATCATTTTGAG